>NW_028273724.1:0-288312 GCF_024610735.1 Ursus americanus | reverse complement strand
CTAACCCTAAACCAAACCCTAACCCTAACCCGAAACCTAACCTTAACCCGAACCCGAACATTAACCGGAACCCTAACCCTAACCCAAACCTGAACCGTAACCCGAACCCTAACCCGACCCTTACCCTAACCCTCTCCCTAACCTGAAACCTAACCCTAACCCTAACCCTAAACCTCAACCGAACCCTAACCCTAACCCGAACCCGAACCCTAACCCTAACCCGAAACCTAACCTAAACCCGAAACCTAACCGAACCCTAACCCGAACTCTAACCCGAACCCGAATCCTAACACTAACCCTAACCCAACCCGAACCCTAACCCGAACCCTATCCCGAACCCTAACGCTAACAAGAACCCTAACCCTAACCATAACCCTAACCCAAACCCTAACCCTAACCCGACCCTAACCCTAACCCTGACGCTAACCCTAACCCTAACCCTATCCCTAACCTGAACCCTAACCCTAACCCTATCCCGAACCCTAACCCGAACCCAAAACCGAACCCGGACACTAACCCTAACCCTAACCCTAAGCCTAACCCTAACCCAACCCGAACCCTAAACCTAACCATAACCCTAACCTGATCCCTAACCATAACCGTAACCCGACGCTAACCCTAACCCTATCCCTAACCTGAAACCTAACCCTAACCCGAACCCGAACCTGAACCCGAAACCGAACACGAACCCTAACCCTAACCACACCAAAACCTAACCCTAACTTAACCTAAACCCTAACCCGAACCTAAACCCTAACCATAACCTAACCTAACCCGAACCCAAACCCTAAACCTCACCCTAACCCTAAGCCGAACTGTAACCCTAACCCTAACCCTAACCCTAAAGCTAACCCGAACCCAAACCCTAACCCTAACCCGAACCTGAACCCTCAACCGAACATGAACCCTTACCCTAACCCTAACCCTAACCCTAACCCTAACCCTAAGCATCACCTGAACCCTAACCCTGCCCCTAACCCTAACACTAACCCTAACCCGAACCAGAACCCTAACCCTAACCGTAACCATAACCCGAACCCTAACCCTAACCCTACCCTAACACTAACCCTATCCCTAACCTGAAACCTAACCCTAACCCTAACCCTAACCCGAAACCAAACCCAAACACTAACGCTAACCCGAACCCTAACCCTACCCCTAACCCTAAACCGAAGCCTAACCCGAACCCTAACCCTGCCCCTAACCCGAACCCGAACCTGAACCCTCAACCGACCACGAACCCTAACCCTAACCCACACCAAAACCTAACCCTAACCTTAACCAAAACCCTAACCCTAATCCGAAACTGAACCCTAACCATAACTCTAAACCTAACCCGAGCCCAAACACTAAACCTCACCCTAACCCTAAGCCGAACTGTAACCCTAACCCTAACCATAACTCTAAACCTAACCCGAGCCCAAACACTAAACCTCACCCTAACCCTAAGCCGAACTGTAACCCTAACCCGAACCCTAACCCTAACGCTAACCCGAACCCAAACCCTAACCCTAACCCGAACCTGAACCGTCAACCGAACATGAACCGTAACCGTAACCCTAACTCAAACTCACCCGAATGCAAACCCTAACCCAAACCAAAACCTAACCCTAACCTTAACATGAACCCTAACCCTAACCCGAACCCGAACCCTAACCCTAACCCGAAAACTAACTCTAACCCTAACCCTAACCCTAACCCTAACCCTAACCCGAACCAGAACCAGAACCCTAACCCTAACCCTAACCCTAACTCTAACCCTAACCCTAAGCATCACCTGAACCCTAACCCTGCCCCTAACCCTAACCCTAACCCTAACCCGAACCACAACCCTAACCCTAACCGTAACCATAACCCGCACCCTAACCCTAACCCTACCCTAACACTAACCCTATCCCTAACCTGAAACCTAACCCTAACCCTAACCCTAACCCTAACTCTAACCCTAACCCTAACCCTAACCCGAAGCTGAACCCTCAACCAAACACGAACCGTAACCCTAACTCTAACACTAACTCACCCTAACCCTAACCCTACCTGAACCCTAACCCTAACCCTAACCCTAACCCTAACCCTAACCGAACCTGAACCCTAACCCTAACCCTAAACCTAACCCGAAACCAAACCCTAAACCTCACTCTAACCCTAACCCGAACCGTAACCCTAAACCTAACACTAACCCTAACCCTAACGCTAACCCGAACCCTAACCCTAACCCTAACCCCTAACCCTAACCCTAACCCTAACCCTAACCCAAACGAAAACCTAACCCTAACCTTAACATGAACCCTAACCCTAACCGAACCTGAACCCTAACCCTAACCCGAAACCTAACCCGAAACCAAACCCTAAACCTCACTCTAACCCTAACCCGAACCGTAACCCTAAACCTAACACTAACCCTAACCCTAACGCTAACCCGAACCCTAACCCTAACCCTAACCCTTAACCCTAACCCTAACCCTAACCCTAACCCAAACGAAAACCTAACCCTAACCTTAACATGAACCCTAACCCTAACCGAACCTGAACCCTAACCCTAACCCGAAACCTAACCCGAAACCAAACCCTAAACCTCACTCTAACCCTAACCCGAACCGTAACCCTAAACCTAACACTAACCCTAACCCTAACGCTAACCCGAACCCTAACCCTAACCCTAAGCCTAACCTAACCTGGACCCGAACCGGATACCTAACCCGAACCCGAACCCTAACCCTAACCCGACCCTAACGCTAACCCTATCCCTAACCTGAACCCTAACCCTAAACCTAACCCTAACCCGAACCTAACCCTAACCCCAACCCTAACCCCAACCCTAAGAGGAACCCTAACCCTAACCGGAACCATAACCCGACCCTAACACTAACCCTAACCCTAACCTTAACATGAAACCTCACCCTACCCGAACCCGAACCTGAACCCGAAATTGAACCCTAACCCTAACCCGAACCCGAACCCATATCCTAACCCAAACCCGAACCCTAACCCGAACACGAACCCAAACCCGAACCCTAACCCTAACCCTAACCCTAAACCTAACCCTAACCCCTAACCCTAACCCTAACCCTAACCCTAACCCAAACGAAAACCTAACCCTAACCTTAACATGAACCCTAACCCTAACCCTAACCCTAACCCTAACCCTAACCCTAACCCAAACCCTAATCCTAACCCGAAACCTAACCTTAACCCTAACTCGAACCCGAAACCTAACCCTAACCCTAACCCGAACCCTAACCCGAACCCTAACCCTAACCCAAACCCGAACCGTACCCGAACCCTAACCCGACCCTTACCCTAACCCTTCCCTAAACTGAACCCTAACCCTAAAACTAACCCGAACCCGAACCTGAACCCTAACCGTAACCCTAACCCGAAGCCTAAACCTAATCCGAACTCTAACCCTACCCCAAACCCTAACCCTAACCCTAACCCTAACCCTAACCCTAACCGTAACCCTAACCCGAACCCTAACCCTAACCCTAACCCTAACCGTAACCCTATCCCTAAACTGAACCCTAACCCTAACCCTAACACTAACCCGAACCCGAACCCTAACCCTAACCGTAACCCTACCCCGTACCCTAACCCGAAACGTAACCCGAACCCTAATCCGATACCTAACCCTAACTCTAACCTGAATGCGAACCCGAACCCTAACACGAACCCAAAACCTAACCCTAACTCGAACCTAACCCTAACCCTACCCTAATCCAAACCCTAACCCTAACCCGAAACCTAACCTTCACCCGAACCTGAACCCGAACCCTAACCTGAACCCGAACCCAAACACTAAACCTAACACTAACGCTAACCCGAACACGAACCCTAACTGGAACCTGAACCTGAACCCTAACCCTAACCCTAACCCGAACCCTAACCCTAAACCTAACCCGAACCCGAAGCCAAACACTAACCCTAACCCAAACGTTACCCGAACCCAATCCTTAACCCAAAACCGAACCCGCACACTAACCCTAACCCGAAACCTAACCCTACCCTAACCATAACCGGAACCCTAACCCGAACCCTAACCCTAACACTAACCCTAACCCTAACCCTAACCTGAAACCTCACCCTACCCTAACCCAAATCTGAAGCCGAAACTGAACCCGAACCCTAACCCTAAGCCGAACGCAAATCCTAATCAGAACCCTAACCCTAACCGGAAACCTAACCCTAACCCTAACCCTAACCCTAACCCGAGCCCTAAACCTCACCCGAACCCTAACCCTAACCCTAACCCTAACCCTAACCCTAACCCTAACCTAAACCTAAACCTAACGCGAACCCAAACCCTAAACCTCACCCTAACCCTAACCCGAACCCTAACCGGAACCCTACTCAAACCAGAAACCGAACCCTAAACCTAACCCTAACCCGAACCCGAACTGTAACCCGAACCCTAACCCGACCCTTACCCCAACCCTATCCCTAACCTGAACCCTAACCCTAACCCTAACCCTAACCCTAACCCTAACCCTAACCCAAATCCTAACCCTAACCCTAACCCTAACCCTAACCCTAACCTGAACCGTAAACCTAACCCGAACCCTAACCCTATCCCTAACCCGAACCCTAACCCGATCCCTAACCCTAACGCTAACCTGAACGCGAACCCTAACCCTAACCCTAACCCTACCCTAACCCTAACACTACCCAGAACCCGAACCCTAACCCTAACCGTAACCCTAACCTGAACCCTAACCCTAATCCGAACTCTAACCCTGCCTCGAACCCTAACCCTAACCCTAACCCGAACCCTAACCCGATCCCTAACCCTAACCCTAACCTGAACGAGAACACGAACCCTAACCCGAAACCGAAACCTAACCCTAACCAGAACCTAACCCTAACCCTAACCCAAACCCTAACCCTAACCCGAAACCTAACCTTAACCCTAACCCAAACCAGAAACCTAACCCTAACCCTAACCGAAACCTAACCCAAACCCTAACCCTAACCCAAACCCGAACCGAAACCCGAACCCTAACCCGATCCTTACCCTAACCCTATCCCTAAACTGAACCCTAACCCTAACCCTAACACTAACCCGAACCCGAACCCTAACCCTAACCGTAACCCTAACCTGAACCCTAACCCTAACCCGAACCCTAACCCTACCCCGAACCCTAACCCAAACCCTAACCCGAACCCTAACCCGAACCCTAACCTGAATGTGAACCCAAACCCTAACACGAACCCGAACTCTAACCCTAACCCTAAACCTAACCAGAACCCAAACCATAAACCTCACCTTAACCCTAACCCGAACCGTAACCCTAACCCTAACCTTAACCCTAACCCGAAACCGAACCGTAACCCTAACCCTAACCTTAACCCTAACCCTAACCCAAACCCTAACCCTAACCCGAAACATAACCTTAAACCTAACCCTAACCCTAACCCTAACCCTAACCCTAACCCTAACCGTAACCCTAACACGAACCCTAACACTAATCCGAACTCTAACCCTACCCCGAACCCTAACCCTAACCCTAACCCGAACCCTAACCCGATCCCTAACCCTAACCCTAACCTGAACGCGAGCCCGAACCCTAACACAAACCCGAAACCTAACCCTAACCCGAACCTAACCCTAACCCTAACCCTAACCTGAGCCCTAACCATAACCCTAACACAAACCCTAATCCTAAACTGATCCCTAGCCCTAACCCAAACGATACCCCTAACCCGAACCCTAACCGGAAACCTAACCCTAACCCTAACCCTAACCCGAACCATAACCCGAACCCTAACCCGACCCTTACCCTAACCCTATCCCTAAACTAAACCCTAACCAAAACCCTAACACTACCCCGAACCCGATCCCTAACCCTAACCCTAACCTGAACGAGAACTCGAACCCTAACCCGAACTCGAAACCTAACCCTAACCCGAACTTAAGCCTAAACCTAACCCTAACCCAAACCCTAACCCTAACCCGAAACCTAACCTTAACCCTAACCCAAACCCGAAACCTAACCCTAACCCTAACCCGATCCCTAACCTGAATGCGAACCCAAACCCTAACACGAACCCGAACTCTAACCCTAACCCTAAACTTAACCCGAACCCAAACCCTAAACCTCACCCTAACCCTAACCCGAACCGTAACCCTAACCCTAACCTTAACCCTAACCCAATCCTTACCCTAACCCTCTCCCTAACCTGAAACCTAACCCTAACCCTAACCCTAACCCCAACCCTGACACTAACCCTAACACTAAACCTAACCCTTACCCGAATCTGAACCCTAACCCTAACCCTAACCCTACCTGAACCCTAACCCTAACCCAAACCCTAACCCTAACCCGAACCCAAACACTAACCCGAAACTTAATCCTAACCCTAACCCTAACCATAAACAGAAACCGAACCCTAACCCTAACCTGAAGCCGAACCCTTACCTGAACCCGAAACCGAACCCGAACATGAACCCTAACCGTAACCCGAAACCTAATCCTAACCCTAGCCCTAACCCTAACCCTAACCATAACCAGAAACCGAATCCTAACCCTAACCTTAACCCGAACCCGAACTGGAACCCGAACCCTAAACCGTCCCTTACCCCAACCCTATCCCTAACCTGAACCCTAACCCAAACCCTAACCCTAACCGTAACTCTAACCCGAACACTAACCCTAACCCGACCCTAACCCTAACCCTATCCCTAACCTGAAACCTAACCCTAACCCTAACCCTAAACCTAACCTTAACCCTAACCCGAACCCGAAACCTAACCCTAACCCTAACCCGAACCCTAACCCGAAACCTAACCCTAACCCTAACCCTAACCCTAATCCTAACCCTAACCCTAACCGTAACCCTATCCCTAAACTGAACCCTAACCCTAACCCTAACACTAACCCGAACCCGAACCCTAACCCTAACCGTAACCCTACCCCGAACCCTAACCCGAACCGTAACGCGAACCCTAATCCGATACCTAATCCTAACTCTAACCTGAATGCGAACCCGAACCCTAACACGAACCCGAAACATAACCCTAACCCGAACCTAACCCTAACCCTACCCTAATCCAAACCCTAACCCTAACCCGAAACCTAACCTTAACCCGAACCCGAACCCGAACCCTAACCCGAACCCGAACCCAAACACTAAACCTAACACTAACGCTAACCCGAACACGAACCCTAACTGGAACCTGAACCTGAAACCTAACCCTAACCCTAACCCGAACCCTAACCCTAAACCTAACCCGAACCCGAAGCCAAACACTAACCCTAACCCAAACGTTACCCGAACCCAATCCCTAACCCAAAACCGAACCCGCACACTAACCCTAACCCGAAACCTAACCCTACCCTAACCATAACCGGAACCCTAACCCGAACCCTAACCCTAACACTAACCCTAATCTAACCTGAACCCTAACCCTAATCCGAACCCTAAACCTAACCCTAACCCTAACCCTAACCCTAACCCTAACCTGAAACCTCACCCTAACCTAACCCAAATCTGAAGCCGAAACTGAACCTGAACCCTAACCCTAAGCCGAACGCAAATCCTAATCAGAACCCTAACCCTAACCGGAAACCTAACCCTAACCCTAACCCTAACCCTAACCATAGCCCTAAACCTCACCCGAACCCTAACCCTAACCCTAACCCTAACCCTAACCCTAACCCTAACCTAAACCTAAACCTAACCCGAACCCAAACCCTAAACCTCACCCTATCCCTAACCCGAACCCTAACCCTAACCCTAATCCTAAACCTAACCCAAACCCTAACCCTAACCCGAACCCGAACACTAACCTGAACACTAACCCTAACCCTAACCCTAACCATAACCAGAAACCGAACACTAACCCTAACCCTAACCGAAAGCTGAACCCGAACCTGAACCCGAAACCGAACCCGAACCTGAACCCTAACCGCCACCCGAAACCTAATCCTAACCCTAGCCCGAAACCTCACCCGAACCCTAACCCTAACCCTACTCATAACCAGAAACCGAACCCTAAACCTAACCCTAACCCGAACCCGAACTGTAACCCGAACCCTAACCCGACCCTTACCCCAACCCTATCCCTAACCTGAACCCTAACCCTAACCCTAACCCTAACCCTAACCCTAACCTCACTCTAACCCTAACCCGAACCGTAACCCTAACCCTAACCCTAACCCTAAACCTCACCCGAACCCTAACCCTAACCCGAAACAGAACCCTAACCCTAACCCGAACCCTAACCCGGACCTGAACCCGAACCCGAACCCTAACGCTAACCCTAACCCGAACCCTAACCCTAACCCTAACCCGAACCCAAATCCAAACCCTAACCCTAACCCAAACCTAACCCTAAACCTAACCCTAACCCAAACCCTAAGAGGAACTCTAACCCTAACCCGAACCCTAACCCGAATCCGAACCCTAACCCTAACCCGAACCCTAACCCGATCCCTAACCCTAACCCTAACCTGAACGCGAACCCAAACACTAACACTAACCCGAAACATAACCCTAACCCGAACATAACCCGAACCCTAACCCTAAACCTAACCCTAACCCTAACCCGAACCAGAACCCTAACCCTAAGGCTAACCGTAACCCGAACCCTAACCCGACACTAACCCTAACCCGATCCCTAAACTGAAACCTAACCCTAACCCTAACCCTAACCCTAACCCGAATCCGAATCCAAACCCTAACCCTAACCCGAACCCTAAATCTAACACTAACACGAATCCGAATCCAAACCCTAAACCTAACGCAATCCTAACCATAACCCTAACCCTAAACCGAACACTAAGAGGAACCCTAACCCGAACCCGAACCCTAACCTCAACCTTAACCCTAACCCTAACCCTAATCCGTACCCTAACCCTAACCTGAACGCGAACCCGAAACCTAACACGAACCCATAACCTAACCCTAACCTGAACCTAACCCTAACCCTAACCCTAGCCCAAACCCTAATCCTAACCCGAAACCTAACCTTAACCCTAACTCGAACCCGAAACCTAACCCTAACCCTAACCCGAACCCTAACCCGAACCCTAACCCTAACCCAAACCCGAACCGTACCCGAACCCTAACCCGACCCTTACCCTAACCCTTCCCTAAACTGAACCCTAACCCTAAAACTAACCCGAACCCGAACCTGAACCCTAACCGTAACCCTAACCCGAAGCCTAAACCTAATCCGAACTCTAACCCTACCCCAAACCCTAACCCTAACCCTAACCCTAACCCTAACCCTAACCGTAACCCTAACCCGAACCCTAACCCTAACCCTAACCCTAACCGTAACCCTATCCCTAAACTGAACCCTAACCCTAACCCTAACACTAACCCGAACCCGAACCCTAACCCTAACCGTAACCCTACCCCGTACCCTAACCCGAAACGTAACCCGAACCCTAATCCGATACCTAACCCTAACTCTAACCTGAATGCGAACCCGAACCCTAACACGAACCCAAAACCTAACCCTAACTCGAACCTAACCCTAACCCTACCCTAATCCAAACCCTAACCCTAACCCGAAACCTAACCTTCACCCGAACCTGAACCCGAACCCTAACCTGAACCCGAACCCAAACACTAAACCTAACACTAACGCTAACCCGAACACGAACCCTAACTGGAACCTGAACCTGAACCCTAACCCTAACCCTAACCCGAACCCTAACCCTAAACCTAACCCGAACCCGAAGCCAAACACTAACCCTAACCCAAACGTTACCCGAACCCAATCCTTAACCCAAAACCGAACCCGCACACTAACCCTAACCCGAAACCTAACCCTACCCTAACCATAACCGGAACCCTAACCCGAACCCTAACCCTAACACTAACCCTAACCCTAACCCTAACCTGAAACCTCACCCTACCCTAACCCAAATCTGAAGCCGAAACTGAACCCGAACCCTAACCCTAAGCCGAACGCAAATCCTAATCAGAACCCTAACCCTAACCGGAAACCTAACCCTAACCCTAACCCTAACCCTAACCCGAGCCCTAAACCTCACCCGAACCCTAACCCTAACCCTAACCCTAACCCTAACCCTAACCCTAACCTAAACCTAAACCTAACGCGAACCCAAACCCTAAACCTCACCCTAACCCTAACCCGAACCCTAACCGGAACCCTACTCAAACCAGAAACCGAACCCTAAACCTAACCCTAACCCGAACCCGAACTGTAACCCGAACCCTAACCCGACCCTTACCCCAACCCTATCCCTAACCTGAACCCTAACCCTAACCCTAACCCTAACCCTAACCCTAACCCCTAACCCTAACCCTAAACCTAACCCTAACCCTACACCGAACCCAAACCCTAACCCTAACCCTAACCCGAGCCCTAACCCTAACCCTAACCCGAACTCTAACCCGAACCCGAACCCTAACCCTAACCCTAATCCAACCCGAACCCTAACCCGAACCCTAACCCGAACCCTAACGCTAACCCTAACCCTAACCCTAACCCTAACCCTAACCCAAACCCTAACCCTAACCCGACCCTAACCCTAAAACTAACCCTAACCCTAACCCTAACCCTAACCCTAACCCTAACACAACCCGAACCCTAACCCGAACCCTAACCCGAAACCTAACGCTAACCCTAACCCTAACCCTAACCATAACCCTAACCCTAACCCTAACCCTAAACCTAACCCTAACCCTAACCCGAACCCGAACCCTAACCCTAACCCTAACCCTAACCCTAACCCTAACCCGAATCCGAATCCAAACCCTAACCCTAACCCGAAACCTAACACTAACCCTAACCCTAACCCGAACCGGAACCTGAACCCAAAACCGTACCCGAACCTGAACACTAAACGTAACCGGAAACCTAACCCTATCCCAAACCCGAAACCAAATCCGAACACTAACCGTAACCCTAACCCGAACCCTAACCCTAACACTAACCCGAATTCGAATCCAAACCCTAAACCTAACGCAAACCTAACCGTAACCCTAACCCTAAACCGAACACTAAGAGGAACCCTAACCCGAACCCGAACCCTAACCTCAACCTTAACCCTAAACCTAACCCTAACCCGTACCCTAACCCTAACCTGAACGCGAACCCGAAACCTAACAAGAACCCATAACCTAACCCTAACCTGAACCTAACCCTAACCCTAACCCTAACCCAAACCCTAACCCTAACCCGAAAACTAACCTTAACCCTAACCCGAACCCGAACCCTAACCCTACCCAAACCCGAACCCTAACCCGAACCCTAACCCTACCCAAACCCGAACCGTAACCCGAACCCTAACCCGACCCTTACCCTAACCCTATCCCTAAACTGAACCCTAACCCTAAAACTAACCCGAACCCGAACCCGAACCCGAACCCTAACCGAAACCCTAACCCGAAGCCTAACCCTAATCCGAACTCTAACCCTACCCCGAACCCTAACCCTAACCCTACCCCAACCCTAACCGTAACCCTATCCCTAAACTGAACCCTAACCCTAACCCTAACCCTAACCGTAACCCTACCCCGAACCCTACCCCGAACCCTACCCCAAACCCTAACCCGACCCCTAATCCGATACCTAACCCTAACTCTAACCTGAATGCGAACCCGAACCCTAACACGAACCCGAAACATAACCCTAACCCGAACCTAACCCTAACCCTACCCTAATCCAAACCCTAACCCTAACCTGAAACCTAACCTTAACCCGAACCCGAACCCTAACCCGAACCCGAACCCAAACACTAAACCTAACACTAACGCTAACCCGAACACGAACCCTAACTGGAACCTGAACCTGAACCCTAACCCTAGCACTAACCCGAACCCTAACCCTAAACCTAACCCGAACCCGAAGCCAAACACTAACCCTAACCCAAACGTTACCCGAACCCAATCCCTAACCCAAAACCGAACCCGCACACTAACCCTAACCCGAAACCTAACCCTAACCCTAACCCTAACCCTAACCCTAACTCACCCGAACCCTAACACTAACCCAACCTAAAACCTAACCCTAACCTTAACCTGAACCCTAACCCTAACCCTAACCCTAACCCTAACTCTAACCCGAACCCTAACCCTCACCCTTAACCTAACCTGAACCCTAACCCTAACCCGAATACGAACCCTAACCCTAACCCGAACCCTAACCCAAACCCGAATCCTCACCCTAACCCTAACCCTAACCCTAACCCTATCCTGAACCTGAACCCAAAACCGAACCCGAAACTGAACCCTAACCGTAACCCGAAACCTAATACTAACCCTAGCCCTAAACCTCACACGAACCCTAACCCTAACCCGAACCCTAACCCTAACATGAAACCGAACCCTAACACGAACCCGAACCCTAACCCGAACGCTAACCGTAACCCTAACCCGAACCCTATACCTAACCCTAACCCGAACCCGAATCCAAACCCTAACCGTAACCCAAACCTAACCCTAACCCTAACCCTAAACCAAACTCTAAGAGGAACACTAACCCTAACCCGAACCCTAACCCTAACCCTAACGCTAACCCGAACCCTAACCCTAACCCTAACCCTAAACCGAACCCTAACCCTCACCCTCACCCTAACCCTAAGCCTAACCCGAACCCTAACCCTAACCCGAACCCGAAACCTAACCCGAACCCTAACCCTAACCCTAACCCTAACCCGAAACCAAACCCGAACCCTAACCCTAACCCGAACCCTACCCCTAACCCTAACCCGAACCCTAGACCTAACCCTAACCCGAAACCTAACCCTAACCCTAATGCGAACCCTAACCCTAACCCTAACCCGAACCCGAACCCGAACCCTAATCCTAACCCGAACCCTAACCTGAACCTGAACCCGAACCCTAACCCTAACCTTAACCCGTATCCTAACCCGAACCCTCACCCGAACCCTACCCGAACCCTAACCCGAATCCTAAAACGAACCCGAACCCTAACCCTAACCCCAACCCTAACCCAAACCCGAACCCTAAACCCAAACCCGAACCCGAACCCTAACCCGAACCCTAACCCGAACCCGAAACCTAACCCGAACCCGAACCCTAACGTGAACCCGAACCCAAACCCGAACCCTAAACTGAACCAGAACCCGAACCCGAACACGAACCCGACCCGAACCCGTACCCTATCCCGAAACCGAACCCGAACCCTAACCCGAACCCTAACCCGAAGCCTAAACTGAACCCGAACCCGAACCCTAACACTAACCCGAACCCGACCCGAACCCGAACACGAACCCGTACCCTAACACGAACCAGAACCCGAACCCGAACCCGAAACCGAACCTGAACCCGAACCCAAACCCGAACCAGAACCCGAACCTGAACCCAAACCCGAACCAGAACCCGAAACCGAAACCTAACCCGAAACCAAAACCGAACCCGAACCCGAACCCGAACACTAACCCGAACCCGAACCCTAACCCTAACACGAACCCTAACCCAAAAGCACAGAGACGATGTGAGGGGCTTAGACGATGCCTGGGCAATATTGTTTCTTACACCTGGGTGTGTGGCATTTTGTTTACCTGGCTACCCCCACTTGGGATAGGTTTTCCACAGCAAGCACCTATTGTTCGTCGGAAGCCGTTTTTGCCCCATGGGTCTCCGGGCTGTGTTCATTGGGGTTGAACTCCTGCTAGCAAAACCGCCGGGATGAGAGAAGGGCTCAGAGGTGACTGGGCCCTGTGGTCTCTTCCAGGTCAGTGTATGGCATTTCCTTCACCTTGCCACAGGCACCTGGGAGCATGTCTGCATGTGGAGAAAGACTTTCCCGTGGGAAGCCGGTTTTTGTCAAACGGGTCCCAGTGCTGTGCTCCTCTCTTTTCACTCTGGCTGCCAGAAGCCCAGGGAGGATGGGAGGGCTTAGAACATGGCTAGGCACTGTCGTTTCTTCCAGAGATGTGGACGGCATTTGCTTTACCTTGCCACAACCACTTGGGAGAGGGTCTGCACCTAAGGAAAATTATTTCCGTGGGAAGCCGGCTTTTGGCCAAACAGGTCTCAACCCGTGGGCCTCGGGTGTCCCTCCGGCTCCCCAAAGCACAGGGACGAGGTGAGGGGCTTAGACCATGCCTGGGCAATGTTGTTTCTTACATCTGGGTGTGTGGCATTTTGTTTACCTGGCTACCCCCACTTGGGATAGGTTTTCCATAGCAAGAGCATATTGCTCGTCGGAAGCCGTTTTTGACCCAGGTGTCTCCGGGCTGTGTTCGTTGGGATTGAACTCCTGCTAGCAAAACCGCCGGGATGAGGGAAGGGCTCAGACTGTGCCTGGGCCCTGTGGTCTCTTCCAGGTCAGTGTATGGCATTTCCTTCCCCTTGCCACAGGCACCTGGGAGCATGTCTGCACGTGGAGAAAGACTTTCCCGTGGGAAGCCGGGTTTTGTCAAACGGGTCCCAGTGCTGTGCTCCTCTCTTTTCACTCCTGCTGCCAGAAGCCCAGTGAGGATGGGAGGGCTTAGAACATGGCTGGGTACTGTGGTTTCTTCCAGAGAAGTGGATGGCATTGGCTTTACCTTGCCACAACCACTTGTGAGTCGGTCTGCACCTCACGAAAACTGTTTCCGTGGGAAGCCGGCTTTTGGACAAACGGGTCTCAGGCCCGTGGGCCTCGGGTTTCCCTCTGGCTCCCCAAAGCACAGGGACGAGGTGAGGGGCTTAGACCATGCCTGGGCAGTGTTGTTTCTTACACTTGGGTGTGTGGCATTTTGTTGACCTGGCAACCCCCACTTAGGATAGGTTTTCACAGCAAGAGCATATTGATCATCGGAAGCCGAATTTCCCCCAGGGGTCTCCGGGCTGTGTTCCTTGGGGTTGAACTCCTGGTAGCAAAACCTCTGGGATGAGGGAACGGCTCAGAGTGTGCCTGGGCCCTGTGGTCTCCTACAGGTCAGTGTATGGCATTTCCTTCACCTTGCCACAGGCACTTGGGGGCATGTCTGCACGTGGAGACAGACTTTTTTGTGGGAAGCCGGATTTTGTCAAACGGGTCCCAGTGCTCTGCTCCTCTCTTTTCACTCCTGCTGCCAGAAGCCCAGTGAGGATGGGAGGGTTTAGAACATGGCTGGGCACTGTGGTTTCTTCAGAATCGTGGATGGCATTTGCTTTACCTTGCCACAACCACTTGTGAGAGGGTCTGCACCACAGGAAAACTGTTTCCGTGGGAAGCCGGCTTTTTGCCAAATGGGTCTCAGGACTGTGGGCCTCCGGTGTCCCTCGGTCTCCCAAAAGCACAGGGACGAGGTGAGGGGCTTAGACCAAGCCTGGGCAATGTTGTTTCTTTCACCTGGGTGTGTGGCATTTTGTTTACCTGGCTATCCCCACTTGGGATAGGTTTTCCACAGCAAGAGCATATTGCTTGTCGGAAGCCGTTTCTGCCCCAGGTGTCTCCGTGCTGGGTTCGTTGGGGTTGAACTCCTGCTAGCAAAACCGCCGGGATGAGGGAAGGGCTCAGACTGTGCCTGGGCCCTGTGGTCTCTTACAGGTCAGTGTATGACATTTCCTTCACCTTGCCACAGGCACTGGGGAGCATGTCTGCACGTGGAGAAAGACTTTCCCGTGGGAAGCCGGTTTTTGTGAAACGGGTCCCAGTGCCGTGCTCCTCTCTTTTCACTCCTGCTGCCAGAAGCCCAGTGAGGATAGGAGGGCTTAGAACATGGCTGGGCACTGTGGTTTCTTCCAGAGAAGTGGATGGGATTTGCTTCACCTTGCCACAACCACTTGTGAGAGGGTCTGCACCTCAGGAAAACTGTTTCCGTGGGAAGCCGGCTTTTTGCCAATCGGGTCTAAGGGCCGTTGGTCTCGGGTGTCCCTCGGGCTCCCAAAAGCACAGGGACGAGGTGAAGGGCTTAGACCATGCTTGGGCAATGTTGTCTCTTACACCTGGGTGTGTGGCATTTTAATTACCTGTCAACCCCCAATTGGGATAGGTTTTCCACAGCAAGAGCATATTGTTCCTCGGAAGCCGTTTTTGCCCCAGGGGTCTCCGGGCTGGGTTCATTGGGGTTGAACTCTGGCTAGCAAAACCACCGTGATGAGGGAAGGCCTCAGACTGTGCCTGGGCCCTGTCGTCTCTTACAGGTCAGTGTATGGCGTTTCCTCCACCTTGCCACGGGCACTTGGGAGCATGTCTGCACATGGAGGAAGACTTTCCTGTGGAAAGCCGGTTTTCGTCAACGGGTCCCAGTGCTGTGCTTCTCTCTTTTCCCTCCTGCTGCCAGAAGCCCAGTGAGGATGGGAGGGCTTAGAACATGGCTGGGCACTGTGGTTTCTTCAGGAGAATTGGACGGCATTTGCTTTACCTTGCCACAACCACTTGTGAGAGGGTCTGCACCTCAGGAAAACTGTTTCCGTGGGAAGCCAGATTTTCGCCCAACAGGTCTCAGGGCCGTGGGCCTCGGGTGTCCCTCCATCTCCCAAAAGCACAAGGATGAGGTGAGGGGCTTAGACCATGCCTGGGCAATGTTGTTTCATACACCTGGGTGTGTGGCATTTGGTTTACCTGGCTACCCCCACTTGGGATAGGTTTTCCACAGCAAGCACCTATTGTTCCTCGGAAGCCGTTTTTGCCCCAGGGGTCTCCGGGCTGTGTTCCTTGGAGTTGAACTCCTGCTAGCAAAACCGCCGGGATAACGGAAGGGTTCAGACTGTGCCTGGCCCTGTGATCTCTTCCAGATCAGTGTATGGCATTTCCTTCCCCTTGCCACAGGCACCTGGGAGCATGTCTGCACGTGGAGGAAGACTTTCCCATGGGAAGCCGGTTTTTGTCAAACGGGTCCCAGTACTCTGCTCCTCTCTTTTCACTCCTGCTTCCAGAAGCCCAGGGAGGATGGGAGGGCTTAGAACATGGCTGGGCACTGTGGTTTCTTCCAGAGAATTGGACGGCATTTGCTTTACCTTGCCACAACCACTTGGGATAGGGTCTGCACCTCAGGAAAACTGTTTCCGTGGGAAGCCGGCTTTTTGCAAAGGGGTCTCATGGCCGTGGGCCTCGGCTGTCCCTCCAGCTCCCCAAAGCACAGGGACGAGTTGAGGGGCTTAGACCTTGCCTGGCCAATGTTGTTTCTTACCCCTGGGTGTGTGGCATTGTTGACCTGGCTACCCCCACTTGGGATAGGTTTTCCACAGGAAGCACCTATTGTTCGTCGGAAGCTGTTTTTGCCCCAGGGGTCTCCGGGCTGTGTTCCTTGGGGTTGAACTCCTGCTAGCAAAACCACCAGGAGGAGGGAAGGGTTCAGACTGTTCCTGGGGCCTGTGGTCTCTTCGAGGTCAGTGTATGGCATTTCCTTCCCCTTCCACAGGCACCTGGGAGCATGTCTGCACGTGGAGAAAGACTTTCCCGTGGGAAGCCGGTTTTTGTCAAACGGGTCCCAGTGCTCTGCTCCTCTCTTTTCACTCCTGCTGCCAGAAGCCCAGGGAGGATGGGAGGGCTTAGAACATGGCTGGGCACTGTGGTTTCTTCCAGAGAATTGGACGGCATTTGCTTTACCTTGCCACAACCACTTGGGATAGGGTCTGCACCTCAGGAAAACTGTTTCCGTGGGAAGCCGGCTTTTTGCAAAGGGGTCTCAGGGCCGTGGGCGTCGGCTGTCCCTCCGGCTCGCCAAAGCACAGGGACGAGATGAGGGGCTTAGACCATGGCTGGGCAATGTTGTTTCTTACACCTGGGTGTGTGGCATTTTGTTGACCTGGCTACCCCCACTTGGGATAGGTTTTCCACAGCAAGCACCTATTGTTCGTCGGAAGCCGTTTTTGCCCCAGGGGTCTCCGGGCTGTGTTCGTTGGGGTTGAACTCCTGCTAGCAAAACCGCCGGGATGAGGGAAGGGCTCAGACTGTGCCTGGGCCCTGTGGTCTCTTCCAGGTCAGTGTATGGCATTTCCTTCACCTTGCCACAGGCACTTGGGAGCATATCTGCACGTGGAGAAAGACTTTCCCGTGGGAAGCCAGGTTTTGTCAAACGGGTCCCAGTGCTATGCTCCTCTCTTTTCACTCCTGCTGCCAGAAGCCCAGTGAAGATGGGAGGGTTTAGAACATGGCTGGGCACGGTGGTTTTCCAGAGAAGTGGACGGCATTTGCTTTACATTGCCACAACCACTTGGGAGAGGGTCTGCACCTCAGGAAAACTGTTTCCGTGGGAAGCCGGCTTTTGGCCAAACGGGTCTCAGGCCCGTGGGCTTCGAGTGTCCCTCCGTCTCCCCAAAGCACAGGGACGAGGTGAGGGGCTTAGACCATGCCTGGGCAATGTTGTTTCTTACACCTGGGTGTGTGGCATTTTCTTTACCTGGCTACCCCCACTTGGGATATTTTTTCCACAGCAAGAGCATATTGCTCGTCGGAAGCCGTTTTGGCCCCAGGGGTCTCCGGGCTGTGTTCGTTGGGGTTGAACTCCTGCTAGCAAAACCGCCGGGATGAGGGAAGGGCTCAGACTGTGCCTGGGCCCTGTGGTCTCTTTCAGGTCAGTGTATGGCATTTCCTTCGCCTTGCCACAGGCACTTGGGAGCATTTCTGCACGTGGAGAAAGACTTTCCCGTGGGAAGCCGGGTTTTGTCAAACGGGTCCCAGTGCTGTGCTCCTCTCTTTTCACTCCTGCTGCCAGAAGCCCAGTGAGGATGGGAGGGCTTAGAACATGCCTGGGCACTGTGGTTTCTTCCAGAGAAGTGGATGGCATTTGCTTTACCTTGCCACAACCACTTGGGAGAGGGTCTGCACCTCAGGAAAACTGTTTCCGTGGGAAGCTGGCTTTTGACCAAACGGGTCTCAACCCGTGGGCTTCGGTTGCCCCTCCGGTTCCCCAAAGCAAAGGGACGAGGTGAGGAGCTTAGACCATGCCTGGACAATGTTGTTTCTTACACCTGGTGTGTGGCATTTTGTTTACCTGGCTACCCCCACTTGGGATAGGTTTTCCACAGCAAAGGTATATTGCTCCGCGGAAGCCGTTTTTGCCCCAGGGGTCTCCGGGCTGTGTTCGTTGGGGTTGAACTCCTGCTAGCAAAACCGCCGGGATGAGGGAAGGGCTCAGACTGTGCCTGGGCCCTGTCGTCTCTTACAGGTCAGTGTATGGCGTTTCCTCCACCTTGCCACGGGCACTTGGGAGCATGTCTGCACATGGAGGAAGACTTTCCTGTGGAAAGCCGGTTTTCGTCAACGGGTCCCAGTGCTGTGCTTCTCTCTTTTCCCTCCTGCTGCCAGAAGCCCAGTGAGGATGGGAGGGCTTAGAACATGGCTGGGCACTGTGGTTTCTTCAGGAGAATTGGACGGCATTTGCTTTACCTTGCCACAACCACTTGTGAGAGGGTCTGCACCTCAGGAAAACTGTTTCCGTGGGAAGCCAGATTTTCGCCCAACAGGTCTCAGGGCCGTGGGCCTCGGGTGTCCCTCCATCTCCCAAAAGCACAAGGATGAGGTGAGGGGCTTAGACCATGCCTGGGCAATGTTGTTTCATACACCTGGGTGTGTGGCATTTGGTTTACCTGGCTACCCCCACTTGGGATAGGTTTTCCACAGCAAGCACCTATTGTTCCTCGGAAGCCGTTTTTGCCCCAGGGGTCTCCGGGCTGTGTTCCTTGGAGTTGAACTCCTGCTAGCAAAACCGCCGGGATAACGGAAGGGTTCAGACTGTGCCTGGCCCTGTGATCTCTTCCAGATCAGTGTATGGCATTTCCTTCCCCTTGCCACAGGCACCTGGGAGCATGTCTGCACGTGGAGGAAGACTTTCCCATGGGAAGCCGGTTTTTGTCAAACGGGTCCCAGTACTCTGCTCCTCTCTTTTCACTCCTGCTTCCAGAAGCCCAGGGAGGATGGGAGGGCTTAGAACATGGCTGGGCACTGTGGTTTCTTCCAGAGAATTGGACGGCATTTGCTTTACCTTGCCACAACCACTTGGGATAGGGTCTGCACCTCAGGAAAACTGTTTCCGTGGGAAGCCGGCTTTTTGCAAAGGGGTCTCATGGCCGTGGGCCTCGGCTGTCCCTCCAGCTCCCCAAAGCACAGGGACGAGTTGAGGGGCTTAGACCTTGCCTGGCCAATGTTGTTTCTTACCCCTGGGTGTGTGGCATTGTTGACCTGGCTACCCCCACTTGGGATAGGTTTTCCACAGGAAGCACCTATTGTTCGTCGGAAGCTGTTTTTGCCCCAGGGGTCTCCGGGCTGTGTTCCTTGGGGTTGAACTCCTGCTAGCAAAACCACCAGGAGGAGGGAAGGGTTCAGACTGTTCCTGGGGCCTGTGGTCTCTTCGAGGTCAGTGTATGGCATTTCCTTCCCCTTCCACAGGCACCTGGGAGCATGTCTGCACGTGGAGAAAGACTTTCCCGTGGGAAGCCGGTTTTTGTCAAACGGGTCCCAGTGCTCTGCTCCTCTCTTTTCACTCCTGCTGCCAGAAGCCCAGGGAGGATGGGAGGGCTTAGAACATGGCTGGGCACTGTGGTTTCTTCCAGAGAATTGGACGGCATTTGCTTTACCTTGCCACAACCACTTGGGATAGGGTCTGCACCTCAGGAAAACTGTTTCCGTGGGAAGCCGGCTTTTTGCAAAGGGGTCTCAGGGCCGTGGGCGTCGGCTGTCCCTCCGGCTCGCCAAAGCACAGGGACGAGATGAGGGGCTTAGACCATGGCTGGGCAATGTTGTTTCTTACACCTGGGTGTGTGGCATTTTGTTGACCTGGCTACCCCCACTTGGGATAGGTTTTCCACAGCAAGCACCTATTGTTCGTCGGAAGCCGTTTTTGCCCCAGGGGTCTCCGGGCTGTGTTCGTTGGGGTTGAACTCCTGCTAGCAAAACCGCCGGGATGAGGGAAGGGCTCAGACTGTGCCTGGGCCCTGTGGTCTCTTCCAGGTCAGTGTATGGCATTTCCTTCACCTTGCCACAGGCACTTGGGAGCATATCTGCACGTGGAGAAAGACTTTCCCGTGGGAAGCCAGGTTTTGTCAAACGGGTCCCAGTGCTATGCTCCTCTCTTTTCACTCCTGCTGCCAGAAGCCCAGTGAAGATGGGAGGGTTTAGAACATGGCTGGGCACGGTGGTTTTCCAGAGAAGTGGACGGCATTTGCTTTACATTGCCACAACCACTTGGGAGAGGGTCTGCACCTCAGGAAAACTGTTTCCGTGGGAAGCCGGCTTTTGGCCAAACGGGTCTCAGGCCCGTGGGCTTCGAGTGTCCCTCCGTCTCCCCAAAGCACAGGGATGAGGTGAGGGGCTTAGACCATGCCTGGGCAATGTTGTTTCTTACACCTGGGTGTGTGGCATTTTCTTTACCTGGCTACCCCCACTTGGGATATTTTTTCCACAGCAAGAGCATATTGCTCGTCGGAAGCCGTTTTGGCCCCAGGGGTCTCCGGGCTGTGTTCGTTGGGGTTGAACTCCTGCTAGCAAAACCGCCGGGATGAGGGAAGGGCTCAGACTGTGCCTGGGCCCTGTGGTCTCTTTCAGGTCAGTGTATGGCATTTCCTTCGCCTTGCCACAGGCACTTGGGAGCATTTCTGCACGTGGAGAAAGACTTTCCCGTGGGAAGCCGGGTTTTGTCAAACGGGTCCCAGTGCTGTGCTCCTCTCTTTTCACTCCTGCTGCCAGAAGCCCAGTGAGGATGGGAGGGCTTAGAACATGCCTGGGCACTGTGGTTTCTTCCAGAGAAGTGGATGGCATTTGCTTTACCTTGCCACAACCACTTGGGAGAGGGTCTGCACCTCAGGAAAACTGTTTCCGTGGGAAGCTGGCTTTTGACCAAACGGGTCTCAACCCGTGGGCTTCGGTTGCCCCTCCGGTTCCCCAAAGCAAAGGGACGAGGTGAGGAGCTTAGACCATGCCTGGACAATGTTGTTTCTTACACCTGGTGTGTGGCATTTTGTTTACCTGGCTACCCCCACTTGGGATAGGTTTTCCACAGCAAAGGTATATTGCTCCGCGGAAGCCGTTTTTGCCCCAGGGGTCTCCGGGCTGTGTTCGTTGGGGTTGAACTCCTGCTAGCAAAACCGCCGGGATGAGGGAAGGGCTCAGACTGTGCCTGGGCCCGTGGTCTCTTCCAGGTCAGTGTATGGCATTTCCTTCACCTTGCCACAGGCACTTGGGAGCATATCTGCACGTGGAGAAAGACTTTCCCGTGGGAAGCCGGATTTTGTCAAACGGGTCCCAGTGCTGTGCTCCTCTCTTTTCACTCCTGCTGCCAGAAGCCCAGTGAGGATGGGAGGGTTTAGAACATGGCTGGGCACGGTGGTTTCTCTAGAGAAGTGGACGGCATTTGCTTTACATTGCCACAACCACTTGGGAGAGGGTCTGCACCTCAGGAAAACTGTTTCCGTGGGAAGCCGGCTTTTGGCCAAACGGGTCTCAGGCCCGTGGGCTTCGAGTGTCCCTCCGTCTCCCCAAAGCACAGGGATGCGGTGAGGGGCTTAGACCATGCCTGGGCAATGTTGTTTCTTACACCTGGGTGTGTGGCATTTTGTTTACCTGGCTACCCCCATTTGCATAGGTTTTCCACAGCAAGCACCTATTGTTCATCACAAGCCGTTTTTGCCCCAGGGGTCTCCGGGCTATGTTCCTTGGGGGTGAACTCCTGCTAGCAAAACCGCCGGGATGAGGGAAGAGCTCAGACTATGCCTGGGCCCTGTGGTCTCTTCCAGGTCAGTGTATGGCATTTCCTTCCCCTTGCCACAGGCACCTGGGAGCATGTCTGCACGTGGAGAAAGACTTTCCCGTGGGAAGCCAGGTTTTGTCAAACGGGTCCCAGTGCTGTGCTCCTCTCTTTTCACTCCTGCTGCCAGAAGCCCAGTGAGGAGGGGAGGGTTTAGAACATGGCTGGGCACGGTGGTTTCTCCAGAGAAGTGGATGGCATTTGCTTTACATTGCCACAACCACTTGGGAGAGGGTCTGCACCTCAGGAAAACTGTTTCCGTGGGAAGCCGGCTTTTGGCCAAACGGGTCTCAGGCCCGTGGGCCTCGGGTGTTCCTCCGGCTCCTGAAAGCACAGGGACGAGGTGAGGGGCTTAGACCATGCCTGGGCAATGTTGTTTCTTACACCTCGGTGTGTGGCCTTTTGTTGAGCTGGCTACCCCCACTTGGGATAGGTGTTTCACAGCAAGCACCTATTCTTCGTCCGAAGCCGTTTTTGCCCCAGGGGTCTCCGGCCTGTGTTCGTTGGGGTTGAACTCCTGCTAGCAAAACCGCCGGGTTGAGGGAAGGGTTCAGACTGTGCCTGGGCCCTGTGGTCTCTTCCAGGTCAGTGTATGGCATTTCCTTCCCCTTGCCACAGGCACCTGGGAGCATGTCTCCACGTGGAGAAAGACTTTCCCGTGGGAAGCCGGTTTTTGTCAAACGGGTCCCAGTGCTCTGCTCCTCTCTTTTCACTCCTGCTGCCAGAAGCCCAGGGAGGATGGGAGGGCTTAGAACATGGCTGGGCACTGTGGTTTCTTCCAGAGAAGTGGAGGGCATTGGCTTTACCTTGCCACAACCACTTGGGAGAGGGTCTACACCTCAGGAAAACTGTCTCCGTGGGAAGCCGGCTTTTTGCAAAGGGGTCTCAGGGCCGTGGGCCTCGGGTGTCCCTCCGGCTCCCCAAAGCACAGGGACGAGGTGAGGGGCTTAGACCATGCCTGGGCAATGTTGTTTCTTACACCTGGGTGTGTGGCATTTTATTGAGCTGGCTACCCCCACTTGGGATAGGTGTTCCACAGCAAGCACCTATTGTTCGTCGGAAGCCGTTTTTGCCCCAGGGGTCTCCGGGCTGTGTTCGTTGGGCTTGAACTCCTGCTAGCAAAACCGCCGGGTTGAGGGAAGGGTTCAGACTGTGCCTGGGCCCTGTGGTCTCTTCCAGGTCAGTGTATGGCATTTCCTTCCCCTTGCCACAGGCACCTGGGAGCATGTCTGCACGTGGAGAAAGACTTTCCCGTGGGAAGCCGGTTTTTGTCAAACGGGTCCCAGTGCTCTGCTCCTCTCTTTTCACTCCTGCTGCCAGAAGCCCAGGGAGGATGGGAGGGCTTAGAACATGCCTGGGCACTGTGGTTTCTTCCAGAGAAGTGGAGGGCATTTGCTTTACCTTGCCACAACCACTTGGGAGAGGGTCTGCACCTCAGGAAAACTGTTTCCGTGGGAAGCCGGCTTTTTGCAAAGGGGTCTCAGGGCCGTGGGCCTCGGGTGTCCCTCCGGCTCCCCAAAGCACAGGGACGAGGTGAGGGGCTTAGACCATGCCTGGGCAATGTTGTTTCTTACACCTGGGTGTGTGGCATTTTGTTGAGCTGGCTACCCCCACTTGGGATAGGTGTTCCACAGCAAGCACCTATTGTTCCTCGGAAGCCGTTTTTGCCCCAGGGGTCTCCGGGCTGTGTTCGTTGGGCTTGAACTCCTGCTAGCAAAACCGCCGGGTTGAGGGAAGGGTTCAGACTGTGCCTGGGCCCTGTGGTCTCTTCCACGTCAGTGTATGGCATTTCCTTCCCCTTTCCACAGGCACCTGGGAGCATGTCTGCACGTGGAGAAAGACTTTTCCGTGGAAGCCGGTTTTTGTCAAACGGGTCCCAGTGCTCTGCTCCTCTCTTTTCACTCCTGCTGCCAGAAGCCCAGGGAGGATGGGAGGGCTTAGAACATGGCTGGGCACTGTGGTTTCTTCCAGAGAAGTGGAGGGCATTTGCTTTACCTTGCCACAACCACTTGGGATAGGGTCTGCACCTCAGGAAAACTGTTTCCGTGGGAAGCCGGATTTTTGCAAAGGGGTCTCAGGGCTGTGGGCCTCGGGTGTCCTTCCGGCTCCCCAAAGCACAGGGACGAGGTGAGGGGCTTAGACCATGCCTGGGCAATGTTGTTTCTTACACCTGGGTGTGTGGCATTTTGTTGAGCTGGCTACCCCCACTTGGGATAGGTGTTCCACAGCAAGCACCTATTGTTCGTCGGAAGCCGTTTTTGCCCCAGGGGTCTCCGGGCTGTGTTCGTTGGGCTTGAACTCCTGCTGGCAAAACCGCCGGGTTGAGGGAAGGGTTCAGACTGTGCCTGGGCCCTGTGGTCTCTTCCAGGTCAGTGTATGGCATTTCCTTCCCCTTGCCACAGGCACCTGGGAGCATGTCTGCACGTGGAGAAAGACTTTCCCGTGGGAAGCCGGTTTTTGTCAAACGGGTCCCAGTGCTCTGCTCCTCTCTTTTCACTCCTGCTGCCAGAAGCCCAGGGAGGATGGGAGGGCTTAGAACATGCCTGGGCACTGTGGTTTCTTCCAGAGAAGTGGAGGGCATTTGCTTTACCTTGCCACAACCACTTGGGATAGGGTCTGCACCTCAGGAAAACTGTTTCCGTGGGAAGCCGGCTTTTTGCAAAGGGGTCTCAGGGCCGTGGGCCTCGGGTGTCCCTCCGGCTCCCCAAAGCACAGGGACGAGGTGAGGGGCTTAGACCATGGCTGGGCAATGTTGTTTCTTACACCTGGGTGTGTGGCATTTTGTTGAGCTGGCTACCCCCACTTGGGATAGGTGTTCCACAGCAAGCACCTATTGTTCGTCGGAAGCCGTTTTTGCCACAGGGGTCTCCGGGCTATGTTCCTTGGGGGTGAACTCCTGCTAGCAAAACCGCCGGGATGAGGGAAGAGCTCAGACTATGCCTGGGCCCTGTGGTCTCTTCCAGGTCAGTGTATGGCATTTCCTTCCCCTTGCCACAGGCACCTGGGAGCATGTCTGCACGTGGAGAAAGACTTTCCCGTGGGAAGCCGGGTTTTGTCAAACGGGTCCCAGTGCTGTGCTCCTCTCTTTTCACTCTTGCTGCCAGAAGCCCAGTGAGGAGGGGAGGGTTTAGGACATGGCTGGGCACGGTGGTTTCTCCAGAGAAGTGGATGGCATTTGCTTAACATTGCCACAACCACTTGGGAGAGGGTCTGCACCTCAGGAAAACTGTTTCCGTGGGAATCCGGCTTTTGGCCAAACGGGTCTCAGGCCCGTGGGCCTCGGCTGTTCCTCCGGCTCCTGAAAGCACAGGGACGAGGTGAGGGGCTTAGACCATGCCTGGGCAATGTTGTTTCTTACACCTGGGTGTGTGGCATTTTGTTGAGCTGGCAACCCCCACTTGGGATAGGTGTTTCACAGCAAGCACCTATTCTTCGTCGGAAGCCGTTTTTGCCCCAGGGGTCTCCGGGCTGTGTTCGTTGGGGTTGAACTCCTGCTAGCAAAACCGCCGGGATGAGGGAAGGGTTCAGACTGTGCCTGGGCCCTGTGGTCTCTTCCAGGTCAGTGTATGGCATTTCCTTCCCCTTGCCACAGGCAACTGGGAGCATGTCTCCACGTGGAGAAAGACTTTCCCGTGGGAAGCCGGTTTTTGTCAAACGGGTCCCAGTGCTCTGCTCCTCTCTTTTCACTCCTGCTGCCAGAAGCCCAGGGAGGATGGGAGGGCTTAGAACATGGGTGGGCACTGTGGTTTCTTCCAGAGAAGTGGAGGGCATTGGCTTTACCTTGCCACAACCACTTGGGAGAGGGTCTACACCTCAGGAAAACTGTCTCCGTGGGAAGCCGGCTTTTTGCAAAGGGGTCTCAGGGCCGTGGGCCTCGGCTGTCCCTCCGGCTCCCCAAAGCACAGGGACGAGGTGAGGGGCTTAGACCATGGCTGGGCAATGTTGTTTCTTACACCTGGGTGTGTGGCATTTTATTGAGCTGGCTACCCCCACTTGGGATAGGTGTTCCACGGCAAGCACTTATTGTTCGTCGGAAGCAGTTTTTGCCCCAGGGGTCTCCGGGCTGTGTTCGTTGGGCTTGAACTCCTGCTAGCAAAACCGCCTGGTTGAGGGAAGGGTTCAGACTGTGCCTGGGCCCTGTGGTCTCTTCCAGGTCAGTGTATGGCATTTCCTTCCCCTTGCCACAGGCACCTGGGAGCATGTCTGCACGTGGAGAAAGACTTTCCCGTGGGAAGCCGGTTTTTGTCAAACGGGTCCCAGTGCTCTGCTCCTCTCTTTTCACTCCTGCTGCCAGAAGCCCAGGGAGGATGGGAGGGCTTAGAACATGGCTGGGGACTGTGGTTTCTTCCAGAGAAGTGGAGGGCATTTGCTTTACCTTGCCACAACCACTTGGGAGAGGGTCTGCACCTCAGGAAAACTGTTTCCGTGGGAAGCCGGCTTTTTGCAAAGGGGTCTCAGGGCCGTGGGGCTCGGGTGTCCCTCCGGCTCCCCAAAGCACAGGGACGAGGTGAGGGGCTTAGACCATGGCTGGGCAATGTTGTTTCTTACACCTGGGTGTGTGGCATTTTGTTGAGCTGGCTACCCCCACTTGGGATAGGTGTTTCACAGCAAGCACCTATTGTTCGTCGGAAGCCGTTTTTGCCCCAGGGGTCTCCGGGCTGTGTTCGTTGGGCTTGAACTCCTGCTAGCAAAACCGCCGGGTTGAGGGAAGGGTTCAGACTGTACCTGGGCCCTGTGGTCTCTTCCAGGTCAGTGTATGGCATTTCCTTCCCCTTGCCACAGGCACCTGGGAGCATGTCTGCACGTGGAGAAAGACTTTCCCGTGGGAAGCCGGTTTTTGTCCAACGGGTCCCAGTGCTCTGCTCCTCTCTTTTCACTCCTGCTGCCAGAAGCCCAGGGAGGATGGGAGGGCTTAGAACATGGCTGGGCACTGTGGTTTCTTCCAGAGAAGTGGAGGGCATTGGCTTTACCTTGCCACAACCACTTGGGAGAGGGTCTACACCTCAGGAAAACTGTCTCCGTGGGAAGCCGGCTTTTTGCAAAGGGGTCTCAGGGCCGTGGGCCTCGGCTGTCCCTCCGGCTCCCCAAAGCACAGGGACGAGGTGAGGGGCTTAGACCATGCCTGGGCAATGTTGTTTCTTACACCTGGATGTGTGGCATTTTGTTGAGCTCGCTACCCCCACTTGGGATAGGTGTTCCACGGCAAGCACCTATTGTTCGTCGGAAGCCGTTTTTGCCCCAGGGGTCTCCGGGCTGTGTTCGTTGGGCTTGAACTCCTGCTAGCAAAACCGCCGGGTTGAGGGAAGGGTTCAGACTGTGCCTGGGCCCTGTGGTCTCTTCCAGGTCAGTGTATGGCATTTCCTTCCCCTTGCCACAGGCACCTGGGAGCATGTCTGCACGTGGAGAAAGACTTTCCCGTGGGAAGCCGGTTTTTGTCAAACGGGTCCCAGTGCTCTGCTCCTCTCTTTTCACTCCTGCTGCCAGAAGCCCAGGGAGGATGGGAGGGCTTAGAACATGCCTGGGCACTGTGGTTTCTTCCAGAGAAGTGGAGGGCATTGGCTTTACCTTGCCACAACCACTTGGGATAGGGTCTACACCTCAGGAAAACTGTCTCCGTGGGAAGCCGGCTTTTTGCAAAGGGTTCTCAGGGCCGTGGGCCTCGGCTGTCCCTCCGACTCCCCAAAGCACAGGGAGGAGGTGAGGGGCTTAGACCATGCCTGGGCAATGTTGTTTCTTACACCTGGGTGTGTGGCATTTTGTTGAGCTGGCTACCCCCACTTGGGATAGGTGTTCCACAGCAAGCACCTATTGTTCGTCGGAAGCCGTTTTTGCCCCAGGGGTCTCCGGGCTGTGTTCGTTGCGCTTGAACTCCTGCTAGCAAAACCGCCGGGTTGAGGGAAGGGTTCAGACTGTGCCTGGGCCCTGTGGTCTCTTCCAGGTCAGTGTATGGCATTTCCTTCCCCTTGCCACAGGCACCTGGGAGCATGTCTACACGTGGAGAAAGACTTTCCCGTGGGAAGCCGGTTTTTGTCAAACGGGTCCCAGTGCTCTGCTCCTCTCTTTTCACTCCTGCTGCCAGAAGCCCAGGGAGGATGGGAGGGCTTAGAACATGGCTGGGCACTGTGGTTTCTTCCAGAGAAGTGGAGGGCATTGGCTTTACCTTGCCACAACCACTTGGGAGAGGGTCTACACCTCAGGAAAACTGTCTCCGTGGGAAGCCGGCTTTTTGCAAAGGGGTCTCAGGGCCGTGGGCCTCGGCTGTCCCTCCGGCTCCCCAAAGCACAGGGACGAGGTGAGGGGCTTAGACCATGCCTGGGCAATGTTGTTTCTTACACCTGGGTGTGTGGCATTTTGCTGAGCTGGCTACCCCCACTTGGGATAGGTGTTCCACAGCAAGCACCTATTGTTCGTCGGAAGCCGTTTTTGCCCCAGGGGTCTCCGGGCTGTGTTCGTTGGGCTTGAACTCCTGCTAGCAAAACCGCCGGGTTGAGGGAAGGGTTCAGACTGTGCCTGGGCCCTGTGGTCTCTTCCAGGTCTGTATGGCATTTCCTTCCCCTTGCCACAGGCACCTGGGAGCATGTCTGCATGTGGAGAAAGACTTTCCCGTGGGAAGCCGGTTTTTGTCAAACGGGTCCCAGTGCTCTGCTCCTCTCTTTTCACTCCTGCTGCCAGAAGCCCAGGGAGGATGGGAGGGCTTAGAACATGGCTGGGCACTGTGGTTTCTTCCAGAGAAGTGGAGGGCATTGGCTTTACCTTGCCACAACCACTTGGGAGAGGGTCTACACCTCAGGAAAACTGTCTCCGTGGGAAGCCGGCTTTTTGCAAAGGGGTCTCAGGGCCGTGGGCCTCGGGTGTCCCTCCGGCTCCCCAAAGCACAGGGACGAGGTGAGGGGCTTAGACCATGCCTGGGCAATGTTGTTTCTTACACCTGGGTGTGTGGCATTTTGTTGAGCTGGCTACCCCCACTTGGGATAGGTGTTCCACAGCAAGCACCTATTGTTCGTCGGAAGCCGTTTTTGCCCCAGGGGTCTCCCGGCTGTGTTCGTTGGGCTTGAAATCCTGCTAGCAAAACCGCCGGGTTGAGGGAAGGGTTCAGACTGTGCCTGGGCCCTGTGGTCTCTTCCAGGTCAGTGTATGGCATTTCCTTCCCCTTGCCACAGGCACCTGGGAGCATGTCTGCACGTGGAGAAAGACTTTCCCGTGGGAAGCCGGTTTTTGTCAAACGGGTCCCAGTGCTCTGCTCCTCTCTTTTCACTCCTGCTGCCAGAAGCCCAGGGAGGATGGGAGGGCTTAGAACATGCCTGGGCTCTGTGGTTTCTTCCAGAGAAGTGGAGGGCATTGGCTTTACCTTGCCACAACCACTTGGGAGAGGGTCTGCACCTCAGGAAAACTGTTTCCGTGGGAAGCCGGCTTTTTGCAAAGGGGTCTCAGGGCCGTGGGCCTCGGGTGTCCCTCCGGCTCCCCAAAGCACAGGGACGAGGTGAGGGGCTTAGACCATGCCTGGGCAATGTTGTTTCTTACACCTGGGTGTGTGGCATTTTGTTGAGCTGGCTACCCCCACTTGGGATAGGTGTTCCACAGCAAGCACCTATTGTTCGTCGGAAGCCGTTTTTGCCCCAGGGGTCTCCGGGCTGTGTTCGTTGGGCTTGAACTCCTGCTAGCAAAACCGCCGGGTTGAGGGAAGGGTTCAGACTGTGCCTGGGCCCTGTGGTCTCTTCCAGGTCAGTGTATGGCATTTCCTTCCCCTTGCCACAGGCACCTGGGAGCATCTCTGCACGTGGAGAAAGACTTTTCCGTGGAAGCCGGTTTTTGTCAAACGGGTCCCAGTGCTCTGCTCCTCTCTTTTCACTCCTGCTGCCAGAAGCCCAGGGAGGATGGGAGGGCTTAGAACATGGCTGGGCACTGTGGTTTCTTCCAGAGAAGTGGAGGGCATTGGCTTTACCTTGCCACAACCACTTGGGATAGGGTCTGCACTTCAGGAAAACTGTTTCCGTGGGAAGCCGGAATTTTGCAAAGCGGTCTCAGGGCTGTGGGCCTCGGGTGTCCCTCCGGCTCCCCAAAGCACAGGGACGAGGTGAGGGGCTTAGACCATGCCTGGGCAATGTTGTTTCTTACACCTTGGTGTGTGGCATTTTGTTGAGCTGGCTACCCCCACTTGGGATAGGTGTTCCACAGAGAGCACCTATTGTTCCTCGGAAGCCGTTTTTGCCCCAGGGGTATCCGGGCTGTGTTCGTTGGGCTTGAAATCCTGCTAGCAAAACCGCCGGGTTGAGGGAAGGGTTCAGACTGTGCCTGGGCCCTGTGGTCTCTTCCAGGTCAGTGTATGGCATTTCCTTCCCCTTGCCACAGGCACCTGGGAGCATGTCTGCACGTGGAGAAAGACTTTCCCGTGGGAAGCCGGTTTTTGTCAAACGGGTCCCAGTGCTCTGCTCCTCTCTTTTCACTCCTGCTGCCAGAAGCCCAGGGAGGATGGGAGGGCTTAGAACATGGCTGGGCACTGTGGTTTCTTCCAGAGAAGTGGAGGGCATTGGCTTTACCTTGCCACAACCACTTGGGGAGGGTCTACACCTCAGGAAAACTGTCTGCGTGGGAAGCCGGCTTTTTGCAAAGGGGTCTCAGGGCCGTGGTCCTCGGCTGTCCCTCCGGCTCCCCAAAGCACAGGGACGAGGTGAGGGGCTTGGACCATGCCTGGGCAATGTTGTTTCTTACACCTGGGTGTGTGGCATTTTGTTGAGCTGGCTACCCCCTCTTGGGATACGTGTTCCACAGCAAGCACCTATTGTTCGTCGGAAGCCGATTTTGCCCCAGGGGTCTCCGGGCTGTGTTCGTTGGGCTTGAACTCCTGCTAGCAAAACCACCGGGTTGAGGGAAGGGTTCAGACTGTGCCTGGGCCCTGTGGTCTCTTTCAGGTCAGTGTATGGCATTTCCTTCCCCTTGCCACAGGCACCTGGGAACATGTCTGCACGTGGAGAAAGACTTTCCCGTGGGAAGCCGGTTTTTGTCAAACGGGTCCCAGTGCTCTGCTCCTCTCTTTTCACTCCTGCTGCCAGAATCCCAGGGAGGATGGGAGGGCTAAGAACATGGCTGGGCACTGTGGTTTCTTCCAGAGAAGTGGAGGGCATTGGCTTTACCTTGCCACAACCACTTGGGATAGGGTCTGCACCTCAGGAAAACTGTTTCTGTGGGAAGCCGGCTTTTTGCAAAGGGGTCTCAGGGCCGTGCGCCTCGGGTGTCCCTCCGGCTCCCCAAATCAAAGGGACGAGGTGAGGGGCTTAGACCATGCCTGGGCAATGTTGTTTCTTACACCTGGGTGTGTGGCATTTTGTTGAGCTGGCTACCCCCACTTTGGATAGGTTTTCCAAAGCAGGAGCATATTGCTCCACAGTAGCCGTTTTTGCTCCAGCGGTCTCCAGGCTGTGTTCGTTGAGTTTGAACTCCTGCTAGCAAAATCGCAGGGATGAGGGAAGGGCTCAGACTGTCCCTGGGCCCTGTGGCCTCTTACAGGTCAGTGTATGGCATTTCCTTCACCTTGCCACAGGCACTTGGGAGCATGTCTGCACGTGGAGAAAGACTTTCCCTTGGGAAGCCGGTTTTTGTGAAAAGGGTCCCAGTGCTGTTCTCCTCTCTTTTCACTCCTGCAGCCAGAAGCTCAGTGAGGATGGGAGGGCTTAGAACATGGCTGGGTACTGTAGTTTCTTCCAGAGAAGTGGATGGCATTTGCTTTACCTTGCCACAACCACTTGTGAGTCGGTCTGCACCTCAGGAAAACTGTTTCCGTGGGAAGCCGGCTTTTGGCCAAACGGGTCTCAGGCCCGTGGGCTTCGAGTGTCCCTCCGTGTCCCCAAAGCACAGGGATGAGGTGAGGGGCTTAGATCATGCCTGGGCAATGTTGTTTCTTACACCTGGGTGTGTGGCATTTTCTTTACCTGGCTACCCCCACTTGGGATATTTTTTCCACAGCAAGAGCATATTGCTCGTCGGAAGCCGTTTTGGCCCCAGGGGTCTCCGGGCTGTGTTCGTTGGGGTTGAACTCCTGCTAGCAAAACCGCCGGGATGAGGGAAGGGCTCAGACTGTGCCTGGGCCCTGTGGTCTCTTTCAGGTCAGTGTATGGCATTTCCTTCGCCTTGCCACAGGCACTTGGGAGCATTTCTGCACGTGGAGAAAGACTTTCCCGTGGGAAGCCGGGTTTTGTCAAACGGGTCCCAGTGCTGTGCTCCTCTCTTTTCACTCCTGCTGCCAGAAGCCCAGTGAGGATGGGAGGGCTTAGAACATGCCTGGGCACTGTGGTTTCTTCCAGAGAAGTGGATGGCATTTGCTTTACCTTGCCACAACCACTTGGGAGAGGGTCTGCACCTCAGGAAAACTGTTTCCGTGGGAAGCTGGCTTTTGACCAAACGGGTCTCAACCCGTGGGCTTCGGTTGCCCCTCCGGTTCCCCAAAGCAAAGGGACGAGGTGAGGAGCTTAGACCATGCCTGGACAATGTTGTTTCTTACACCTGGTGTGTGGCATTTTGTTTACCTGGCTACCCCCACTTGGGATAGGTTTTCCACAGCAAAGGTATATTGCTCCGCGGAAGCCGTTTTTGCCCCAGGGGTCTCCGGGCTGTGTTCGTTGGGGTTGAACTCCTGCTAGCAAAACCGCCGGGATGAGGGAAGGGTTCAGACTGTGCCTGGGCCCGTGGTCTCTTCCAGGTCAGTGTATGGCATTTCCTTCACCTTGCCACAGGCACTTGGGAGCATGTCTGCACGTGGAGAAAGACTTTCCCGTGGGAAGCCGGTTTTTGTCCAACGGGTCCCAGTGCTCTGCTCCTCTCTTTTCACTCCTGCTGCCAGAAGCCCAGGGAGGATGGGAGGGCTTAGAACATGGCTGGGCACTGTGGTTTCTTCCAGAGAAGTGGAGGGCATTGGCTTTACCTTGCCACAACCACTTGGGAGAGGGTCTACACCTCAGGAAAACTGTCTCCGTGGGAAGCCGGCTTTTTGCAAAGGGGTCTCAGGGCCGTGGGCCTCGGCTGTCCCTCCGGCTCCCCAAAGCACAGGGACGAGGTGAGGGGCTTAGACCATGCCTGGGCAATGTTGTTTCTTACACCTGGGTGTGTGGCATTTTGTTGAGCTGGCTACCCCCACTTGGGATAGGTGTTCCACAGCAAGCACCTATTGTTCGTCGGAAGCCGTTTTTGCCCCAGGGGTCTCCGGGCTGTGTTCGTTGGGCTTGAACTCCTGCAAGCAAAACCGCCGGGTTGAGGGAAGGGTTCAGACTGTGCCTGGGCCCTGTGGTCTCTTCCAGGTCAGTGTATGGCATTTCCTTCACCTTGCCACAGGCACTTGGGGGCATGTCTGCACGTGGAGACAGACTTTTTTGTGGGACGCCGGTTTTTGTCAAAGGGTCCCAGTACTTTGCTACCCTATTTTCAGTCCAGCTCCCAGAAGCCCAGTGATGATGGGAGGGCTTAGAACATGGCTGGGCACTGTGGTTTCTTCAGAATCGTGGATGGCATTTGCTTTACCTTGCCACAACCACTTGTGAGAGGGTCTGCACCACAGGAAAACTGTTTCCGTGGGAAGCCGGCTTTTTGCCAAATGGGTCTCAGGACTGTGGGCCTCGGGTGTCGCTCGGTCTCCCAAAAGCACAGGGACGAGGTGAGGGGCTTAGACCAAGCCTGGGCAATGTTGTTTCTTTCACCTGGGTGTGTGGCATTTTGTTTACCTGGCTATCCCCACTTGGGATAGGTTTTCCACAGTAAGAGCATATTGCTTGTCGGAAGCCGTTTCTGCCCCAGGTGTCTCCGTGCTGGGTTCGTTGGGGTTGAACTCCTGCTAGAAAAACCGCCGGGATGAGGGAAGGGCTCAGACTGTGCCTGGGCCCTGTGGTCTCTTACAGATCAGTGTATGACATTTCCTTCACCCAGCCACAGGCACTGGGGAGCACGTCTGCACGTGGAGAAAGACTTTCCCGTGGGAAGCCAGTTTTTGTCTAACGGGTCTCATGCTGTGCTCCACTCTTTCACTACTGCTGCCAGAAGGCCAGTGAGGATGGGAGGGCTTAGAACATGGCTGGGCACTGTGGTTTCTTCCAGAGAAGTGGATGGGATTTGCTTCACCTTGCCACAACCACTTGTGAGAGGGTCTGCACCTCAGGAAAACTGTTTCCGTGGGAAGCCGGCTTTTTGCCAATCGGGTCTAAGGGCCGTTGGTCTCGGGTGTCCCTCGGGCTCCCAAAAGCACAGGGACGAGGTGAAGGGCTTAGACCATGCTTGGGCAATGTTGTCTCTTACACCTGGGTGTGTGGCATTTTAATTACCTGTCAACCCCCAATTGGGATAGGTTTTCCACAGCAAGAGCATATTGTTCCTCGGAAGCCGTTTTTGCCCCAGGGGTCTCCGGGCTGGGTTCATTGGGGTTGAACTCTGGCTAGCAAAACCACCGTGATGAGGGAAGGCCTCAGACTGTGCCTGGGCCCTGTCGTCTCTTACAGGTCAGTGTATGGCGTTTCCTCCACCTTGCCACGGGAACTTGGGAGCATGTCTGCACATGGAGGAAGACTTTCCTGTGGAAAGCCGGTTTTCGTCAACGGGTCCCAGTGCTGTGCTCCTCTCTTTTCACTCCTGCTGCCAGAAGCCCAGTGAGGATGGGAGGGCTTAGAACATGGCTGGGCACTGTGGTTTCTTCAGGAGAATTGGACGGCATTTGCTTTACCTTGCCACAACCACTTGTGAGAGGGTCTGCACCTCAGGAAAACTGTTTCCGTGGGAAGCCAGATTTTCGCCCAACAGGTCTCAGGGCCGTGGGCCTCGGGTGTCCCTCCATCTCCCAAAAGCACAAGGATGAGGTGAGGGGCTTAGACCATGCCTGGGCAATGTTGTTTCATACACCTGGGTGTGTGGCATTTGGTTTACCTGGCTACCCCCACTTGGGATAGGTTTTCCACAGCAAGCACCTATTGTTCCTCGGAAGCCGTTTTTGCCCCAGGGGTCTCCGGGCTGTGTTCCTTGGAGTTGAACTCCTGCTAGCAAAACCGCCGGGATAACGGAAGGGTTCAGACTGTGCCTGGCCCTGTGGTCTCTTCCAGATCAGTGTATGGCATTTCCTTCCCCTTGCCACAGGCACCTGGGAGCATGTCTGCACGTGGAGGAAGACTTTCCCATGGGAGCCGGTTTTTGTCAAACGGGTCCCAGTACTCTGCTCCTCTCTTTTCACTCCTGCTTCCAGAAGCCCAGGGAGGATGGGAGGGCTTAGAACATGGCTGGGCACTGTGGTTTCTTCCAGAGAAGTGGAGGGCATTTGCTTTACCTTGCCACAACCACTTGGGAGAGGGTCTGCACCTCAGGAAAACTGTTTCCGTGGGAAGCCGGCTTTTTGCAAAGGGGTCTCAGGGCCGTGGGCCTCGGGTGTCCCTCCGGCTCCCCAAAGCACAGGGACGAGGTGAGGGGCTTAGACCATGGCTGGGCAATGTTGTTTCTTACACCTGGGTGTGTGGCATTTTGTTGAGCTGGCTACCCCCACTTGGGATAGGTGTTCCACAGCAAGCACCTATTGTTCGTCGGAAGCCGTTTTTGCCCCAGGGGTCTCCGGGCTGTGTTCCTTGGAGTTGAACTCCTGCTAGCAAAACCGCCGGGATAACGGAAGGGTTCAGACTGTGCCTGGCCCTGTGGTCTCTTCCAGATCAGTGTATGGCATTTCCTTCCCCTTGCCACAGGCACCTGGGAGCATGTCTGCACGTGGAGGAAGACTTTCCCATGGGAAGCCGGTTTTTGTCAAACGGGTCCCAGTACTCTGCTCCTCTCTTTTCACTCCTGCTTCCAGAAGCCCAGGGAGGATGGGAGGGCTTAGAACATGGCTGGGCACTGTGGTTTCTTCCAGAGAATTGGACGGCATTTGCTTTACCTTGCCACAACCACTTGGGATAGGGTCTGCACCTCAGGAAAACTGTTTCCGTGGGAAGCCGGCTTTTTGCAAAGGGGTCTCATGGCCGTGGGCCTCGGCTGTCCCTCCAGCTCCCCAAAGCACAGGGACGAGTTGAGGGGCTTAGACCTTGCCTGGCCAATGTTGTTTCTTACCCCTGGGTGTGTGGCATTGTTGACCTGGCTACCCCCACTTGGGATAGGTTTTCCACAGGAAGCACCTACTGTTCGTCGGAAGCTGTTTTTGCCCCAGGGGTCTCCGGGCTGTGTTCGTTGGGGTTGAACTCCTGCTAGCAAAACCGCCGGGTTGAGGGAAGGGTTCAGACTGTGCCTGGGCCCTGCGGTCTCTTCCAGGTCAGTGTATGGCATTTCCTTCCCCTTGCCACAGGCACCTGGGAGCATGTCTGCACGTGGAGAAAGACTCTCCCGTGGGAAGCCGGTTTTTGTCAAACGGGTCCCAGTGCTCTGCTCCTCTCTTTTCACTCCTGCTGCCAGAAGCCCAGGGAGGATGGGAGGGCTTAGAACATGGCTGGGCACTGTGGTTTCTTCCAGAGAAGTGGAGGGCATTGGCTTTACCTTGCCACAACCACTTGGGAGAGGGTCTACACCTCAGGAAAACTGATCCGTGGGAAGCCGGCTTTTTGCAAAGGGGTCTCAGGGCAGTGGGCCTCGGCTGTCCCTCTGGCTCCCCAAAGCACAGGGACGAGGTGAGGGGCTTAGACCATGCCTGGGCAATGTTGTTTCTTACACCTGGGTGTGTGGCATTTTATTGAGCTGGCTACCCCCACTTGGGATAGGTGTTCCACAGCAAGCACCTATTGTTCGTCGGAAGCCGTTTTTGCCCCAGGGGTCTCCGGGCTGTGTTCGTTGCGCTTGAACTCCTGCTAGCAAAACCGCCGGGTTGAGGGAAGGGTTCAGACTGTGCCTGGGCCCTGTGGTCTCTTCCAGGTCAGTGTATGGCATTTCCTTCCCCTTGCCACAGGCACCTGGGAGCATGTCTACACGTGGAGAAAGACTTTCCCGTGGGAAGCCGGTTTTTGTCAAACGGGTCCCAGTGCTCTGCTCCTCTCTTTTCACTCCTGCTGCCAGAAGCCCAGGGAGGATGGGAGGGCTTAGAACATGGCTGGGCACTGTGGTTTCTTCCAGAGAAGTGGAGGGCATTGGCTTTACCTTGCCACAACCACTTGGGAGAGGGTCTACACCTCAGGAAAACTGTCTCCGTGGGAAGCCGGCTTTTTGCAAAGGGGTCTCAGGGCCGTGGGCCTCGGCTGTCCCTCCGGCTCCCCAAAGCACAGGGACGAGGTGAGGGGCTTAGACCATGCCTGGGCAATGTTGTTTCTTACACCTGGGTGTGTGGCATTTTGTTGAGCTGGCTACCCCCACTTGGGATAGGTGTTCCACAGCAAACACCTATTGTTCGTCGGAAGCCGTTTTTGCCCCAGGGGTCTCCGGGCTGTGTTCGTTGGGCTTGAACTCCTGCTAGCAAAACCGCCGGGTTGAGGGAAGGGTTCAGACTGTGCCTGGGCCCTGTGGTCTCTTCCAGGTCTGTATGGCATTTCCTTCCCCTTGCCACAGGCACCTGGGAGCATGTCTGCATGTGGAGAAAGACTTTCCCGTGGGAAGCCGGTTTTTGTCAAACGGGTCCCAGTGCTCTGCTCCTCTCTTTTCACTCCTGCTGCCAGAAGCCCAGGGAGGATGGGAGGGCTTAGAACATGGCTGGGGACTGTGGTTTCTTCCAGAGAAGTGGAGGGCATTGGCTTTACCTAGCCACAACCACTTGGGATTGGGTCTGCACCTCAGGAAAACTGTTTCCGTGGGAAGCCGGCTTTTTGCAAAGGGGTCTCACGGCCGTGGGCCTCGGGTGTCCCTCCGGCTCCCCAAAGCACAGGGACGAGGTGAGGGGCTTAGACCATGCCTGGGCAATGTTGTTTCTTACACCTGGGTGTGTGGCATTTTGTTGAGCTGGCTACCCCCACTTGGGATAGGTGTTCCACAGCAAGCACCTATTGTTCATCGGAAGCCGTTTTTGCCCCAGGGGTCTCCGGGCTGTGTTCGTTGGGCTTGAACTCCTGCTAGCAAAACCGCCGGGTTGAGGGAAGGGTTCAGACTGTGCTTGGGCCCTGTGGTCTCTTCCAGGTCTGTATGGCATTTCCTTCCCCTTGCCACAGGCACCTGGGAGCATGTCTGCATGTGGAGAAAGACTTTCCCGTGGGAAGCCGGTTTTTGTCAAACGGGTCCCAGTGCTCTGCTCCTCTCTTTTCACTCCTGCTGCCAGAAGCCCAGGGAGGATGGGAGGGCTTAGAACATGGCTGGGGACTGTGGTTTCTTCCAGAGAAGTGGAGGGCATTGGCTTTACCTTGCCACAACCACTTGGGATTGGGTCTGCACCTCAGGAAAACTGTTTCCGTGGGAAGCCGGCTTTTTGCAAAGGGGTCTCAGGGCCGTGGGCCTCGGGTGTCCCTCCGGCTCCCCAAAGCACAGGGACGAGGTGAGGGGCTTAGACCATGCCTGGGCAATGTTGTTTCTTACACCTGGGTGTGCGCATTTTGTTGAGCTGGCTACCCCCTCTTGGGATAGGTGTTCCACAGCAAGCACCTATTGTTCGTCGGAAGCCGTTTTTGCCCCAGGGGTCTCCGGGCTGTGTTCGTTGGGCTTGAACTCCTGCTAGCAAAACCGCCGGGTTGAGGGAAGGGTTCAGACTGTGCCTGGGCCCTGTGGTCTCTTCCAGGTCAGTGTATGGCATTTCCTTCCCCTTGCCACAGGCACCTGGGAGCATGTCTGCACGTGGAGAAAAACTTTCCCGTGGGAAGCCGGTTTTTGTCAAACGGGTCCCAGTGCTCTGCTCCTCTCTTTTCACTCCTGCTGCCAGAAGCCCAGGGAGGATGGGACGTCTTAGAACGTGGCTGGGCACTGTGGTTTCTTCCAGAGAAGTGGAGGGCATTGGCTTTACCTTGCCACAACCACTTGGGATAGGGTCTGCACCTCAGGAAAACTGTTTCCATGGGAAGCCGGCTTTTTGCAAAGGGGTCTCAGGGCCGTGGGCCTCGGGTGTCCCTCCGGCTCCCCAAAGCACAGGGACGAGGTGAGGGGCTTAGACCATGCCTGGACAATGTTGTTTCTTACACCTGGGTGTGTGGCATTTTGTTGAGCTGGCTACCCCCACTTGGGATAGGTGTTCCACAGCAAGCACCTATTGTTCGTCGGAAGCCGTTTTTGCCCCAGGGGTCTCCGGGCTGTGTTCGTTGGGCTTGAACTCCTGCTAGCAAAACCGCCGGGTTGAGGGAAGGGTTCAGACTGTGCCTGGGCCCTGTGGTCTCTTCCAGGTCAGTGTATGGCATTTCCTTCCCCTTGCCACAGGCACCTGGGAGCATGTCTACACGTGGAGAAAGACTTTCCCGTGGGAAGCCGGTTTTTGTCAAACGGGTCCCAGTGCTCTGCTCCTCTCTTTTCACTCCTGCTGCCAGAAGCCCAGGGAGGATGGGAGGGCTTAGAACATGGCTGGGCACTGTGGTTTCTTCCAGAGAAGTGTAGGGCATTGGCTTTACCTTGCCACAACCACTTGGGAGAGGGTCTACACCTCAGGAAAACTGTCTCCGTGGGAAGCCGGCTTTTTGCAAAGGGGTCTCAGGGCCGTGGGCCTCGGCTGTCCCTCCGGCTCCCCAAAGCACAGGGACGAGGTGAGGGGCTTAGACCATGCCTGGGCAATGTTGTTTCTTACACCTGGGTGTGTGGCATTTTGTTGAGCTGGCTACCCCCACTTGGGATAGGTGTTCCACAGCAAGCACCTATTGTTCGTCGGAAGCCGTTTTTGCCCCAGGGGTCTCCGGGCTGTGTTCGTTGGGCTTGAACTCCTGCTAGCAAAACCGCCGGGTTGAGGGAAGGGTTCAGACTGTGCCTGGGCCCTGTGGTCTCTTCCAGGTCAGTGTACGGCATTTCCTTCCCCTTGCCACAGGCACCTGGGAGCATGTCTACACGTGGAGAAAGACTTTCCCGTGGGAAGCCGGTTTTTGTCAAACGGGTCCCAGTGCTCTGCTCCTCTCTTTTCACTCCTGCTGCCAGAAGCCCAGGGAGGATGGGAGGGCTTAGAACATGGCTGGGCACTGTGGTTTCTTCCAGAGAAGTGTAGGGCATTGGCTTTACCTTGCCACAACCACTTGGGAGAGGGTCTACACCTCAGGAAAACTGTCTCCGTGGGAAGCCGGCTTTTTGCAAAGGGGTCTCAGGGCCGTGGGCCTCGGCTGTCCCTCCGGCTCCCCAAAGCACAGGGACGAGGTGAGGGGCTTAGACCATGCCTGGGCAATGTTGTTTCTTACACCTGGGTGTGTGGCATTTTGTTGAGCTGGCTACCCCCACTTGGGATAGGTGTTCCACAGCAAGCACCTATTGTTCGTCGGAAGCCGGTTTTGCCCCAGGGGTCTCCGGGCTGTGTTCGTTGGGCTTGAACTCCTGCTAGCAAAACCGCCGGGTTGAGGGAAGGGTTCAGACTGTGCCTGGGCCCTGTGGTCTCTTCCAGGTCTGTATGGCATTTCCTTCCCCTTGCCACAGGCACCTGGGAGCATGTCTGCATGTGGAGAAAGACTTTCCCGTGGGAAGCCGGTTTTTGTCAAACGGGTCCCAGTGCTCTGCTCCTCTCTTTTCACTCCTGCTGCCAGAAGCCCAGGGAGGATGGGAGGGCTTAGAACATGGCTGGGGACTGTGGTTTCTTCCAGAGAAGTGGAGGGCATTGGCTTTACCTTGCCACAACCACTTGTGATTGGGTCTGCACCTCAGGAAAACTGTTTCCGTGGGAAGCCGGCTTTTTGCAAAGGGGTCTCAGGGCCGTGGGCCTCGGGTGTCCCTCCGGCTCCCCAAAGCACAGGGACGAGGTGAGGGGCTTAGACCATGCCTGGGCAATGTTGTTTCTTACACCTGGGTGTGCGCATTTTGTTGAGCTGGCTACCCCCTCTTGGGATAGGTGTTTCACAGCAAGCACCTATTGTTCGTCGGAAGCCGTTTTTGCCCCAGGGGTCTCCGGGCTGTGTTCCTTGGGCTTGAACTCCTGCTAGCAAAACCGCCGGGTTGAGGGAAGGGTTCAGACTGTGCCTGGGCCCTGTGGTCTCTTCCAGGTCAGTGTATGGCATTTCCTTCCCCTTGCCCCAGGCACCTGGGAGCATGTCTGCACGTGGAGAAAAACTTTCCCGTGGGAAGCCGGTTTTTGTCAAACGGGTCCCAGTGCTCTGCTCCTCTCTTTTCACTCCTGCTGCCAGAAGCCCAGGGAGGATGGGACGTCTTAGAACGTGGCTGGGCACTGTGGTTTCTTCCAGAGAAGTGGAGGGCATTGGCTTTACCTTGCCACAACCACTTGGGATAGGGTCTGCACCTCAGGAAAACTGTTTCCATGGGAAGCCGGCTTTTTGCAAAGGGGTCTCAGGGCCGTGGGCCTCGGGTGTCCCTCCGGCTCCCCAAAGCACAGGGACGAGGTGAGGGGCTTAGACCATGCCTGGACAATGTTGTTTCTTACACCTGGGTGTGTGGCATTTTGTTGAGCTGGCTACCCCCACTTGGGATAGGTGTTCCACAGCAAGCACCTATTGTTCGTCGGAAGCCGTTTTTGCCCCAGGGGTCTCCGGGCTGTGTTCGTTGGGCTTGAACTCCTGCTAGCAAAACCGCCGGGTTGAGGGAAGGGTTCAGACTGTGCCTGGGCCCTGTGGTCTCTTCCAGGTCAGTGTACGGCATTTCCTTCCCCTTGCCACAGGCACCTGGGAGCATGTCTACACGTGGAGAAAGACTTTCCCGTGGGAAGCCGGTTTTTGTCAAACGGGTCCCAGTGCTCTGCTCCTCTCTTTTCACTCCTGCTGCCAGAAGCCCAGGGAGGATGGGAGGTCTTAGAACATGGCTGGGCACTGTGGTTTCTTCCAGAGAAGTGGAGGGCATTGGCTTTACCTTGCCACAACCACTTGGGATATGGTCTGCACCTCAGGAAAACTGTTTCCTTGGGAAGCCGGCTTTTTGCAAAGGGGTCTCAGGGCCGTGGGCCTCGGGTGTCCCTCCGGCTCCCCAAAGCACAGGGACGAGGTGAGGAGCTTAGACCATGCCTGGGCAATGTTGTTTCTTACACCTGGGTGTGTGGTATTTTGTTGAGCTGGCTACCCCCACTTGGGATAGGTGTTCCACAGCAAGCACCTATTGTTCGTCGGAAGCCGTTTTTGCCCAGGGGTCTCCGGGCTGTGTTCGTTGGGCTTGAACTCCTGCTAGCAAAACCGCCGGGTTGAGGGAAGGGTTCAGTCTGTGCCTGGGCCCTGTGGTCTCTTCCAAGTCAGTGTATGGCATTTCCTTCCCCTTGCCACAGGCACCTGGGAGCATGTCTGCATGTGGAGAAAGACTTTCCCGTGGGAAGCCGGTTTTTGTCAAACGGGTCCCAGTGCTCTGCTCCTCTCTTTTCACTCCTGCTGCCAGAAGCCCAGGGAGGATGGGAGGGCTTAGAACATGGCTGGGCACTGTGTTTTCTTCCAGAGAAATGGAGGGCATTTGCTTTACCTTGCCACAACCACTTGTGAGAGAGTCTGCACCTCAGGAAAACTCTTACCATGGGAAGCCGGCTTTTTGCAAAGCAGTCTCAGGGCCGTGGGCCTCGGCAGTCCCTCCAGCTCCCCAAAGCACAGGGACGAGGTGAGGGGCTTAGACCATGCCTGGACAATGTTGTTTCTTACACCTGGGTGTGTGGCATTTTGTTGAGCTGGCTACCCCCAGTTGGGATAGGTTTTCCACAGCAAGCACCTATTGTTCGTCGGAAGCCGTTTTTGCCCCAGGGGTCTGCGGGCTGTGTTCGTTGGGCTTGAACTCCTGCTAGCAAAACCGCCGGGTTGAGGGAAGGGTTCAGACTGTGCCTGGGCCCTGCGGTCTCTTCCAGGTCAGTGTATGGCATTTCCTTCCCCTTGCCACAGGCACCTGGGAGCATGTCTGCACGTGGAGAAAGACTTTCCCGTGGGAAGCCGGTTTTTGTCAAACGGGTCCCAGTGCTCTACTCCTCTCTTTTCACTCCTGGTGCCAGAAGCCCAGGGAGGATGGGAGGGCTTAGAACATGGCTGGGGACTGTGGTTTCTTCCAGAGAAGTGGAGGGCATTTGCTTTACCTTGCCACAACCACTTGGGAGAGGGTCTGCACCTCAGGAAAACTGTTTCCGTGGGAAGCCGGCTTTTTGCAAAGGGGTCTCAGGGCCGTGGGGCTCGGGTGTCCCTCCGGCTCCCCAAAGCACAGGGACGAGGTGAGGGGCTTAGACCATGCCTGGGCAATATTGTTTCTTACACCTGGGTGTGTGGCATTTTGTTGAGCTGGCTACCCCCACTTGGGATAGGTGTTCCACAGCAAGCACCTATTGTTCGTCGGAAGCCGTTTTTGCCCCAGGGGTCTCCGGGCTGTGTTCGTTGGGCTTGAACTCCTGCTAGCAAAACCGCCGGGTTGACGGAAGGGTTCAGACTGTGCCTGGGCCCTGTGGTCTCTTCCAGGTCAGTGTATGGCATTTCCTTCCCCTTGCCCCAGGCACCTGGGAGCATGTCTACACGTGGAGAAAGACTTTCCCGTGGGAAGCCGGTTTTTGTCAAACGGGTCCCAGTGCTCTGCTCCTCTCTTTTCACTCCTGCTGCCAGAAGCCCAGGGAGGATGGGAGGGCTTAGAACATGCCTGGGCACTGTGGTTTCTTCCAGAGAAGTGGAGGGCATTGGCTTTACCTTGCCACAACCACTTGGGATAGGGTCTGCACCTCAAGAAAACTGTTTCCGTGGGAAGCCGGCTTTTTGCAAAGGGTTCTCAGGGCCGTGGGCCTCGGGTGTCTCTCCGGCTCCCCAAAGCACAGGGACGAGGTGAGGGGCTTAGACCATGCCTGGGCAATGTTGTTTCTTACACGTGGGTGTGTGGCATTTTGTTGAGCTGGCTACCCCCACTTGGGATAGGTGTTCCACAGCAAGCACCTATTGTTCGTCGGAAGCTGTTTTTGCCCCAGGGGTCTCCGGGCTGTGTTCGTTGGGCTTGAACTCCTGCTAGCAAAACCGCCGGGTTGAGGGAAGGGTTCAGACTGTGCCTGGGCCCTGTGGTCTCTTCCAGGTCAGTGTATGGCATTTCCTTCCCCTTGCCACAGGCACCTGGGAGCATCTCTGCACGTGGAGAAAGACTTTCCCGTGGGAAGCCGGTTTTTGTCAAACGGGTCCCAGTGCTCTGCTCCTCTCTTTTCACTCCTGCTGCCAGAAGCCCAGGGAGGATGGGAGGGCTTAGAACATGGCTGGGCACTGTTGTTTCTTCCAGAGAAGTGGAGGGCATTGGCTTTACCTTGCCACAACCATTTGGGAGAGGGTCTACACCTCAGGAAAACTGTCTCCGTGGGAAGCCGGCTTTCTGCAAAGGGGTCTCAGGGCCGTGGGCCTCGGGTGTCCCTCCGGCTCCCCAAAGCACAGGGACGAGGTGAGGGGCTTAGACCATGCCTGGGAAATGTTGTTTCTTACACCTGGGTGTGTGGCATTTTGTTGAGCTGGCTACCCCCACTTGGGATAGGTGTTCCACAGCAAGCACCTTTTGTTCGTCGGAAGCCGTTTTTGCCCCAGGGGTCTCCGGGCTGTGTTCGTTGGGCTTGAACTCCTGCTAGTAAAACCACCGGGTTGAGGGAAGGGTTCAGACTGTGCCTGGGCCCTGCGGTCTCTTCCAGGTCAGTGTATGGCATTTCCTTCCCCTTGCCACAGGCACCTGGGAGCATGTCTACACGTGGAGAAAGAGTTTCCCGTGGGAAGCCGGTTTTTGTCAAACGGGTCCCAGTGCTCTGCTCCTCTCTTTTCACTCCTGCTGCCAGAAGCCCAGGGAGGATGGGAGGGCTTAGAACATGGCTGGGCACTGTGGTTTGTTCCAGAGAAGTGGAGGGCATTGGCTTTACCTTGCCACAACCACTTGGGATAGGGTCTGCACCTCAGGAAAACTGTTTCCGTGGGAAGCCGGCTTTTTGCAAAGGGGTCTCAGGGCCGTGGGCCTCGGGTGTCCCTCTGGCTCCCCAAAGCACAGGGACGAGGTGAGGGGCTTAGACCATGCCTGGGCAATGTTGTTTCTTACACCTGGGTGTGTGGCATTTTGTTGAGCTGGCTACCCCCACTTGGGATAGGTGTTCCACAGCAAGCACCTATTGTTCCTCGGAAGCCGTTTTTGCCCCAGGGGTCTGCGGGCTGTGTTCCTTGGGGTTGAACTCCTCCTAGCAAAACCGCCGGTTGAGGGAAGGGTTCAGACTGTGCCTGGTCCCTGTGGTCTCTTCCAGGTCAGTGTGTGGCATTTCCTTCCCCTTGCCACAGGCACCTGGGAGCATGTCTGCACGTGGAGAAAGACTTTCCCGTGGGAAGCCGGTTTTTGTCAAACGGGTCCCAGTGCTCTGCTCCTCTCTTTTCACTCCTGCTGCCAGAAGCCCAGGGAGGATGGGAGGGCTTAGAACATGGCTGGGCACTGGGGTTTCTTCCAGAGAATTGGAGGGCATTGGCTTTACCTTGCCACAACCACTTGGGAGAGGGTCTACACCTCAGGAAAACTGTCTCCGTGGGAAGCCGGCTTTTTGCAAAGGGGTCTCAGGGCCGTGGGGCTCGGGTGTCCCTCCGGCTCCCCAAACCACAGGGACGAGGTGAGGGGCTTAGACCATGCCTGGGCAATGTTGTTTCTTACATCTGGGTGTGTGGCATTTTGTTGAGCTGGCTACCCCCACTTGGGATAGATGTTCCACAGCAAGCACCTATTGTTCGTCGGAAGCCGTTTTTGCCCCAGGGGTCTCCGGGCTGTGTTCGTTGGGCTTGAACTCCTGCTAGCAAAACCGCCGGGTTGAGGGAAGGGTTCAGACTGTGCCTGGGCCCTGTGGTCTCTTCCAGGTCAGTGTATGGCATTTCCTTCCCCTTGCCACAGGCACCTGGGAGCATGTCTGCACGTGGAGAAAGACTTTCCCGTGGGAAGCCGGTTTTTGTCAAACGGGTCCCAGTGCTCTGCTCCTCTCTTTTCACTCCTGCTGCCAGAAGCCCAGGGAGGATGGGAGGGCTTAGAACATGCCTGGGCACTGTGGTTTCTTCCAGAGAAGTGGAGGGCATTTGCTTTACCTTGCCACAACCACTTGGGAGAGGGTCTGCACCTCAGGAAAACTGTTTCCGTGGGAAGCCGGCTTTTTGCAAAGGGGTCTCAGGGCCGTGGGCCTCGGGTGTCCCTCCGGCTCCCCAAAGCACAGGGACGAGGTGAGGGGCTTAGACCATGCCTGGGCAATGTTGTTTCTTACACCTGGGTGTGTGGCATTTTGTTGAGCTGGCTACCCCCACTTGGGATAGGTGTTCCACAGCAAGCACCTATTGTTCCTCGGAAGCCGTTTTTGCCCCAGGGTTCTCCGGGCTGTGTTCGTTGGGCTTGAACTCCTGCTAGCAAAACCGCCGGGTTGAGGGAAGGGTTCAGACTGTGCCTGGGCCCTGTGGTCTCTTCCACGTCAGTGTATGGCATTTCCTTCCCCTTTCCACAGGCACCTGGGAGCATCTCTGCACGTGGAGAAAGACTTTTCCGTGGAAGCCGGTTTTTGTCAAACGGGTCCCAGTGCTCTGCTCCTCTCTTTTCACTCCTGCTGCCAGAAGCCCAGGGAGGATGGGAGGGCTTAGAACATGCCTGGGCACTGTGGTTTCTTCAAGAGAAGTGGAGGGCATTGGCTTTACCTTGCCACAACCACTTGGGATAGGGTCTGCACCTCAAGAAAACTGTTTCCGTGGGAAGCCGGCTTTTTGCAAAGGGGTCTCAGGGCCGTGGGCCTCGGATGTCCCTCCGGCTCCCCAAAGCACAGGGACGAGGTGAGGGGCTTAGACCATGCCTGGGCAATGTTGTTTCTTACACCTGGGTGTGTGGCATTTTGTTGAGCTGGCTACCCCCACTTGGGATAGGTGTTCCACAGCAAGCACCTATTGTTCCTCGGAAGCCGTTTTTGCCCCAGGGGTCTGCGGGCTGTGTTTCTTGGGGTTGAACTCCTCCTAGCAAAACCGCCGGTTGAGGGAAGGGTTCAGACTGTGCCTGGTCCCTGTGGTCTCTTCCAGGTCAGTGTATGGCATTTCCTTCCCCTTGCCACAGGCACCTGGGAGCATGTCTGCACGTGGAGAAAGACTTTCCCGTGGGAAGCCGGTTTTTGTCAAACGGGTCCCAGTGTTCTGCTCCTCTCTTTTCACTCCTGCTGCCAGAAGCCCAGGGAGGATGGGAGGGCTTAGAACATGCCTGGGCACTGGGGTTTCTTCCAGAGAAGTGGAGGGCATTTGCTTTACCTTGCCACAACCACTTGGGATAGGGTCTGCACCTCAGGAAAACTGTTTCCGTGGGAAGCCGGCTTTTTGCAAAGGGGTCTCAGAGCCGTGGGCCTCGGGTGTCCCTCCGGCTCCCCAAAGCACAGGGACGAGGTGAGGGGCTTAGACCATGCCTGGGCAATGTTGTTTCTTACACCTGGGTGTGTGGCATTTTGTTGAGCTGGCAACCCCCACTTGGGATAGGTGTTTCACAGCAAGCACCTATTCTTCGTCGGAAGCCGTTTTTGCCCCAGGGGTCTCCGGGCTGTGTTCGTTGGGGTTGAACTCCTGCTGGCAAAACCGCCGGGATGAGGGAAGGGTTCAGACTGTGCCTGGGCCCTGTGGTCTCTTCCAGGTCAGTGTATGGCATTTCCTTCCCCTTGCCACAGGCACCTGGGAGCATGTCTCCACGTGGAGAAAGACTTTCCCGTGGGAAGCCGGTTTTTGTCAAACGGGTCCCAGTGCTCTGCTCCTCTCTTTTCACTCCTGCTGCCAGAAGCCCAGGGAGGATGGGAGGGCTTAGAACATGGGTGGGCACTGTGGTTTCTTCCAGAGAAGTGGAGGGCATTGGCTTTACCTTGCCACAACCACTTGGGAGAGGGTCTACACCTCAGGAAAACTGTCTCCGTGGGAAGCCGGCTTTTTGCAAAGGGGTCTCAGGGCCGTGGGCCTCGGCTGTCCCTCCGGCTCCCCAAAGCACAGGGACGAGGTGAGGGGCTTAGACCATGCCTGGGCAATGTTGTTTCTTACACCTGGGTGTGTGGCATTTTATTGAGCTGGCTACCCCCACTTGGGATAGGTGTTCCACGGCAAGCACTTATTGTTCGTCGGAAGCAGTTTTTGCCCCAGGGGTCTCCGGGCTGTGTTCGTTGGGCTTGAACTCCTGCTAGCAAAACCGCCTGGTTGAGGGAAGGGTTCAGACTGTGCCTGGGCCCTGTGGTCTCTTCCAGGTCAGTGTATGGCATTTCCTTCCCCTTGCCACAGGCACCTGGGAGCATGTCTGCACGTGGAGAAAGACTTTCCCGTGGGAAGCCGGTTTTTGTCAAACGGGTCCCAGTGCTCTGCTCCTCTCTTTTCACTCCTGCTGCCAGAAGCCCAGGGAGGATGGGAGGGCTTAGAACATGGCTGGGGACTGTGGTTTCTTCCAGAGAAGTGGAGGGCATTTGCTTTACCTTGCCACAACCACTTGGGAGAGGGTCTGCACCTCAGGAAAACTGTTTCCGTGGGAAGCCGGCTTTTTGCAAAGGGGTCTCAGGGCCGTGGGGCTCGGGTGTCCCTCCGGCTCCCCAAAGCACAGGGACGAGGTGAGGGGCTTAGACCATGGCTGGGCAATGTTGTTTCTTACACCTGGGTGTGTGGCATTTTGTTGAGCTGGCTACCCCCACTTGGGATAGGTGTTTCACAGCAAGCACCTATTGTTCGTCGGAAGCCGTTTTTGCCCCAGGGGTCTCCGGGCTGTGTTCGTTGGGCTTGAACTCCTGCTAGCAAAACCGCCGGGTTGAGGGAAGGGTTCAGACTGTACCTGGGCCCTGTGGTCTCTTCCAGGTCAGTGTATGGCATTTCCTTCCCCTTGCCACAGGCACCTGGGAGCATGTCTGCACGTGGAGAAAGACTTTCCCGTGGGAAGCCGGTTTTTGTCAAACGGGTCCCAGTGCTCTGCTCCTCTCTTTTCACTCCTGCTGCCAGAAGCCCAGGGAGGATGGGAGGGCTTAGAACATGGCTGGGCACTGTGGTTTCTTCCAGAGAAGTGGAGGGCATTGGCTTTACCTTGCCACAACCACTTGGGAGAGGGTCTACACCTCAGGAAAACTGTCTCCGTGGGAAGCCGGCTTTTTGCAAAGGGGTCTCAGGGCCGTGGGCCTCGGCTGTCCCTCCGGCTCCCCAAAGCACAGGGACGAGGTGAGGGGCTTAGACCATGCCTGGGCAATGTTGTTTCTTACACCTGGATGTGTGGCATTTTGTTGAGCTGGCTACCCCCACTTGGGATAGGTGTTCCACGGCAAGCACCTATTGTTCGTCGGAAGCCGTTTTTGCCCCAGGGGTCTCCGGGCTGTGTTCGTTGGGCTTGAACTCCTGCTAGCAAAACCGCCGGGTTGAGGGAAGGGTTCAGACTGTGCCTGGGCCCTGTGGTCTCTTCCAGGTCAGTGTATGGCATTTCCTTCCCCTTGCCACAGGCACCTGGGAGCATGTCTGCACGTGGAGAAAGACTTTCCCGTGGGAAGCCGGTTTTTGTCAAACGGGTCCCAGTGCTCTGCTCCTCTCTTTTCACTCCTGCTGCCAGAAGCCCAGGGAGGATGGGAGGGCTTAGAACATGGCTGGGCACTGTGGTTTCTTCCAGAGAAGTGGAGGGCATTGGCTTTACCTTGCCACAACCACTTGGGATAGGGTCTACACCTCAGGAAAACTGTCTCCGTGGGAAGCCGGCTTTTTGCAAAGGGTTCTCAGGGCCGTGGGCCTCGGCTGTCCCTCCGACTCCCCAAAGCACAGGGAGGAGGTGAGGGGCTTAGACCATGCCTGGGCAATGTTGTTTCTTACACCTGGGTGTGTGGCATTTTGTTGAGCTGGCTACCCCCACTTGGGATACGTGTTCCACAGCAAGCACCTATTGTTCGTCGGAAGCCGTTTTTGCCCCAGGGGTCTCCGGGCTGTGTTCGTTGGGCTTGAACTCCTGCTAGCAAAACCGCCGGGTTGAGGGAAGGGTTCAGACTGTGCCTGGGCCCTGTGGTCTCTTCCAGGTCAGTGTATGGCATTTCCTTCCCCTTGCCACAGGCACCTGGGAGCATGTCTGCACGTGGAGAAAGACTTTCCCGTGGGAAGCCGGTTTTTGTCAAACGGGTCCCAGTGCTCTGCTCCTCTCTTTTCACTCCTGCTGCCAGAAGCCCAGGGAGGATGGGAGGGCTTAGAACATGCCTGGGCACTGTGGTTTCTTCCAGAGAAGTGGAGGGCATTGGCTTTACCTTGCCACAACCACTTGGGATAGGGTCTACACCTCAGGAAAACTGTCTCCGTGGGAAGCCGGCTTTTTGCAAAGGGTTCTCAGGGCCGTGGGCCTCGGCTGTCCCTCCGACTCCCCAAAGCACAGGGAGGAGGTGAGGGGCTTAGACCATGCCTGGGCAATGTTGTTTCTTACACCTGGGTGTGTGGCATTTTGTTGAGCTGGCTACCCCCACTTGGGATAGGTGTTCCACAGCAAGCACCTATTGTTCGTCGGAAGCCGTTTTTGCCCCAGGGGTCTCCGGGCTGTGTTCGTTGCGCTTGAACTCCTGCTAGCAAAACCGCCGGGTTGAGGGAAGGGTTCAGACTGTGCCTGGGCCCTGTGGTCTCTTCCAGGTCAGTGTATGGCATTTCCTTCCCCTTGCCACAGGCACCTGGGAGCATGTCTACACGTGGAGAAAGACTTTCCCGTGGGAAGCCGGTTTTTGTCAAACGGGTCCCAGTGCTCTGCTCCTCTCTTTTCACTCCTGCTGCCAGAAGCCCAGGGAGGATGGGAGGGCTTAGAACATGGCTGGGCACTGTGGTTTCTTCCAGAGAAGTGGAGGGCATTGGCTTTACCTTGCCACAACCACTTGGGAGAGGGTCTACACCTCAGGAAAACTGTCTCCGTGGGAAGCCGGCTTTTTGCAAAGGGGTCTCAGGGCCGTGGGCCTCGGCTGTCCCTCCGGCTCCCCAAAGCACAGGGACGAGGTGAGGGGCTTAGACCATGCCTGGGCAATGTTGTTTCTTACACCTGGGTGTGTGGCATTTTGCTGAGCTGGCTACCCCCACTTGGGATAGGTGTTCCACAGCAAGCACCTATTGTTCATCGGAAGCCGTTTTTGCCCCAGGGGTCTCCGGGCTGTGTTCGTTGGGCTTGAACTCCTGCTAGCAAAACCGCCGGGTTGAGGGAAGGGTTCAGACTGTGCCTGGGCCCTGTGGTCTCTTCCAGGTCTGTATGGCATTTCCTTCCCCTTGCCACAGGCACCTGGGAGCATGTCTGCATGTGGAGAAAGACTTTCCCGTGGGAAGCCGGTTTTTGTCAAACGGGTCCCAGTGCTCTGCTCCTCTCTTTTCACTCCTGCTGCCAGAAGCCCAGGGAGGATGGGAGGGCTTAGAACATGGCTGGGCACTGTGGTTTCTTCCAGAGAAGTGGAGGGCATTGGCTTTACCTTGCCACAACCACTTGGGAGAGGGTCTACACCTCAGGAAAACTGTCTCCGTGGGAAGCCGGCTTTTTGCAAAGGGGTCTCAGGGCCGTGGGCCTCGGCTGTCCCTCCGGCTCCCCAAAGCACAGGGACGAGGTGAGGGGCTTAGACCATGCCTGGGCAATGTTGTTTCTTACACCTGGGTGTGTGGCATTTTGTTGAGCTGGCTACCCCCACTTGGGATAGGTGTTCCACAGCAAGCACCTATTGTTCGTCGGAAGCCGTTTTTGCCCCAGGGGTCTCCGGGCTGTGTTCGTTGGGCTTGAAATCCTGCTAGCAAAACCGCCGGGTTGAGGGAAGGGTTCAGACTGTGCCTGGGCCCTGTGGTCTCTTCCAGGTCAGTGTATGGCATTTCCTTCCCCTTGCCACAGGCACCTGGGAGCATGTCTGCACGTGGAGAAAGACTTTCCCGTGGGAAGCCGGTTTTTGTCAAACGGGTCCCAGTGCTCTGCTCCTCTCTTTTCACTCCTGCTGCCAGAAGCCCAGGGAGGATGGGAGGGCTTAGAACATGCCTGGGCACTGTGGTTTCTTCCAGAGAAGTGGAGGGCATTGGCTTTACCTTGCCACAACCACTTGGGAGAGGGTCTGCACCTCAGGAAAACTGTTTCCGTGGGAAGCCGGCTTTTTGCAAAGGGGTCTCAGGGCCGTGGGCCTCGGGTGTCCCTCCGGCTCCCCAAAGCACAGGGACGAGGTGAGGGGCTTAGACCATGCCTGGGCAATGTTGTTTCTTACACCTGGGTGTGTGGCATTTTGTTGAGCTGGCTACCCCCACTTGGGATAGGTGTTCCACAGCAAGCACCTATTGTTCGTCGGAAGCCGTTTTTGCCCCAGGGGTCTCCGGGCTGTGTTCGTTGGGCTTGAACTCCTGCTAGCAAAACCGCCGGGTTGAGGGAAGGGTTCAGACTGTGCCTGGGCCCTGTGGTCTCTTCCAGGTCAGTGTATGGCATTTCCTTCCCCTTGCCACAGGCACCTGGGAGCATCTCTGCACGTGGAGAAAGACTTTTCCGTGGAAGCCGGTTTTTGTCAAACGGGTCCCAGTGCTCTGCTCCTCTCTTTTCACTCCTGCTGCCAGAAGCCCAGGGAGGATGGGAGGGCTTAGAACATGGCTGGGCACTGTGGTTTCTTCCAGAGAAGTGGAGGGCATTGGCTTTACCTTGCCACAACCACTTGGGATAGGGTCTGCACCTCAGGAAAACTGTTTCCGTGGGAAGCCGGAATTTTGCAAAGCGGTCTCAGGGCTGTGGGCCTCGGGTGTCCCTCCGGCTCCCCAAAGCACAGGGACGAGGTGAGGGGCTTAGACCATGCCTGGGCAATGTTGTTTCTTACACCTGGGTGTGTGGCATTTTGTTGAGCTGGCTACCCCCACTTGGGATAGGTGTTCCACAGCAAGCACCTATTGTTCGTCGGAAGCCGTTTTTGCCCCAGGGGTCTCCGGGCTGTGTTCGTTGGGCTTGAACTCCTGCTAGCAAAACCGCCCGGTTGAGGGAAGGGTTCAGACTGTGCCTGGGCCCTGTGTTCTCTTCCAGGTCAGTGTATGGCATTTCCTTCCCCTTGCCACAGGCACCTGGGAGCATGTCTGCACGTGGAGAAAGACTTTCCCGTGGGAAGCCGGTTTTTGTCAAACGGGTCCCAGTGCTCTGCTCCTCTCTTTTCACTCCTGCTGCCAGAAGCCCAGGGAGGATGGGAGGGCTTAGAACATGCCTGGGCACTGTGGTTTCTTCCAGAGAAGTGGAGGGCATTGGCTTTACCTTGCCACAACCACTTGGGATAGGGTCTGCACCTCAGGAAAACTGTTTCCGTGGGAAGCCGGCTTTTTGCAAAGGGTTCTCAGGGCCGTGGGCTTCGGGTGTCCCTCCGGCTCCCCAAACCACAGGGACGAGGTGAGGGGCTTAGACCATGGCTGGACAATGTTGTTTCTTACACCTGGGTGTGTGGCATTTTGTTGAGCTGGCTACCCCCACTTGGGATAGGTGTTCCACAGCAAGCACCTATTGTTTGTCGGAAGCCGTTTTTGCCCCAGGGGTCTCCGGGCTGTGTTCGTTGGGCTTGAACTCCTGCTAGCAAAACCGCCGGGTTGAGGGAAGGGTTCAGACTGTGCCTGGGCCCTGTGGTCTCTTCCAGGTCAGTGTATGGCATTTCCTTCCCCTTGCCACAGGCACCTGGGAGCATGTCTGCACGTGGAGAAAGACTTTCCCGTCGGAAGCCGGTTTTTGTCAAACGGGTCCCAGTGCTCTGCTCCTCTCTTTTCACTCCTGCTGCCAGAAGCCCAGGGAGGATGGGAGGGCTTAGAACATGGCTGGGCACTGTGGTTTCTTCCAGAGAAGTGGAGGGCATTGGCTTTACCTGGCCACAACCACTTGGGAGAGGGTCTACACCTCAGGAAAACTGTCTCCGTGGGAAGCCGGCTTTCTGCAAAGGGGTCTCAGGGCCGTGGGCCTCGGCTGTCCCTCCGGCTCCCCAAAGCACAGGGACGAGGTGAGGGGCTTAGACCATGCCTGGGCAATGTTGTTTCTTACACCTGGGTGTGTGGCATTTTGTTGAGCTGGCTACCCCCACTTGGGATAGGTGTTCCACAGCAAGCACCTATTCTTCGTCGGAAGCCGTTTTTGCCCCAGGGGTCTCCGGGCTGTGTTCGTTGGGCTTGAACTCCTGCTAGCAAAACCGCCGGGTTGAGGGAAGGGTTCAGACTGTGCCTGGGCCCTGTGGTCTCTTCCAGGTCAGTGTATGGCATTTCCTTCCCCTTGCCACAGGCACCTGGGAGCATGTCTGCACGTGGAGAAAGACTTTCCCGTGGGAAGCTGGTTTTTGTCAAACGGGTCCCAGTGCTCTGCTCCTCTCTTTTCACTCCTGCTGCCAGAAGCCCAGGGAGGATGGGAGGGCTTAGAACATGCCTGGGCACTGTGGTTTCTTCCAGAGAAGTGGAGGGCATTGGCTTTACCTTGCCACAACCACTTGGGATAGGGTCTGCACCTCAGGAAAACTGTTTCCGTGGGAAGCCGGCTTTTTGCAAAGGGGTCTCAGGGCCGTGGGCCTCGGGTGTCCCTCCGGCTCCCCAAAGCACAGGGACGAGGTGAGGGGCTTAGACCATGCCTGGGCAATGTTGTTTCTTACACCTGGGTGTGTGGCATTTTGTTGAGCTGGCTACCCCCACTTGGGATAGGTGTTCCACAGCAAGCACCTATTGTTCGTCGGAAGCCGTTTTTGCCCCAGGGGTCTCCGGGCTGTGTTCGTTGGGCTTGAACTCCTGCTAGCAAAACCGCCGGGTTGAGGGAAGGGTTCAGACTGTGCCTGGGCCCTGTGGTCTCTTCCAGGTCAGTGTATGGCATTTCCTTTCCCTTGCCACAGGCACCTGGGAGCATGTCTGCACGTGGAGAAAGACTTTCCCGTGGGAAGCTGGTTTTTGTCAAACGGGTCCCAGTGCTCTGCTCCTCTCTTTTCACTCCTGCTGCCAGAAGCCCAGGGAGGATGGGAGGGCTTAGAACATGGCTGGGCACTGTGGTTTCTTCCAGAGAAGTGGAGGGCATTGGCTTTACCTTGCCACAACCACTTGGGATAGGGTCTGCACCTCAGGAAAACTGTTTCCGTGGGAAGCCGGCTTTTTGCAAAGGGTTCTCAGGGCCGTGGGCTTCGGGTGTCCCTCCGGCTCCCCAAACCACAGGGACGAGGTGAGGGGCTTAGACCATGGCTGGACAATGTTGTTTCTTACACCTGGGTGTGTGGCATTTTGTTGAGCTGGCTACCCCCACTTGGGATAGGTGTTCCACAGCAAGCACCTATTGTTTGTCGGAAGCCGCTTTGCCCCAGGGGTCTCCGGGCTGTGTTCGTTGGGGTTGAAATCCTGCTAGCAAAACCGCCGGGTTGAGGGAAGGGTTCAGACTGTGCCTGGGCCCTGTGGTCTCTTCCAGGTCAGTGTATGGCATTTCCTTCCCCTTGCCACAGGCACCTGGGAGCATGTCTGCACGTGGAGAAAGACTTTCCCGTGGGAAGCCGGTTTTTGTCAAACGGGTCCCAGTGCTCTGCTCCTCTCTTTTCACTCCTGCTGCCAGAAGCCCAGGGAGGATGGGAGGGCTTAGAACATGCCTGGGCACTGTGGTTTCTTCCAGAGAAGTGGAGGGCATTGGCTTTACCTGGCCACAACCACTTGGGAGAGGGTCTACACCTCAGGAAAACTGTCTCCGTGGGAAACCGGCTTTCTGCAAAGGGGTCTCAGGGCCGTGGGCCTCGGCTGTCCCTCCGGCTCCCCAAAGCACAGGGACGAGGTGAGGGGCTTAGACCATGCCTGGGCAATGTTGTTTCTTACACCTGGGTGTGTGGCATTTTGTTGAGCTGGCTACCCCCACTTGGGATAGGTGTTCCACAGCAAGCACCTATTGTTCGTCGGAAGCCGTTTTTGCCCCAGGGGTCTCCGGGCTGTGTTCGTTGGGCTTGAACTCCTGCTAGCAAAACCGCCGGGTTGAGGGAAGGGTTCAGACTGTGCCTGGGCCCTGTGGTCTCTTCCAGGTCAGTGTATGGCATTTCCTTCCCCTTGCCACAGGCACCTGGGAGCATGTCTGCACGTGGAGAAAGACTTTCCCGTGGGAAGCCGGTTTTTGTCAAACGGGTCCCAGTGCTCTGCTCCTCTCTTTTCACTCCTGCTGCCAGAAGCCCAGGGAGGATGGGAGGGCTTAGAACATGCCTGGGCACTGTGGTTTCTTCCAGAGAAGTGGAGGGCATTAGCTTTACCTTGCCACAACCACTTGGGATAGGGTCTGCACCTCAGGAAACTGTTTCCGTGGGAAGCCGGCTTTTTGCAAAGGGGTCTCAGGGCCGTGGGCCTCGGGTGTCCCTCCGGCTCCCCAAAGCACAGGGACGAGGTGAGGGGCTTAGACCATGCCTGGGCAATGTTGTTTCTTACACCTGGGTGTGTGGCATTTTGTTGAGCTGGCTACCCCCACTTGGGATAGGTGTTCCACAGCAAGCACCTATTGTTCGTCGGAAGCCGTTTTTGCCCCAGGGGTCTCCGGGCTGTGTTCGTTGGGCTTGAACTCCTGCTAGCAAAACCGCCGGGTTGAGGGAAGGGTTCAGACTGTGCCTGGGCCCTGTGGTCTCTTCCAGGTCAGTGTATGGCATTTCCTTCCCCTTGCCACAGGCACCTGGGAGCATGTCTGCACGTGGAGAAAGACTTTCCCGTGGGAAGCCGGTTTTTGTCAAACGGGTCCCAGTGCTCTGCTCCTCTCTTTTCACTCCTGCTGCCAGAAGCCCAGGGAGGATGGGAGGGCTTAGAACATGCCTGGGCACTGTGGTTTCTTCCAGAGAAGTGGAGGGCATTGGCTTTACCTTGCCACAACCACTTGGGATAGGGTCTGCACCTCAGGAAAACTGTTTCCGTGGGAAGCCGGCTTTTTGCAAAGGGTTCTCAGGGCCGTGGGCTTCGGGTGTCCCTCCGGCTCCCCAAACCACAGGGACGAGGTGAGGGGCTTAGACCATGCCTGGGCAATGTTGTTTCTTACACCTGGGTGTGTGGCATTTTGTTGAGCTGGCTACCCCCACTTGGGATAGGTGTTCCACAGCAAGCACCTATTGTTCGTCGGAAGCCGTTTTTGCCCCAGGGGTCTCCGGGCTGTGTTCGTTGGGCTTGAACTCCTGCTAGCAAAACCGCCGGGTTGAGGGAAGGGTTCAGACTGTGCCTGGGCCCATTGGTCTCTTCCAGGTCAGTGTATGGCATTTCCTTCCCCTTGCCACAGGCACCTGGGAGCATGTCTGCACGTGGAGAAAGACTTTCCCGTGGGAAGCTGGTTTTTGTCAAACGGGTCCCAGTGCTCTGCTCCTCTCTTTTCACTCCTGCTGCCAGAAGCCCAGGGAGGATGGGAGGGCTTAGAACATGCCTGGGCACTGTGGTTTCTTCCAGAGAAGTGGAGGGCATTAGCTTTACCTTGCCACAACCACTTGGGATAGGGTCTGCACCTCAGGAAACTGTTTCCGTGGGAAGCCGGCTTTTTGCAAAGGGGTCTCAGGGCCGTGGGCCTCGGGTGTCCCTCCGGCTCCCCAAAGCACAGGGACGAGGTGAGGGGCTTAGACCATGCCTGGGCAATGTTGTTTCTTACACCTGGGTGTGTGGCATTTTGTTGAGCTGGCTACCCCCACTTGGGATAGGTGTTCCACAGCAAGCACCTATTGTTCGTCGGAAGCCGTTTTTGCCCCAGGGGTCTCCGGGCTGTGTTCGTTGGGCTTGAACTCCTGCTAGCAAAACCGCCGGGTTGAGGGAAGGGTTCAGACTGTGCCTGGGCCCTGTGGTCTCTTCCAGGTCAGTGTATGGCATTTCCTTCCCCTTGCCACAGGCACCTGGGAGCATGTCTGCACGTGGAGAAAGACTTTCCCGTGGGAAGCCGGTTTTTGTCAAACGGGTCCCAGTGCTCTGCTCCTCTCTTTTCTCTCCTGCTGCCAGAAGCCCAGGGAGGATGGGAGGGCTTAGAACATACCTGGGCACTGTGGTTTCTTCCAGAGAAGTGGAGGGCATTGGCTTTACCTTGCCACAACCACTTGGGAGAGGGTCTACACCTCAGGAAAACTGTCTCCGTGGGAAGCCGGCTTTTTGCAAAGGGGTCTCAGGGTACGTGGGCCTCGGCTGTCCCTCCGGCTCCCCAAAGCACAGGGACGAGGTGAGGGGCTTATACCATGCCTGGGCAATGTTGTTTCTTACACCTGGGTGTGTGGCATTTTGTTGAGCTGGCTACCCCCACTTGGGATAGGTGTTCCAAGGCAAGCACCTATTGTTCCTCGGAAGCCGTTTTTGCCCCAGGCGTCTCCGGGCTGTGTTCGTTGGGCTTGAACTCCTGCTAGCAAAACCGCCGGGTTGAGGGAAGGGTTCAGACTGTGCCTGGGCCCTGTGGTCTCTTCCAGGTCAGTGTATGGCATTTCCTTCCCCTTGCCACAGGCACCTGGGAGCATGTCTGCACGTGGAGAAAGACTTTCCCGTGGGAAGCCGGTTTTTGTCAAACGGGTCCCAGTGCTCTGCTCCTCTCTTTTCACTCCTGCTGCCAGAAGCCCAGGGAGGATGGGAGGGCTTAGAACATGGCTGGGCACTGTGGTTTCTTCCAGAAAAGTGGAGGGCATTGGCTTTACCTTGCCACAACCACTTGGGATAGGGTCTGCACCTCAGGAAAACTGTTTCCGTGGGAAGCCGGCTTTTTGCAAAGGGGTCTCAGGGCCGTGGGCCTCGGGTGTCCCTCCAGCTCCCCAAAGCACAGGGACGAGGTGAGGGGCTTAGACCATGCCTGGGCAATGTTGTTTCTTACACCTGGGTGTGTGGCATTTTGTTGAGCTGGCTACCCCCACTTGGGATAGGTGTTCCACAGCAAGCACCTATTGTTCGTCGGAAGCCGTTTTTGCCCCAGGGGTCTCCGGGCTGTGTTCGTTGGGCTTGAACTCCTGCTAGCAAAACCGCCGGGTTGAGGGAAGGGTTCAGACTGTGCCTGGGCCCTGTGGTCTCTTCCAGGTCAGTGTATGGCATTTCCTTCCCCTTGCCACAGGCACCTGGGAGCATGTCTGCACGTGGAGAAAGACTTTCCCGTGGGAAGCCGGTTTTTGTCAAACGGGTCCCAGTGCTCTGCTCCTCTCTTTTCACTCCTGCTGCCAGAAGCCCAGGGAGGATGGGAGGGCTTAGAACATGCCTGGGCACTGTGGTTTCTTCCAGAGAAGTGGAGGGCATTGGCTTTACCTGGCCACAACCACTTGGGAGAGGGTCTACACCTCAGGAAAACTGTTTCCGTGGGAAGCCGGCTTTTTGCAAAGGGGTCTCAGGGTACGTGGGCCTCGGCTGTCCCTCCGGCTCCCCAAAGCACAGGGAAGAGGTGAGGGGCTTATACCATGCCTGGGCAATGTTGTTTCTTACACCTGGGTGTGTGGCATTTTGTTGAGCTGGCTACCCCCACTTGGGATAGGTGTTCCACGGCAAGCACCTATTGTTCCTCCGAAGCCGTTTTTGCCCCAGGCGTCTCCGGGCTGTGTTCGTTGGGCTTGAAATCCTGCTAGCAAAACCGCCGGGTTGAGGGAAGGGTTCAGACTGTGCCTGGGCCCTGTGGTCTCTTCCAGGTCAGTGTATGGCATTTCCTTCCCCTTGCCACAGGCACCTGGGAGCATGTCTGCACGTGGAGAAAGACTTTCCCGTGGGAAGCCGGTTTTTGTCAAACGGGTCCCAGTGCTCTGCTCCTCTCTTTTCACTCCTGCTGCCAGAAGCCCAGGGAGGATGGGAGGGCTTAGAACATGCCTGGGCACTGTGGTTTCTTCCAGAGAAGTGGAGGGCATTGGCTTTACCTTGCCACAACCACTTGGGATAGGGTCTGCACCTCAGGAAAACTGTTTCCGTGGGAAGCCGGCTTTTTGCAAAGGATTCTCAGGGCCGTGGGCCTCGGGTGTCCCTCCGGCTCCCCAAACCACAGGGACGAGGTGAGGGGCTTAGACCATGGCTGGACAATGTTGTTTCTTACACCTGGGTGTGTGGCATTTTGTTGAGCTGGCTACCCCCACTTGGGATAGGTGTTCCACAGCAAGCACCTATTGTTCCTCGGAAGCCGTTTTTACCCCAGGGGTCTCCGGGCTGTGTTCGTTGGGCTTGAACTCCTGCTAGCAAAACCGCCGGGTTGAGGGAAGGGTTCAGACTGTGCCTGGGCCCTGTGGTCTCTTCCAGGTCAGTGTATGGCATTTCCTTCCCCTTGCCACAGGCACCTGGGAGCATGTCTGCACGTGGAGAAAGACTTTCCCGTGGGAAGCCGGTTTTTGTCAAACGGGTCCCAGTGCTCTGCTCCTCTCTTTTCACTCCTGCTGCCAGAAGCCCAGGGAGGATGGGAGGGCTTAGAACATGCCTGGGCACTGTGGTTTCTTCCAGAGAAGTGGAGGGCATTGGCTTTACCTTGCCACAACCATTTGGGATAGGGTCTACACCTCAGGAAAACTGTCTCCGTGGGAAGCCGGCTTTTTGCAAAGGGGTCTCAGGGTACGTGGGCTTCGGCTGTCCCTCCGGCTCCCCAAAGCACAGGGACGAGGTGAGGGGCTTAGACCATGCCTGGGCAATGTTGTTTCTTACACCTGGGTGTGTGGCATTTTGTTGAGCTGGCTACCCCCACTTGGGATAGGTGTTCCACGGCAAGCACCTATTGTTCGTCGGAAGCCGTTTTTGCCCCAGGGGTGTCCGGGCTGTGTTCGTTGGGCTTGAACTCCTGCTAGCAAAACCGCCGGGTTGAGGGAAGGGTTCAGACAGTGCCTGGGCCCTGTGGTCTCTTCCAGGTCAGTGTATGGCATTTCCTTCCCCTTGCCACAGGCACCTGGGAGCATGTCTGCACGTGGAGAAAGACTTTCCCGTGAGAAGCCGGTTTTTGTCAAACGGGTCCCAGTGCTCTGCTCCTCTCTTTTCACTCCTGCTGCCAGAAGCCCAGGGAGGATGGGAGGGCTTAGAACATGGCTGGGCACTGGGGTTTCTTCCAGAGAAGTGGAGGGCATTGGCTTTACCTTGCCACAACCACTTGTGAGAGGGTCTGCACCTCAGGAAAACTGTCTCCGTGGGAAGCCGGCTTTTTGCAAAGGGGTCTCAGGGCCGTGGGCCTCGGGTGTCCCTCCGGCTCCCCAAAGCACAGGGACGAGGTGAGGGGCTTAGACCATGCCTGGGCAATGTTGTTTCGTAACCTGGGTGTGTGGCATTTTGTTGTGCTGGCTACCCCCACTTCGGATAGCTGTTCCACAGCAAGCACCTATTGTTCGTCGGAAGCCGTTTTTGCCCCAGGGGTCTCCGGGCTGTGTTCGTTGGGCTTGAACTCCTGCTAGCAAAACCGCCGGGTTGAGGGAAGGGTTCAGACTGTGCCTGGGCCCTGTGGTCTCTTCCAGGTCAGTGTATGGCATTTCCTTCCCCTTGCCACAGGCACCTGGGAGCATGTCTGCACGTGGAGAAAGACTTTCCCGTGGGAAGCCGGTTTTTGTCAAACGGGTCCCAGTGCTCTGCTCCTCTCTTTTCACTCCTGCTGCCAGAAGCCCAGGGAGGATGGGAGGGCTTAGAACATGCCTGGGCACTGTGGTTTCTTCCAGAGAAGTGGAGGGGATTGGCTTTACCTTGCCACAACCACTTGGGATAGGGTCTGCACCTCAGGAAAACTGTTTCCGTAGAAGCCGCCTTTTTGCAAAGGGGTCTCAGGGCCGTGGGCCTCGGGTGTCCCTCGGGCTCCCCAAACCACAGGGAAGAGGTGAGGGGCTTAGACCATGGCTGGGCAATGTTGTTTCTTACACCTGGGTGTGTGGCATTTTGTTGAGCTGGCTACCCCCTCTTGGGATAGGTGTTCCACGGCAAGCACCTATTGTTCGTCGGAAGCCGTTTTTGCCCCAGGGGTCTCCGGGCTGTGTTCGTTGGGCTTGAAATCCTGCTAGCGAAAGCGCCGGGTTAAGGGAAGGGTTCAGACTGTGCCTGGGCCCTGTGGTCTCTTCCAGGTCAGTGTATGGCATTTCCTTCCCCTTGCCACAGGCACCTGAGAGCATGTCTGCACGTGGAGAAAGACTTTCCCGTGGGAAGCCGGTTTTTGTCAAACGGGTCCCAGTGCTCTGCTCCTCTCTTTTCACTCCTGCTGCCAGAAGCCCAGGGAGGATGGGAGGGCTTAGAACATGCCTGGGCACTGTGGTTTCTTCCAGAGAAGTGGAGGGCATTGGCTTTACCTTGCCACAACCACTTGGGATAGGGTCTGCACCTCAGGAAAACTGTTTCCGTGGGAAGCCGGCTTTTTGCAAAGGTTCTCAGGGCCGTGGGCCTCGGGTGTCCCTCCGGCTCCCCAAACCACAGGGACGAGGTGAGGGGCTTAGACCATGCCTGGACAATATTGTTTCTTACACCTGGGTGTGTGGCATTTTGTTGAGCTGGCTACCCCCACTTGGGATAGGTGTTCCACAGCAAGCACCTTTTGTTCGTCCGAAGCCGTTTTTGCCCCAGGGGTCTCCGGGCTGTGTGCCTTGGGCTTGAACTCCTGCTAGCAAAACCGCCGGGTTGAGGGAAGGGTTCAGACTGTGCCTGGGCCCTGTGGTCTCTTCCAGGTCAGTGTATGGCATTTCCTTCCCCTTGCCACAGGCACCTGGGAGCATGTCTGCACGTGGAGAAAGACTTTCCCGTGGGAAGCCGGTTTTTGTCAAACGGGTCCCAGTGCTCTGCTCCTCTCTTTTCACTCCTGCTGCCAGAAGCCCTGGGAGGATGGGAGGTCTTAGAACATGGCTGGGCACTGGGGTTTCTTCCAGAGAAGTGGAGGGCATTGGCTTTACCTTGCCACAACCACTTGGGATAGGGTTCGCACCTCAGGAAAACTGTTTCCGTGGGAAGCCGGCTTTTTGCAAAGGGGTCTCAGGGCCGTGGGCCTCGGATGTCCCTCCGGCTCCCCAAAGCACAGGGACGAGGTGAGGGGCTTAGACCATGCCTGGGCAATGTTGTTTCTTACACCTGGGTGTGTGGCATTTTGTTGAGCTGCCTACCCCCACTTGGGATAGGTGTTCCACAGCAAGCACCTATTGTTCATCGGAAGCCGTTTTTGCCCCAGGGGTCTCCGGGCTGTGTTCCTTGGGCTTGAACTCCTGCTAGCAAAACCGCCGGGTTGAGGGAAGGGTTCAGACTGTGCCTGGGCCCTGTGGTCTCTTCCAGGTCAGTGTATGGCATTTCCTTCCCTTTGCCACAGGCACCTGGGAGCATGTCTGCACGTGGAGAAAGACTTTCCCGTGGGAAGCCGGTTTTTGTCAAACGGGTCCCAGTGCTCTGCACCTCTCTTTTCACTCCTGCTGCCAGAAGCCCAGGGAGGATGGGAGGGCTTAGAACATGGCTGGGCACTGTGGTTTCTTCCAGAGAAGTGGAGGGCATTGGCTTTACCTTGCCACAACCACTGTGAGAGGGTCTGCACCTCAGGAAAACTGTTATCGTGGGAAGCCGGCTTTTTGCAAAGGGGTCTCAGGGCCGTGGGCCTCGGGTGTCCCTCCGGCTCCCCAAAGCACAGGGACGAGGTGAGGGGCTTAGACCATGCCTGGGCAATGTTGTTTCTTACACCTGGGTGTGTGGCATTTTGTTGAGCTGGCTACCCCCACTTCGGATAGCTGTTCCACAGCAAGCACCTATTGTTCGTCGGAAGCCGTTTTTGCCCCAGGGGTCTCCGGGCTGTGTTCGTTGGGCTTGAACTCCTGCTAGCAAAACCGCCGGGTTGAGGGAAGGGTTCAGACTGTGCCTGGGCCCTGTGGTCTCTTCCAGGTCAGTGTATGGCATTTCCTTCCCCTTGCCACAGGCACCTGGGAGCATGTCTGCACGTGGAGAAAGACTTTCCCGTGGGAAGCCGGTTTTTGTCAAACGGGTCCCAGTGCTCTGCTCCTCTCTTTTCACTCCTGCTGCCAGAAGCCCAGGGAGGATGGGAGGGCTTAGAACATGCCTGGGCACTGTGGTTTCTTCCAGAGAAGTGGAGGGCATTGGCTTTACCTTGCCACAACCACTTGGGAGAGGGTCTACACCTCAGGAAAACTGTTATCGTGGGAAGCCGGCTTTTTGCAAAGGGGTCTCAGGGTACGTGGGCCTCGGCTATCCCTCCGGCTCCCCAAAGCACAGGGACGAGGTGAGGGGCTTATACCATGCCTGGGCAATGTTGTTTCTTACACCTGGGTGTGTGGCATTTTGTTGAGCTGGCTACCCCCACTTGGGATAGGTGTTCCACGGCAAGCACCTATTGTTCGTCGGAAGCCGTTTTTGCCCCAGGGGTCTCCGGGCTGTGTTCGTTGGGCTTGAACTCCTGCTAGCAAAACCGCCGGGTTGAGGGAAGGGTTCAGACTGTGCCTGGGCCCTGTGGTCTCTTCCAGGTCAGTGTATGGCATTTCCTTCCCCTTGCCACAGGCACCTGGGAGCATGTCTGCACGTGGAGAAAGACTTTCCCGTGGGAAGCCGGTTTTTGTCAAACGGGTCCCAGTGCTCTGCTCCTCTCTTTTCACTCCTGCTGCCAGAAGCCCAGGGAGGATGGGAGGGCTTAGAACATGCCTGGGCACTGTGGTTTCTTCCAGAGAAGTGGAGGGCATTGGCTTTACCTTGCCACAACCACTTGGGATAGGGTCTGCACCTCAGGAAAACTGTTTCCGTGGGAAGCCGGCTTTTTGCAAAGGGGTCTCAGGGCCGTGGGCCTCGGGTGTCCCTCCAGCTCCCCAAAGCACAGGGACGAGGTGAGGGGCTTAGACCATGCCTGGGCAATGTTGTTTCTTACACCTGGGTGTGTGGCATTTTGTTGAGCTGGCTACCCCCACTTGGGATAGGTGTTCCACAGCAAGCACCTATTGTTCGTCGGAAGCCGTTTTTGCCCCAGGGGTCTCCGGGCTGTGTTCCTTGGGCTTGAACTCCTGCTAGCAAAACCGCCGGGTTGAGGGAAGGGTTCAGACTGTGCCTGGGCCCTGTGGTCTCTTCCAGGTCAGTGTATGGCATTTCCTTCCCCTTGCCACAGGCACCTGGGAGCATGTCTGCACATGGAGAAAGACTTTCCCGTGGGAAGCCGGTTTTTGTCAAACGGGTCCCAGTGCTCTGCTCCTCTCTTTTCACTCCTGCTGCCAGAAGCCCAGAGAGGATGGGAGGGCTTAGAACATGCCTGGGCACTGTGGTTTCTTCCAGAGAAGTGGAGGGCATTGGCTTTACCTGGCCACAACCACTTGGGAGAGGGTCTACACCTCAGGAAAACTGTCTCCGTGGGAAGCCGGCTTTCTGCAAAGGGTTCTCAGGGCCGTGGGCTTCGGGTGTCCCTCCGGCTCCCCAAACCACAGGGACGAGGTGAGGGGCTTAGACCATGGCTGGACAATGTTGTTTCTTACACCTGGGTGTGTGGCATTTTGTTGAGCTGGCTACCCCCACTTGGGATAGGTGTTCCACAGCAAGCACCTATTGTTCCTCGGAAGCCGTTTTTGCCCCAGGGGTCTCCGGGCTGTGTTCGTTGGGCTTGAAATCCTGCTAGCAAAACCGCCGGGTTGAGGGAAGGGTTCAGACTGTGCCTGGGCCCTGTGGTCTCTTCCAGGTCAGTGTATGGCATTTCCTTCCCCTTGCCACAGGCACCTGGGAGCATGTCTGCACGTGGAGAAAGACTTTCCCGTGGGAAGCCGGTTTTTGTCAAACGGGTCCCAGTGCTCTGCTCCTCTCTTTTCACTCCTGCTGCCAGAAGCCCAGGGAGGATGGGAGGGCTTAGAACATGCCTGGGCACTGTGGTTTCTTCCAGAGAAGTGGAGGGCATTGGCTTTACCTGGCCACAACCACTTGGGAAAGGGTCTACACCTCAGGAAAACTGTCTCCGTGGGAAGCCGGCTTTCTGCAAAGGGGTCTCAGGGCCGTGGGCCTCGGCTGTCCCTCCGGCTCCCCAAAGCACAGGGACGAGGTGAGGGGCTTAGACCATGCCTGGGCAATGTTGTTTCTTACACCTGGGTGTGTGGCATTTTGTTGAGCTGGCTACCCCCACTTGGGATAGGTGTTCCACAGCAAGCACCTATTGTTCGTCGGAAGCCGTTTTTGCCCCAGGGGTCTCCGGGCTGTGTTCGTTGGGCTTGAACTCCTGCTAGCAAAACCGCCGGGTTGAGGGAAGGGTTCAGACTGTGCCTGGGCCCTGTGGTCTCTTCCAGGTCAGTGTATGGCATTTCCTTCCCCTTGCCACAGGCACCTGGGAGCATGTCTGCACGTGGAGAAAGACTTTCCCGTGGGAAGCCGGTTTTTGTCAAACGGGTCCCAGTGCTCTGCTCCTCTCTTTTCCCTCCTGCTGCCAGAAGCCCAGGGAGGATGGGAGGGCTTAGAACATGGCTGGGCACTGGGGTTTCTTCCAGAGAAGTGGAGGGCATTGGCTTTACCTTGCCACAACCACTTGTGAGAGGGTCTGCACCTCAGGAAAACTGTCTCCGTGGGAAGCCGTCTTTTTGCAAAGGGGTCTAAGGGCCGTGGGCCTCGGCTGTCCCTCCGGCTCCCCAAAGCACAGGGACGAGTTGAGGGGCTTAGACCATGCCTGGGCAATGTTGTTTCTTACACCTGGGTGTGTGGCATTTTGTTGAGCTGGCTACCCCCTCTTGGGATAGGTGTTCCACAGCAAGCACCTATTGTTCGTCGGAAGCCGTTTTTGCCCCAGGGGTCTCCGGGCTGTGTTCGTTGGGCTTGAACTCCTGCTAGCAAAACCGCCGGGATGAGGGAAGGGTTCAGACTGTGCCTGGGCCCTGTGGTCTCTTCCAGGTCAGTGTATGGCATTTCCTTCCCCTTGCCACAGGCACCTGGGAGCATGTCTGCACGTGGAGAAAGACTTTCCCGTGGGAAGCCGGTTTTTGTCAAACGGGTCCCAGTGCTCTGCTCCTCTCTTTTCACTCCTGCTGCCAGAAGCCCAGGGAGGATGGGAGGGCTTAGAACATGGCTGGGCACTGTGGTTTCTTCCAGAGAAGTGGAGGGCATTGGCTTTACCTTGCCACAACCACTTGTGAGAGGGTCTGCACCTCAGGAAAACTGTTTCCGTGGGAAGCCTGCTTTTTGCAAAGGGGTCTCAGGGCCGTGGGCCTCGGGTGTCCCTCCGGCTCCCCAAAGCACAGGGACGAGGTGAGGGGCTTAGACCATGCCTGGGCAATGTTGTTTCTGACACCTGGGTGTGTGGCATTTTATTGAGCTGGCTACCCCCACTTGGGATAGGTGTTCCACAGCAAGCACCTATTGTTCGTCGGAAGCCGTTTTTGCCCCAGGGGTCTCCGGGCTGTGTTCGTTGGGCTTGAACTCCTGCTAGCAAAACCGCCGGGTTGAGGGAAGGGTTCAGACTGTGCCTGGGCCCTGTGGTCTCTTCCAGGTCAGTGTATGGCATTTCCTTCCCCTTGCCACAGGCACCTGGGAGCATGTCTGCACGTGGAGAAAGACTTTCCCGTGGGAAGCCGGTTTTTGTCAAACGGGTCCCAGTGCTCTGCTCCTCTCTTTTCACTCCTGCTGCCAGAAGCCCAGGGAGGATGGGAGGGCTTAGAACATGCCTGGGCACTGTGGTTTCTTCCAGAGAAGTGGAGGGCATTGGCTTTACCTTGCCACAACCACTTGGGAGAGGGTCTACACCTCAGGAAAACTGTTATCGTGGGAAGCCGGCTTTTTGCAAAGGGGTCTCAGGGTACGTGGGCCTCGGCTATCCCTCCGGCTCCCCAAAGCACAGGGACGAGGTGAGGGGCTTATACCATGCCTGGGCAATGTTGTTTCTTACACCTGGGTGTGTGGCATTTTGTTGAGCTGGCTACCCCCACTTGGGATAGGTGTTCCACGGCAAGCACCTAATGTTCGTCGGAAGCCGTTTTTGCCCCAGGGGTCTCCGGGCTGTGTTCGTTGGGCTTGAACTCCTGCTAGCAAAACCGCCGGGTTGAGGGAAGGGTTCAGACTGTGCCTGGGCCCTGTGGTCTCTTCCAGGTCAGTGTATGGCATTTCCTTCCCCTTGCCACAGGCACCTGGGAGCATGTCTGCACGTGGAGAAAGACTTTCCCGTGGGAAGCCGGTTTTTGTCAAACGGGTCCCAGTGCTCTGCTCCTCTCTTTTCACTCCTGCTGCCAGAAGCCCAGGGAGGATGGGAGGGCTTAGAACATGCCTGGGCACTGTGGTTTCTTCCAGAGAAGTGGAGGGCATTGGCTTTACCTTGCCACAACCACTTGGGATAGGGTCTGCACCTCAGGAAAACTGTTTCCGTGGGAAGCCGGCTTTTTGCAAAGGGGTCTCAGGGCCGTGGGCCTCGGGTGTCCCTCCAGCTCCCCAAAGCACAGGGACGAGGTGAGGGGCTTAGACCATGCCTGGGCAATGTTGTTTCTTACACCTGGGTGTGTGGCATTTTGTTGAGCTGGCTACCCCCACTTGGGATAGGTGTTCCACAGCAAGCACCTATTGTTCGTCGGAAGCCGTTTTTGCCCCAGGGGTCTCCGGGCTGTGTTCCTTGGGCTTGAACTCCTGCTAGCAAAACCGCCGGGTTGAGGGAAGGGTTCAGACTGTGCCTGGGCCCTGTGGTCTCTTCCAGGTCAGTGTATGGCATTTCCTTCCCCTTGCCACAGGCACCTGGGAGCATGTCTGCACATGGAGAAAGACTTTCCCGTGGGAAGCCGGTTTTTGTCAAACGGGTCCCAGTGCTCTGCTCCTCTCTTTTCACTCCTGCTGCCAGAAGCCCAGGGAGGATGGGAGGGCTTAGAACATGCCTGGGCACTGTGGTTTCTTCCAGAGAAGTGGAGGGCATTGGCTTTACCTGGCCACAACCACTTGGGAGAGGGTCTACACCTCAGGAAAACTGTCTCCGTGGGAAGCCGGCTTTCTGCAAAGGGTTCTCAGGGCCGTGGGCTTCGGGTGTCCCTCCGGCTCCCCAAACCACAGGGATGAGGTGAGGGGCTTAGACCATGGCTGGACAATGTTGTTTCTTACACCTGGGTGTGTGGCATTTTGTTGAGCTGGCTACCCCCACTTGGGATAGGTGTTCCACAGCAAGCACCTATTGTTCGTCGGAAGCCGTTTTTGCCCCAGGGGTCTCCGGGCTGTGTTCGTTGGGCTTGAAATCCTGCTAGCAAAACCGCCGGGTTGAGGGAAGGGTTCAGACTGTGCCTGGGCCCTGTGGTCTCTTCCAGGTCAGTGTATGGCATTTCCTTCCCCTTGCCACAGGCACCTGGGAGCATGTCTGCACGTGGAGAAAGACTTTCCCGTGGGAAGCCGGTTTTTGTCAAACGGGTCCCAGTGCTCTGCTCCTCTCTTTTCACTCCTGCTGCCAGAAGCCCAGGGAGGATGGGAGGGCTTAGAACATGCCTGGGCACTGTGGTTTCTTCCAGAGAAGTGGAGGGCATTGGCTTTACCTGGCCACAACCACTTGGGAAAGGGTCTACACCTCAGGAAAACTGTCTCCGTGGGAAGCCGGCTTTCTGCAAAGGGGTCTCAGGGCCGTGGGCCTCGGCTGTCCCTCCGGCTCCCCAAAGCACAGGGACGAGGTGAGGGGCTTAGACCATGCCTGGGCAATGTTGTTTCTTACACCTGGGTGTGTGGCATTTTGTTGAGCTGGCTACCCCCACTTGGGATAGGTGTTCCACAGCAAGCACCTATTGTTCGTCGGAAGCCGTTTTTGCCCCAGGGGTCTCCGGGCTGTGTTCGTTGGGCTTGAACTCCTGCTAGCAAAACCGCCGGGTTGAGGGAAGGGTTCAGACTGTGCCTGGGCCCTGTGGTCTCTTCCAGGTCAGTGTATGGCATTTCCTTCCCCTTGCCACAGGCACCTGGGAGCATGTCTGCACGTGGAGAAAGACTTTCCCGTGGGAAGCCGGTTTTTGTCAAACGGGTCCCAGTGCTCTGCTCCTCTCTTTTCACTCCTGCTGCCAGAAGCCCAGGGAGGATGGGAGGGCTTAGAACATGCCTGGGCACTGTGGTTTCTTCCAGAGAAGTGGAGGGCATTGGCGTTACCTTGCCACAACCACTTGGGATAGGGTCTGCACCTCAGGAAAACTGTTTCCGTGGGAAGCCGCCTTTCAAAGGGGTCTCAGGGCCGTGGGCCTCGGATGTCCCTCCGGCTCCCCAAAGCACAGGGACGAGGTGAGGGGCTTAGACCATGCCTGGGCAATGTTGTTTCTTACACCTGGGTGTGTGGCATTTTGTTGAGCTGGCTACCCCCACTTGGGATAGGTGTTCCACAGCAAGCACCTATTGTTCGTCGGAAGCCGTTTTTGCCCCAGGGGTCTCCGGGCTGTGTTCGTTGGGCTTGAACTCCTGCTAGCAAAACCGCCGGGTTGAGGGAAGGGTTCAGACTGTGCCTGGGCCCTGTGGTCTCTTCCAGGTCAGTGTATGGCATTTCCTTCCCCTTGCCACAGGCACCTGGGAGCATGTCTGCACGTGGAGAAAGACTTTCCCGTGGGAAGCCGGTTTTTGTCAAACGGGTCCCAGTGCTCTGCTCCTCTCTTTTCCCTCCTGCTGCCAGAAGCCCAGGGAGGATGGGAGGGCTTAGAACATGGCTGGGCACTGGGGTTTCTTCCAGAGAAGTGGAGGGCATTGGCTTTACCTTGCCACAACCACTTGTGAGAGGGTCTGCACCTCAGGAAAACTGTCTCCGTGGGAAGCCGTCTTTTTGCAAAGGGGTCTAAGGGCCGTGGGCCTCGGCTGTCCCTCCGGCTCCCCAAAGCACAGGGACGAGTTGAGGGGCTTAGACCATGCCTGGGCAATGTTGTTTCTTACACCTGGGTGTGTGGCATTTTATTGAGCTGGCTACCCCCACTTGGGATAGGTGTTCCACAGCAAGCACCTATTGTTCGTCGGAAGCCGTTTTTGCCCCAGGGGTCTCCGGGCTGTGTTCGTTGGGCTTGAACTCCTGCTAGCAAAACCGCCGGGTTGAGGGAAGGGTTCAGACTGTGCCTGGGCCCTGTGGTCTCTTCCAGGTCAGTGTATGGCATTTCCTTCCAATTGCCACAGGCACCTGGGAGCATGTCTGCACGTGGAGAAAGACTTTCCCGTGGGAAGCCGGTTTTTGTCAAACGGGTCCCAGTGCTCTGCTCCTCTCTTTTCACTCCTGCTGCCAGAAGCCCAGGGAGGATGGGAGGGCTTAGAACATGCCTGGGCACTGTGGTTTCTTCCAGAGAAGTGGAGGGCATTGGCTTTACCTTGCCACAACCACTTGGGAGAGGGTCTACACCTCAGGAAAACTGTTTCCGTGGGAAGCCGGCTTTTTGCAAAGGGGTCTCAGGGTACGTGGGCCTCGGCTGTCCCTCCGGCTCCCCAAAGCACAGGGAAGAGGTGAGGGGCTTATACCATGCCTGGGCAATGTTGTTTCTTACACCTGGGTGTGTGGCATTTTGTTGAGCTGGCTACCCCCACTTGGGATAGGTGTTCCACGGCAAGCACCTATTGTTCCTCGGAAGCCGTTTTTGCCCCAGGGGTCTCCGGGCTGTGTTCGTTGGGCTTGAAATCCTGCTAGCAAAACCGCCGGGTTGAGGGAAGGGTTCAGACTGTGCCTGGGCCCTGTGGTCTCTTCCAGGTCAGTGTATGGCATTTCCTTCCCCTTGCCACAGGCACCTGGGAGCATGTCTGCACGTGGAGAAAGACTTTCCCGTGGGAAGCCGGTTTTTGTCAAACGGGTCCCAGTGCTCTGCTCCTCTCTTTTCACTCCTGCTGCCAGAAGCCCAGGGAGGATGGGAGGGCTTAGAACATGCCTGGGCACTGTGGTTTCTTCCAGAGAAGTGGAGGGCATTGGCTTTACCTTGCCACAACCACTTGGGATAGGGTCTGCACCTCAGGAAAACTGTTTCCGTGGGAAGCCGGCTTTTTGCAAAGGATTCTCAGGGCCGTGGGCCTCGGGTGTCCCTCCGGCTCCCCAAACCACAGGGACGAGGTGAGGGGCTTAGACCATGGCTGGACAATGTTGTTTCTTACACCTGGGTGTGTGGCATTTTGTTGAGCTGGCTACCCCCACTTGGGATAGGTGTTCCACAGCAAGCACCTATTGTTCCTCGGAAGCCGTTTTTACCCCAGGGGTCTCCGGGCTGTGTTCGTTGGGCTTGAACTCCTGCTAGCAAAACCGCCGGGTTGAGGGAAGGGTTCAGACTGTGCCTGGGCCCTGTGGTCTCTTCCAGGTCAGTGTATGGCATTTCCTTCCCCTTGCCACAGGCACCTGGGAGCATGTCTGCACGTGGAGAAAGACTTTCCCGTGGGAAGCCGGTTTTTGTCAAACGGGTCCCAGTGCTCTGCTCCTCTCTTTTCACTCCTGCTGCCGGAAGCCCAGGGAGGATGGGAGGGCTTAGAACATGCCTGGGCACTGTGGTTTCTTCCAGAGAAGTGGAGGGCATTGGCTTTACCTTGCCACAACCATTTGGGATAGGGTCTACACCTCAGGAAAACTGTCTCCGTGGGAAGCCGGCTTTTTGCAAAGGGGTCTCAGGGTACGTGGGCTTCGGCTGTCCCTCCGGCTCCCCAAAGCACAGGGACGAGGTGAGGGGCTTAGACCATGCCTGGGCAATGTTGTTTCTTACACCTGGGTGTGTGGCATTTTGTTGAGCTGGCTACCCCCACTTGGGATAGGTGTTCCACGGCAAGCACCTATTGTTCGTCGGAAGCCGTTTTTGCCCCAGGGGTCTCCGGGCTGTGTTCGTTGGGCTTGAACTCCTGCTAGCAAAACCGCCGGGTTGAGGGAAGGGTTCAGACAGTGCCTGGGCCCTGTGGTCTCTTCCAGGTCAGTGTATGGCATTTCCTTCCCCTTGCCACAGGCACCTGGGAGCATGTCTGCACGTGGAGAAAGACTTTCCCGTGGGAAGCCGGTTTTTGTCAAACGGGTCCCAGTGCTCTGCTCCTCTCTTTTCACTCCTGCTGCCAGAAGCCCAGGGAGGATGGGAGGGCTTAGAACATGGCTGGGCACTGGGGTTTCTTCCAGAGAAGTGGAGGGCATTGGCTTTACCTTGCCACAACCACTTGTGAGAGGGTCTGCACCTCAGGAAAACTGTTTCCGTGGGAAGCCGGCTTTTTGCAAAGGGGTCTCAGGGCCGTGGGCCTCGGCTGTCCCTCCGGCTCCCCAAAGCACAGGGACGAGGTGAGGGGCTTAGACCATGTCTGGGCAATGTTGTTTCTTACACCTGGGTGTGTGGCATTTTGTTGAGCTGGCTACCCCCTCTTGGGATAGGTGTTCCACAGCAAGCACCTATTGTTCGTCGGAAGCCGTTTTTGCCCCAGGGGTCTCCGGGCTGTGTTCGTTGGGCTTGAACTCCTGCTAGCAAAACCGCCGGGATGAGGGAAGGGTTCAGACTGTGCCTGGGCCCTGTGGTCTCTTCCAGCTCAGTGTATGGCATTTCCTTCCCCTTGCCACAGGCACCTGGGAGCATGTCTGCACGTGGAGAAAGACTTTCCCGTGGGAAGCCTGTTTTTGTCAAACGGGTCCCAGGGCTCTGCTCCTCTCTTTTCACTCCTGCTGCCAGAAGCCCAGGGAGGATGGGAGGGGTTAGAACATGGCTGGGCACTGTGGTTTCTTCCAGAGAAGTGGAGGGCATTGGCTTTACCTTGCCACAACCACTTGGGAGAGGGTCTGCACCTCAGGAAAACTGTTTCCGTGGGAAGCCTGCTTTTTGCAAAGGGGTCTCAGGGCCGTGGGCCTCGGGTGTCCCACCGGCTCCCCAAAGCACAGGGACGAGGTGAGGGGCTTAGACCATGCCTGGGCAATGTTGTTTCTTACACCTGGGTGTGTGGAATTTTGTTGAGCTGGCTACCCCCACTTGGGATAGGTGTTCCACAGCAAGCACCTATTGTTCGTCGGAAGCCGTTATTGCCCCAGGGGTCTCCGGGCTGTGTTCGTTGGGCTTGAACTCCTGCTAGCAAAACCGCCGGGTTGAGGGAAGGGTTCAGACTGTGCCTGGGCCCTGCGGTCTCTTCCAGGTCAGTGTATGGCATTTCCTTCCCCTTGCCACAGGCACCTGGGAGCATGTCTACACGTGGAGAAAGACTTTCCCGTGGGAAGCCGGTTTTTGTCAAACGGGTCCCAGTGCTCTGCTCCTCTCTTTTCACTCCTGCTGCCAGAAGCCCAGGGAGAATGGGAGGGCTTAGAACATGGCTGGGCACTGGGGTTTCTTCCAGAGAAGTGGAGGGCATTGGCTTTACCTTGCCACAACCACTTGGGAGAGGGTTCGCACCTCAGGAAAACTGTTTCCGTGGGAAGCCGGCTTTTTGCAAAGGGGTCTCAGGGCCGTGGGCCTCGGATGTCCCTCCGGCTCCCCAAAGCACAGGGACGAGGTGAGGGGCTTAGACCATGCCTGGGCAATGTTGTTTCTTACACCTGGGTGTGTGGCATTTTGTTGAGCTGGCTACCCCCACTTGGGATAGGTGTTCCACAGCAAGCACCTATTGTTCGTCGGAAGCCGTTTTTGCCCCAGGGGTCTCCGGGCTGTGTTCGTTGGGCTTGAACTCCTGCTAGCAAAACCGCCGGGTTGAGGGAAGGGTTCAGACTGTGCCTGGGCCCTGTGGTCTCTTCCAGGTCAGTGTATGGCATTTCCTTCCCCTTGCCACAGGCACCTGGGAGCATGTCTGCACGTGGAGAAAGACTTTCCCGTGGGAAGCCGGTTTTTGTCAAACGGGTCCCAGTGCTCTGCACCTCTCTTTTCACTCCTGCTGCCAGAAGCCCAGGGAGGATGGGAGGGCTTAGAACATGGGTGGGCACTGTGGTTTCTTCCAGAGAAGTGGAGGGCATTGGCTTTACCTTGCCACAACCACTGTGAGAGGGTCTGCACCTCAGGAAAACTGTTATCGTGGGAAGCCGGCTTTTTGCAAAGGGGTCTCAGGGCCGTGGGCCTCGGGTGTCCCTCCGGCTCCCCAAAGCACAGGGACGAGGTGAGGGGCTTAGACCATGCCTGGGCAATGTTGTTTCGTAACCTGGGTGTGTGGCATTTTGTTGTGCTGGCTACCCCCACTTCGGATAGCTGTTCCACAGCAAGCACCTATTGTTCGTCGGAAGCCGTTTTTGCCCCAGGGGTCTCCGGGCTGTGTTCGTTGGGCTTGAACTCCTGCTAGCAAAACCGCCGGGTTGAGGGAAGGGTTCAGACTGTGCCTGGGCCCTGTGGTCTCTTCCAGGTCAGTGTATGGCATTTCCTTCCCCTTGCCACAGGCACCTGGGAGCATGTCTGCACGTGGAGAAAGACTTTCCCGTGGGAAGCCGGTTTTTGTCAAACGGGTCCCAGTGCTCTGCTCCTCTCTTTTCACTCCTGCTGCCAGAAGCCCAGGGAGGATGGGAGGGCTTAGAACATGCCTGGGCACTGTGGTTTCTTCCAGAGAAGTGGAGGGGATTGGCTTTACCTTGCCACAACCACTTGGGATAGGGTCTGCACCTCAGGAAAACTGTTTCCGTAGAAGCCGCCTTTTTGCAAAGGGGTCTCAGGGCCGTGGGCCTCGGGTGTCCCTCGGGCTCCCCAAACCACAGGGAAGAGGAGAGGGGCTTAGACCATGGCTGGGCAATGTTGTTTCTTACACCTGGGTGTGTGGCATTTTGTTGAGCTGGCTACCCCCTCTTGGGATAGGTGTTCCACGGCAAGCACCTATTGTTCGTCGGAAGCCGTTTTTGCCCCAGGCGTCTCCGGGCTGTGTTCGTTGGGCTTGAAATCCTGCTAGCAAAACCGCCGGGTTGAGGGAAGGGTTCAGACTGTGCCTGGGCCCTGTGGTCTCTTCCAGGTCAGTGTATGGCATTTCCTTCCCCTTGCCACAGGCACCTGGGAGCATGTCTGCACATGGAGAAAGACTTTCCCGTGGGAAGCCGGTTTTTGTCAAACGGGTCCCAGTGCTCTGCTCCTCTCTTTTCACTCCTGCTGCCAGAAGCCCAGGGAGGATGGGAGGGCTTAGAACATGCCTGGGCACTGTGGTTTCTTCCAGAGAAGTGGAGGGCATTGGCTTTACCTGGCCACAACCACTTGGGAGAGGGTCTACACCTCAGGAAAACTGTCTCCGTGGGAAGCCGGCTTTCTGCAAAGGGTTCTCAGGGCCGTGGGCTTCGGGTGTCCCTCCGGCTCCCCAAACCACAGGGACGAGGTGAGGGGCTTAGACCATGGCTGGACAATGTTGTTTCTTACACCTGGGTGTGTGGCATTTTGTTGAGCTGGCTACCCCCACTTGGGATAGGTGTTCCACAGCAAGCACCTATTGTTCGTCGGAAGCCGTTTTTGCCCCAGGGGTCTCCGGGCTGTGTTCGTTGGGCTTGAAATCCTGCTAGCAAAACCGCCGGGTTGAGGGAAGGGTTCAGACTGTGCCTGGGCCCTGTGGTCTCTTCCAGGTCAGTGTATGGCATTTCCTTCCCCTTGCCACAGGCACCTGGGAGCATGTCTGCACGTGGAGAAAGACTTTCCCGTGGGAAGCCGGATTTTGTCAAACGGGTCCCAGTGCTCTGCTCCTCTCTTTTCACTCCTGCTGCCAGAAGCCCAGGGAGGATGGGAGGGCTTAGAACATGCCTGGGCACTGTGGTTTCTTCCAGAGAAGTGGAGGGCATTGGCTTTACCTGGCCACAACCACTTGGGAAAGGGTCTACACCTCAGGAAAACTGTCTCCGTGGGAAGCCGGCTTTCTGCAAAGGGGTCTCAGGGCCGTGGGCCTCGGCTGTCCCTCCGGCTCCCCAAAGCACAGGGACGAGGTGAGGGGCTTAGACCATGCCTGGGCAATGTTGTTTCTTACACCTGGGTGTGTGGCATTTTGTTGAGCTGGCTACCCCCACTTGGGATAGGTGTTCCACAGCAAGCACCTATTGTTCGTCGGAAGCCGTTTTTGCCCCAGGGGTCTCCGGGCTGTGTTCGTTGGGCTTGAACTCCTGCTAGCAAAACCGCCGGGTTGAGGGAAGGGTTCAGACTGTGCCTGGGCCCTGTGGTCTCTTCCAGGTCAGTGTATGGCATTTCCTTCCCCTTGCCACAGGCACCTGGGAGCATGTCTGCACGTGGAGAAAGACTTTCCCGTGGGAAGCCGGTTTTTGTCAAACGGGTCCCAGTGCTCTGCTCCTCTCTTTTCACTCCTGCTGCCAGAAGCCCAGGGAGGATGGGAGGGCTTAGAACATGCCTGGGCACTGTGGTTTCTTCCAGAGAAGTGGAGGGCATTGGCGTTACCTTGCCACAACCACTTGGGATAGGGTCTGCACCTCAGGAAAACTGTTTCCGTGGGAAGCCGCCTTTCAAAGGGGTCTCAGGGCCGTGGGCCTCGGATGTCCCTCCGGCTCCCCAAAGCACAGGGACGAGGTGAGGGGCTTAGACCATGCCTGGGCAATGTTGTTTCTTACACCTGGGTGTGTGGCATTTTGTTGAGCTGGCTACCCCCACTTGGGATAGGTGTTCCACAGCAAGCACCTATTGTTCGTCGGAAGCCGTTTTTGCCCCAGGGGTCTCCGGGCTGTGTTCGTTGGGCTTGAACTCCTGCTAGCAAAACCGCCGGGTTGAGGGAAGGGTTCAGACTGTGCCTGGGCCCTGTGGTCTCTTCCAGGTCAGTGTATGGCATTTCCTTCCCCTTGCCACAGGCACCTGGGAGCATGTCTGCACGTGGAGAAAGACTTTCCCGTGGGAAGCCGGTTTTTGTCAAACGGGTCCCAGTGCTCTGCTCCTCTCTTTTCCCTCCTGCTGCCAGAAGCCCAGGGAGGATGGGAGGGCTTAGAACATGGCTGGGCACTGGGGTTTCTTCCAGAGAAGTGGAGGGCATTGGCTTTACCTTGCCACAACCACTTGTGAGAGGGTCTGCACCTCAGGAAAACTGTCTCCGTGGGAAGCCGTCTTTTTGCAAAGGGGTCTAAGGGCCGTGGGCCTCGGCTGTCCCTCCGGCTCCCCAAAGCACAGGGACGAGTTGAGGGGCTTAGACCATGCCTGGGCAATGTTGTTTCTTACACCTGGGTGTGTGGCATTTTGTTGAGCTGGCTACCCCCTCTTGGGATAGGTGTTCCACAGCAAGCACCTATTGTTCGTCGGAAGCCGTTTTTGCCCCAGGGGTCTCCGGGCTGTGTTCGTTGGGCTTGAACTCCTGCTAGCAAAACCGCCGGGATGAGGGAAGGGTTCAGACTGTGCCTGGGCCCTGTGGTCTCTTCCAGGTCAGTGTATGGCATTTCCTTCCCCTTGCCACAGGCACCTGGGAGCATGTCTGCACGTGGAGAAAGACTTTCCCGTGGGAAGCCGGTTTTTGTCAAACGGGTCCCAGTGCTCTGCTCCTCTATTTTCACTCCTGCTGCCAGAAGCCCAAGGAGGATGGGAGGGCTTAGAACATGGCTGGGCACTGTGGTTTCTTCCAGAGAAGTGGAGGGCATTGGCTTTACCTTGCCACAACCACTTGTGAGAGGGTCTGCACCTCAGGAAAACTGTTTCCGTGGGAAGCCTGCTTTTTGCAAAGGGGTCTCAGGGCCGTGGGCCTCGGGTGTCCCTCCGGCTCCCCAAAGCACAGGGACGAGGTGAGGGGCTTAGACCATGCCTGGGCAATGTTGTTTCTGACACCTGGGTGTGTGGCATTTTATTGAGCTGGCTACCCCCACTTGGGATAGGTGTTCCACAGCAAGCACCTATTGTTCGTCGGAAGCCGTTTTTGCCCCAGGTGTCTCCGGGCTGTGTTCGTTGGGCTTGAACTCCTGCTAGCAAAACCGCCGGGTTGAGGGAAGGGTTCAGACTGTGCCTGGGCCCTGTGGTCTCTTCCAGGTCAGTGTATGGCATTTCCTTCCAATTGCCACAGGCACCTGGGAGCATGTCTGCACGTGGAGAAAGACTTTCCCGTGGGAAGCCGGTTTTTGTCAAACGGGTCCCAGTGCTCTGCTCCTCTCTTTTCACTCCTGCTGCCAGAAGCCCAGGGAGGATGGGAGGGCTTAGAACATGCCTGGGCACTGTGGTTTCTTCCAGAGAAGTGGAGGGCATTGGCTTTACCTTGCCACAACCACTTGGGAGAGGGTCTACACCTCAGGAAAACTGTTTCCGTGGGAAGCCGGCTTTTTGCAAAGGGGTCTCAGGGTACGTGGGCCTCGGCTGTCCCTCCGGCTCCCCAAAGCACAGGGAAGAGGTGAGGGGCTTATACCATGCCTGGGCAATGTTGTTTCTTACACCTGGGTGTGTGGCATTTTGTTGAGCTGGCTACCCCCACTTGGGATAGGTGTTCCACGGCAAGCACCTATTGTTCCTCGGAAGCCGTTTTTGCCCCAGGCGTCTCCGGGCTGTGTTCGTTGGGCTTGAAATCCTGCTAGCAAAACCGCCGGGTTGAGGGAAGGGTTCAGACTGTGCCTGGGCCCTGTGGTCTCTTCCAGGTCAGTGTATGGCATTTCCTTCCCCTTGCCACAGGCACCTGGGAGCATGTCTGCACGTGGAGAAAGACTTTCCCGTGGGAAGCCGGTTTTTGTCAAACGGGTCCCAGTGCTCTGCTCCTCTCTTTTCACTCCTGCTGCCAGAAGCCCAGGGAGGATGGGAGGGCTTAGAACATGCCTGGGCACTGTGGTTTCTTCCAGAGAAGTGGAGGGCATTGGCTTTACCTTGCCACAACCACTTGGGATAGGGTCTGCACCTCAGGAAAACTGTTTCCGTGGGAAGCCGGCTTTTTGCAAAGGATTCTCAGGGCCGTGGGCCTCGGGTGTCCCTCCGGCTCCCCAAACCACAGGGACGAGGTGAGGGGCTTAGACCATGGCTGGACAATGTTGTTTCTTACACCTGGGTGTGTGGCATTTTGTTGAGCTGGCTACCCCCACTTGGGATAGGTGTTCCACAGCAAGCACCTATTGTTCCTCGGAAGCCGTTTTTACCCCAGGGGTCTCCGGGCTGTGTTCGTTGGGCTTGAACTCCTGCTAGCAAAACCGCCGGGTTGAGGGAAGGGTTCAGACTGTGCCTGGGCCCTGTGGTCTCTTCCAGGTCAGTGTATGGCATTTCCTTCCCCTTGCCACAGGCACCTGGGAGCATGTCTGCACGTGGAGAAAGACTTTCCCGTGGGAAGCCGGTTTTTGTCAAACGGGTCCCAGTGCTCTGCTCCTCTCTTTTCACTCCTGCTGCCAGAAGCCCAGGGAGGATGGGAGGGCTTAGAACATGCCTGGGCACTGTGGTTTCTTCCAGAGAAGTGGAGGGCATTGGCTTTACCTTGCCACAACCATTTGGGATAGGGTCTACACCTCAGGAAAACTGTCTCCGTGGGAAGCCGGCTTTTTGCAAAGGGGTCTCAGGGTACGTGGGCTACGGCTGTCCCTCCGGCTCCCCAAAGCACAGGGACGAGGTGAGGGGCTTAGACCATGCCTGGGCAATGTTGTTTCTTACACCTGGGTGTGTGGCATTTTGTTGAGCTGGCTACCCCCACTTGGGATAGGTGTTCCACGGCAAGCACCTATTGTTCGTCGGAAGCCGTTTTTGCCCCAGGGGTCTCCGGGCTGTGTTCGTTGGGCTTGAACTCCTGCTAGCAAAACCGCCGGGTTGAGGGAAGGGTTCAGACAGTGCCTGGGCCCTGTGGTCTCTTCCAGGTCAGTGTATGGCATTTCCTTCCCCTTGCCACAGGCACCTGGGAGCATGTCTGCACGTGGAGAAAGACTTTCCCGTGGGAAGCCGGTTTTTGTCAAACGGGTCCCAGTGCTCTGCTCCTCTCTTTTCACTCCTGCTGCCAGAAGCCCAGGGAGGATGGGAGGGCTTAGAACATGGCTGGGCACTGGGGTTTCTTCCAGAGAAGTGGAGGGCATTGGCTTTACCTTGCCACAACCACTTGGGAGAGGGTTCGCACCTGAGGAAAACTGTTTCCGTGGGAAGCCGGCTTTTTGCAAAGGGGTCTCAGGGCCGTGGGCCTCGGATGTCCCTCCGGCTCCCCAAAGCACAGGGACGAGGTGAGGGGCTTAGACCGTGCCTGGGCAATGTTGTTTCTTACACCTGGGTGTGTGGCATTTTGTTGAGCTGGCTACCCCCACTTGGGATAGGTGTTCCACAGCAAGCACCTATTGTTCGTCGGAAGCCGTTTTTGCCCCAGGGGTCTCCGGGCTGTGTTCGTTGGGCTTGAACTCCTGCTAGCAAAACCGCCGGGTTGAGGGAAGGGTTCAGACTGTGCCTGGGCCCTGTGGTCTCTTCCAGGTCAGTGTATGGCATTTCCTTCCCCTTGCCACAGGCACCTGGGAGCATGTCTGCACGTGGAGAAAGACTTTCCCGTGGGAAGCCGGTTTTTGTCAAACGGGTCCCAGTGCTCTGCTCCTCTCTTTTCACTCCTGCTGCCAGAAGCCCAGGGAGGATGGGAGGGCTTAGAACATGCCTGGGCACTGTGGTTTCTTCCAGAGAAGTGGAGGGGATTGGCTTTACCTTGCCACAACCACTTGGGATAGGGTCTGCACCTCAGGAAAACTGTTTCCGTAGAAGCCGCCTTTTTGCAAAGGGGTCTCAGGGCCGTGGGCCTCGGGTGTCCCTCGGGCTCCCCAAACCACAGGGAAGAGGTGAGGGGCTTAGACCATGGCTGGGCAATGTTGTTTCTTACACCTGGGTGTGTGGCATTTTGTTGAGCTGGCTACCCCCTCTTGGGATAGGTGTTCCACGGCAAGCACCTATTGTTCGTCGGAAGCCGTTTTTGCCCCAGGGGTCTCCGGGCTGTGTTCGTTGGGCTTGAAATCCTGCTAGCGAAAGCGCCGGGTTAAGGGAAGGGTTCAGACTGTGCCTGGGCCCTGTGGTCTCTTCCAGGTCAGTGTATGGCATTTCCTTCCCCTTGCCACAGGCACCTGAGAGCATGTCTGCACGTGGAGAAAGACTTTCCCGTGGGAAGCCGGTTTTTGTCAAACGGGTCCCAGTGCTCTGCTCCTCTCTTTTCACTCCTGCTGCCAGAAGCCCAGGGAGGATGGGAGGGCTTAGAACATGCCTGGGCACTGTGGTTTCTTCCAGAGAAGTGGAGGGCATTGGCTTTACCTTGCCACAACCACTTGGGATAGGGTCTGCACCTCAGGAAAACTGTTTCCGTGGGAAGCCGGCTTTTTGCAAAGGTTCTCAGGGCCGTGGGCCTCGGGTGTCCCTCCGGCTCCCCAAACCACAGGGACGAGGTGAGGGGCTTAGACCATGCCTGGACAATATTGTTTCTTACACCTGGGTGTGTGGCATTTTGTTGAGCTGGCTACCCCCACTTGGGATAGGTGTTCCACAGCAAGCACCTTTTGTTCGTCCGAAGCCGTTTTTGCCCCAGGGGTCTCCGGGCTGTGTGCCTTGGGCTTGAACTCCTGCTAGCAAAACCGCCGGGTTGAGGGAAGGGTTCAGACTGTGCCTGGGCCCTGTGGTCTCTTCCAGGTCAGTGTATGGCATTTCCTTCCCCTTGCCACAGGCACCTGGGAGCATGTCTGCACGTGGAGAAAGACTTTCCCGTGGGAAGCCGGTTTTTGTCAAACGGGTCCCAGTGCTCTGCTCCTCTCTTTTCACTCCTGCTGCCAGAAGCCCTGGGAGGATGGGAGGTCTTAGAACATGGCTGGGCACTGGGGTTTCTTCCAGAGAAGTGGAGGGCATTGGCTTTACCTTGCCACAACCACTTGGGATAGGGTTCGCACCTCAGGAAAACTGTTTCCGTGGGAAGCCGGCTTTTTGCAAAGGGGTCTCAGGGCCGTGGGCCTCGGATGTCCCTCCGGCTCCCCAAAGCACAGGGACGAGGTGAGGGGCTTAGACCATGCCTGGGCAATGTTGTTTCTTACACCTGGGTGTGTGGCATTTTGTTGAGCTGCCTACCCCCACTTGGGATAGGTGTTCCACAGCAAGCACCTATTGTTCATCGGAAGCCGTTTTTGCCCCAGGGGTCTCCGGGCTGTGTTCCTTGGGCTTGAACTCCTGCTAGCAAAACCGCCGGGTTGAGGGAAGGGTTCAGACTGTGCCTGGGCCCTGTGGTCTCTTCCAGGTCAGTGTATGGCATTTCCTTCCCTTTGCCACAGGCACCTGGGAGCATGTCTGCACGTGGAGAAAGACTTTCCCGTGGGAAGCCGGTTTTTGTCAAACGGGTCCCAGTGCTCTGCACCTCTCTTTTCACTCCTGCTGCCAGAAGCCCAGGGAGGATGGGAGGGCTTAGAACATGGCTGGGCACTGTGGTTTCTTCCAGAGAAGTGGAGGGCATTGGCTTTACCTTGCCACAACCACTGTGAGAGGGTCTGCACCTCAGGAAAACTGTTATCGTGGGAAGCCGGCTTTTTGCAAAGGGGTCTCAGGGCCGTGGGCCTCGGGTGTCCCTCCGGCTCCCCAAAGCACAGGGACGAGGTGAGGGGCTTAGACCATGCCTGGGCAATGTTGTTTCTTACACCTGGGTGTGTGGCATTTTGTTGAGCTGGCTACCCCCACTTCGGATAGCTGTTCCACAGCAAGCACCTATTGTTCGTCGGAAGCCGTTTTTGCCCCAGGGGTCTCCGGGCTGTGTTCGTTGGGCTTGAACTCCTGCTAGCAAAACCGCCGGGTTGAGGGAAGGGTTCAGACTGTGCCTGGGCCCTGTGGTCTCTTCCAGGTCAGTGTATGGCATTTCCTTCCCCTTGCCACAGGCACCTGGGAGCATGTCTGCACGTGGAGAAAGACTTTCCCGTGGGAAGCCGGTTTTTGTCAAACGGGTCCCAGTGCTCTGCTCCTCTCTTTTCACTCCTGCTGCCAGAAGCCCAGGGAGGATGGGAGGGCTTAGAACATGCCTGGGCACTGTGGTTTCTTCCAGAGAAGTGGAGGGCATTGGCTTTACCTTGCCACAACCACTTGGGAGAGGGTCTACACCTCAGGAAAACTGTTATCGTGGGAAGCCGGCTTTTTGCAAAGGGGTCTCAGGGTACGTGGGCCTCGGCTATCCCTCCGGCTCCCCAAAGCACAGGGACGAGGTGAGGGGCTTATACCATGCCTGGGCAATGTTGTTTCTTACACCTGGGTGTGTGGCATTTTGTTGAGCTGGCTACCCCCACTTGGGATAGGTGTTCCACGGCAAGCACCTATTGTTCGTCGGAAGCCGTTTTTGCCCCAGGGGTCTCCGGGCTGTGTTCGTTGGGCTTGAAATCCTGCTAGCAAAACCGCCGGGTTGAGGGAAGGTTTCAGACTGTGCCTGGGCCCTGTGGTCTCTTCCAGGTCAGTGTATGGCATTTCCTTCCCCTTGCCACAGGCACCTGGGAACATGTCTGCACGTGGAGAAAGACTTTCCCGTGGGAAGCCGGTTTTTGTCAAACGGGTCCCAGTGCTCTGCTCCTCTCTTTTCACTCCTGCTGCCAGAAGCCCAGGGAGGATGGGAGGGCTAAGAACATGGCTGGGCACTGGGGTTTCTTCCAGAGAAGTGGAGGGCATTGGCTTTACCTTGCCACAACCACTTGGGAGAGGGTCTACACCTCAGGAAAACTGTCTCCGTGGGAAGCCGGCTTTTTGCAAAGGGGTCTCAGGGCCGTGGGCCTCGGCTGTCCCTCCGGCTCCCCAAAGCACAGGGACGAGGTGAGGGGCTTAGACCATGCCTGGGCAATGTTGTTTCTTACATCTGGGTGTGTGGCATTTTGTTGAGCTGGCTACCCCCACTTGGGATAGATGTTCCACAGCAAGCACCTATTGTTCGTCGGAAGCCGTTTTTGCCCCAGGGGTCTCCGGGCTGTGTTCGTTGGGCTTGAACTCCTGCTGGCAAAACCGCCGGGTTGAGGGAAGGGTTCAGACTGTGCCTGGGCCCTGTGGTCTCTTCCAGGTCAGTGTATGGCATTTCCTTCCCCTTGCCACAGGCACCTGGGAGCATGTCTGCACGTGGAGAAAGACTTTCCCGTGGGAAGCCGGTTTTTGTCAAACGGGTCCCAGTGCTCTGCTCCTCTCTTTTCACTCCTGCTGCCAGAAGCCCAGGGAGGATGGGAGGGCTTAGAACATGCCTGGGCACTGGGGTTTCTTCCAGAGAAGTGGAGGGCATTGGCTTTACCTTGCCACAACCACTTGGGATAGGGTCTGCACATCAGGACAACTGTTTCCGTGGGAAGCCGGCTTTTTGCAAAGGGGTCTCAGGGCCGTGGGCCTCGGGTGTCCCTCCGGCTCCCCAAAGCACAGGGACGAGGTGAGGGGCTTGGACCATGGCTGGACAATGTTGTTTCTTACACCTGGGTGTGTGGCATTTTGTTGAGCTGGCTACCCCCACTTGGGATAGGTGTTCCACAGCAAGCACCTATTGTTCGTCGGAAGCCGTTTTTGCCCCAGGGGTCTCCGGGCTGTGTTCGTTGGGCTTGAACTCCTGCTAGCAAAACCGCCGGGTTGAGGGAAGGGTTCAGACTGTGCCTGGGCCCTGTGGTCTCTTCCAGGTCAGTGTATGGCATTTCCTTCCCCTTGCCACAGGCACCTGGGAGCATGTCTGCACGTGGAGAAAGACTTTCCCGTGGGAAGCCGGTTTTTGTCAAACGGGTCCCAGTGCTCTGCTCCTCTCTTTTCACTCCTGCTGCCAGAAGCTCAGGGAGGATGGGAGGGCTTAGAACATGCCTGGGCACTGGGGTTTCTTCCAGAGAAGTGGAGGGCATTGGCTTTACCTTGCCACAACCACTTGGGATAGGGTCTGCACCTCAGGAAAACTGTTTCCGTGGGAAGCCGGCTTTTTGCAAAGGGGTCTCAGGGCCGTGGGCCTCGGGTGTCCCTCCGGCTCCCCAAAGCACAGGGACGAGGTGAGGGGCTTAGACCATGCCTGGGCAATGTTGTTTCTTACACCTGGGTGTGTGGCATTTTGTTGAGCTGGCTACCCCCACTTGGGATAGGTGTTCCACAGAGAGCACCTATTGTTCGTCGGAAGCCGTTTTTGCCCCAGGGGTCTCCGGGCTGTGTTCGTTGGGCTTGAACTCCTGCTAGCAAAACCGCCGGGTTGAGGGAAGGGTTCAGACTGTGCCTGGGCCCAGTGGTCTCTTCCAGGTCAGTGTATGGCATTTCCTTCCCCTTGCCACAGGCACCTGGGAGCATGTCTGCACGTGGAGAAAGACTTTCCCGTTGGAAGCCGGTTTTTGTCAAACGGGTCCCAGTGCTCTGCTCCTCTCTTTTCACTCCTGCTGCCAGAAGCCCTGGGAGTATGGGAGGTCTTAGAACATGGCTGGGCACTGGGGTTTCTTCCAGAGAAGTGGAGGGCATTGGCTTTACCTTGCCACAACCACTTGGGATAGGGTCTGCACCTCAGGAAAACTGTTTTCGTGGGAAGCCGGCTTTTTGCAAAGGGCTCTCAGGGCCGTGGGCCTCGGGTGTCCCTCCGGCTCCCCAAAGCACAGGGACGAGGTGAGGGGCTTAGACCATGGCTGGGCAATGTTGTTTCTTACACGTGGGTGTGTGGCATTTTGTTGAGCTGACTACCCCCACTTGGGATAGGTGTTTCACAGCAAGCACCTATTGTTCGTCGGAAGCCGTTTTTGCCCCAGGGGTCTCGGGGCTGTGTTCGTTGGGCTTGAACTCCTGCTAGCAAAACCGCCGGGTTGAGGGAAGGGTTCAGACTGTGCCTGGGCCCTGTGGTCTCTTCCAGGTCAGTGTATGGCATTTCCTTCCCCTTGCCACAGGCACCTGGGAGCATGTCTCCACGTGGAGAAAGACTTTCCCGTGGGAAGCCGGTTTTTGTCAAACGGGTCCCAGTGCTCTGCTCCTCTCTTTTCACTCCTGCTGCCAGAAGCCCAGGGAGGATGGGAGGGCTTAGAACATGGCTGGGCACTGTGGTTTCTTCCAGAGAAGTGGAGGGCATTGGCTTTACCTTGCCACAACCACTTGGGATAGGGTCTGCACATCAGGACAACTGTTTCCGTGGGAAGCCGGCTTTTTGCAAAGGGGTCTCAGGGCCGTGGGCCTCGGGTGTCCCTCCGGCTCCCCAAAGCACAGGGACGAGGTGAGGGGCTTAGACCATGGCTGGACAATGTTGTTTCTTACACCTGGGTGTGTGGCATTTTGTTGAGCTGGCTACCCCCACTTGGGATAGATGTTCCACAGCAAGCACCTATTGTTCGTCGGAAGCCGTTTTTGCCCCAGGGGTCTCCGGGCTGTGTTCGTTGGGCTTGAACTCCTGCTAGCAAAACCGCCGGGTTGAGGGAAGGGTTCAGACTGTGCCTGGGCCCTGTGGTCTCTTCCAGGTCAGTGTATGGCATTTCCTTCCCCTTGCCACAGGCACCTGGGAGCATGTCTGCACGTGGAGAAAGACTTTCCCGTGGGAAGCCGGTTTTTGTCAAACGGGTCCCAGTGCTCTGCTCCTCTCTTTTCACTCCTGCTGCCAGAAGCCCAGGGAGGATGGGAGGGCTTAGAACATGCCTGGGCACTGTGGTTTCTTCCAGAGAAGTGGAGGGGATTGGCTTTACCTTGCCACAACCACTTGGGATAGGGTCTGCACCTCAGGAAAACTGTTTCCGTAGAAGCCGCCTTTTTGCAAAGGGGTCTCAGGGCCGTGGGCCTCGGGTGTCCCTCGGGCTCCCCAAACCACAGGGAAGAGGTGAGGGGCTTAGACCATGGCTGGGCAATGTTGTTTCTTACACCTGGGTGTGTGGCATTTTGTTGAGCTGGCTACCCCCTCTTGGGATAGGTGTTCCACGGCAAGCACCTATTGTTCGTCGGAAGCCGTTTTTGCCCCAGGCGTCTCCGGGCTGTGTTCGTTGGGCTTGAAATCCTGCTAGCAAAACCGCCGGGTTGAGGGAAGGGTTCAGACTGTGCCTGGGCCCTGTGGTCTCTTCCAGGTCAGTGTATGGCATTTCCTTCCCCTTGCCACAGGCACCTGGGAGCATGTCTGCACATGGAGAAAGACTTTCCCGTGGGAAGCCGGTTTTTGTCAAACGGGTCCCAGTGCTCTGCTCCTCTCTTTTCACTCCTGCTGCCAGAAGCCCAGGGAGGATGGGAGGGCTTAGAACATGCCTGGGCACTGTGGTTTCTTCCAGAGAAGTGGAGGGCATTGGCTTTACCTGGCCACAACCACTTGGGAGAGGGTCTACACCTCAGGAAAACTGTCTCCGTGGGAAGCCGGCTTTCTGCAAAGGGTTCTCAGGGCCGTGGGCTTCGGGTGTCCCTCCGGCTCCCCAAACCACAGGGACGAGGTGAGGGGCTTAGACCATGGCTGGACAATGTTGTTTCTTACACCTGGGTGTGTGGCATTTTGTTGAGCTGGCTACCCCCACTTGGGATAGGTGTTCCACAGCAAGCACCTATTGTTCGTCGGAAGCCGTTTTTGCCCCAGGGGTCTCCGGGCTGTGTTCGTTGGGCTTGAAATCCTGCTAGCAAAACCGCCGGGTTGAGGGAAGGGTTCAGACTGTGCCTGGGCCCTGTGGTCTCTTCCAGGTCAGTGTATGGCATTTCCTTCCCCTTGCCACAGGCACCTGGGAGCATGTCTGCACGTGGAGAAAGACTTTCCCGTGGGAAGCCGGATTTTGTCAAACGGGTCCCAGTGCTCTGCTCCTCTCTTTTCACTCCTGCTGCCAGAAGCCCAGGGAGGATGGGAGGGCTTAGAACATGCCTGGGCACTGTGGTTTCTTCCAGAGAAGTGGAGGGCATTGGCTTTACCTGGCCACAACCACTTGGGAAAGGGTCTACACCTCAGGAAAACTGTCTCCGTGGGAAGCCGGCTTTCTGCAAAGGGGTCTCAGGGCCGTGGGCCTCGGCTGTCCCTCCGGCTCCCCAAAGCACAGGGACGAGGTGAGGGGCTTAGACCATGCCTGGGCAATGTTGTTTCTTACACCTGGGTGTGTGGCATTTTGTTGAGCTGGCTACCCCCACTTGGGATAGGTGTTCCACAGCAAGCACCTATTGTTCGTCGGAAGCCGTTTTTGCCCCAGGGGTCTCCGGGCTGTGTTCGTTGGGCTTGAACTCCTGCTAGCAAAACCGCCGGGTTGAGGGAAGGGTTCAGACTGTGCCTGGGCCCTGTGGTCTCTTCCAGGTCAGTGTATGGCATTTCCTTCCCCTTGCCACAGGCACCTGGGAGCATGTCTGCACGTGGAGAAAGACTTTCCCGTGGGAAGCCGGTTTTTGTCAAACGGGTCCCAGTGCTCTGCTCCTCTCTTTTCACTCCTGCTGCCAGAAGCCCAGGGAGGATGGGAGGGCTTAGAACATGCCTGGGCACTGTGGTTTCTTCCAGAGAAGTGGAGGGCATTGGCGTTACCTTGCCACAACCACTTGGGATAGGGTCTGCACCTCAGGAAAACTGTTTCCGTGGGAAGCCGCCTTTCAAAGGGGTCTCAGGGCCGTGGGCCTCGGATGTCCCTCCGGCTCCCCAAAGCACAGGGACGAGGTGAGGGGCTTAGACCATGCCTGGGCAATGTTGTTTCTTACACCTGGGTGTGTGGCATTTTGTTGAGCTGGCTACCCCCACTTGGGATAGGTGTTCCACAGCAAGCACCTATTGTTCGTCGGAAGCCGTTTTTGCCCCAGGGGTCTCCGGGCTGTGTTCGTTGGGCTTGAACTCCTGCTAGCAAAACCGCCGGGTTGAGGGAAGGGTTCAGACTGTGCCTGGGCCCTGTGGTCTCTTCCAGGTCAGTGTATGGCATTTCCTTCCCCTTGCCACAGGCACCTGGGAGCATGTCTGCACGTGGAGAAAGACTTTCCCGTGGGAAGCCGGTTTTTGTCAAACGGGTCCCAGTGCTCTGCTCCTCTCTTTTCCCTCCTGCTGCCAGAAGCCCAGGGAGGATGGGAGGGCTTAGAACATGGCTGGGCACTGGGGTTTCTTCCAGAGAAGTGGAGGGCATTGGCTTTACCTTGCCACAACCACTTGTGAGAGGGTCTGCACCTCAGGAAAACTGTCTCCGTGGGAAGCCGTCTTTTTGCAAAGGGGTCTAAGGGCCGTGGGCCTCGGCTGTCCCTCCGGCTCCCCAAAGCACAGGGACGAGTTGAGGGGCTTAGACCATGCCTGGGCAATGTTGTTTCTTACACCTGGGTGTGTGGCATTTTGTTGAGCTGGCTACCCCCTCTTGGGATAGGTGTTCCACAGCAAGCACCTATTGTTCGTCGGAAGCCGTTTTTGCCCCAGGGGTCTCCGGGCTGTGTTCGTTGGGCTTGAACTCCTGCTAGCAAAACCGCCGGGATGAGGGAAGGGTTCAGACTGTGCCTGGGCCCTGTGGTCTCTTCCAGGTCAGTGTATGGCATTTCCTTCCCCTTGCCACAGGCACCTGGGAGCATGTCTGCACGTGGAGAAAGACTTTCCCGTGGGAAGCCGGTTTTTGTCAAACGGGTCCCAGTGCTCTGCTCCTCTATTTTCACTCCTGCTGCCAGAAGCCCAAGGAGGATGGGAGGGCTTAGAACATGGCTGGGCACTGTGGTTTCTTCCAGAGAAGTGGAGGGCATTGGCTTTACCTTGCCACAACCACTTGTGAGAGGGTCTGCACCTCAGGAAAACTGTTTCCGTGGGAAGCCTGCTTTTTGCAAAGGGGTCTCAGGGCCGTGGGCCTCGGGTGTCCCTCCGGCTCCCCAAAGCACAGGGACGAGGTGAGGGGCTTAGACCATGCCTGGGCAATGTTGTTTCTGACACCTGGGTGTGTGGCATTTTATTGAGCTGGCTACCCCCACTTGGGATAGGTGTTCCACAGCAAGCACCTATTGTTCGTCGGAAGCCGTTTTTGCCCCAGGGGTCTCCGGGCTGTGTTCGTTGGGCTTGAACTCCTGCTAGCAAAACCGCCGGGTTGAGGGAAGGGTTCAGACTGTGCCTGGGCCCTGTGGTCTCTTCCAGGTCAGTGTATGGCATTTCCTTCCAATTGCCACAGGCACCTGGGAGCATGTCTGCACGTGGAGAAAGACTTTCCCGTGGGAAGCCGGTTTTTGTCAAACGGGTCCCAGTGCTCTGCTCCTCTCTTTTCACTCCTGCTGCCAGAAGCCCAGGGAGGATGGGAGGGCTTAGAACATGCCTGGGCACTGTGGTTTCTTCCAGAGAAGTGGAGGGCATTGGCTTTACCTTGCCACAACCACTTGGGAGAGGGTCTACACCTCAGGAAAACTGTTTCCGTGGGAAGCCGGCTTTTTGCAAAGGGGTCTCAGGGTACGTGGGCCTCGGCTGTCCCTCCGGCTCCCCAAAGCACAGGGAAGAGGTGAGGGGCTTATACCATGCCTGGGCAATGTTGTTTCTTACACCTGGGTGTGTGGCATTTTGTTGAGCTGGCTACCCCCACTTGGGATAGGTGTTCCACGGCAAGCACCTATTGTTCCTCGGAAGCCGTTTTTGCCCCAGGCGTCTCCGGGCTGTGTTCGTTGGGCTTGAAATCCTGCTAGCAAAACCGCCGGGTTGAGGGAAGGGTTCAGACTGTGCCTGGGCCCTGTGGTCTCTTCCAGGTCAGTGTATGGCATTTCCTTCCCCTTGCCACAGGCACCTGGGAGCATGTCTGCACGTGGAGAAAGACTTTCCCGTGGGAAGCCGGTTTTTGTCAAACGGGTCCCAGTGCTCTGCTCCTCTCTTTTCACTCCTGCTGCCAGAAGCCCAGGGAGGATGGGAGGGCTTAGAACATGCCTGGGCACTGTGGTTTCTTCCAGAGAAGTGGAGGGCATTGGCTTTACCTTGCCACAACCACTTGGGATAGGGTCTGCACCTCAGGAAAACTGTTTCCGTGGGAAGCCGGCTTTTTGCAAAGGATTCTCAGGGCCGTGGGCCTCGGGTGTCCCTCCGGCTCCCCAAACCACAGGGACGAGGTGAGGGGCTTAGACCATGGCTGGACAATGTTGTTTCTTACACCTGGGTGTGTGGCATTTTGTTGAGCTGGCTACCCCCACTTGGGATAGGTGTTCCACAGCAAGCACCTATTGTTCCTCGGAAGCCGTTTTTACCCCAGGGGTCTCCGGGCTGTGTTCGTTGGGCTTGAACTCCTGCTAGCAAAACCGCCGGGTTGAGGGAAGGGTTCAGACTGTGCCTGGGCCCTGTGGTCTCTTCCAGGTCAGTGTATGGCATTTCCTTCCCCTTGCCACAGGCACCTGGGAGCATGTCTGCACGTGGAGAAAGACTTTCCCGTGGGAAGCCGGTTTTTGTCAAACGGGTCCCAGTGCTCTGCTCCTCTCTTTTCACTCCTGCTGCCAGAAGCCCAGGGAGGATGGGAGGGCTTAGAACATGCCTGGGCACTGTGGTTTCTTCCAGAGAAGTGGAGGGCATTGGCTTTACCTTGCCACAACCATTTGGGATAGGGTCTACACCTCAGGAAAACTGTCTCCGTGGGAAGCCGGCTTTTTGCAAAGGGGTCTCAGGGTACGTGGGCTACGGCTGTCCCTCCGGCTCCCCAAAGCACAGGGACGAGGTGAGGGGCTTAGACCATGCCTGGGCAATGTTGTTTCTTACACCTGGGTGTGTGGCATTTTGTTGAGCTGGCTACCCCCACTTGGGATAGGTGTTCCACGGCAAGCACCTATTGTTCGTCGGAAGCCGTTTTTGCCCCAGGGGTCTCCGGGCTGTGTTCGTTGGGCTTGAACTCCTGCTAGCAAAACCGCCGGGTTGAGGGAAGGGTTCAGACAGTGCCTGGGCCCTGTGGTCTCTTCCAGGTCAGTGTATGGCATTTCCTTCCCCTTGCCACAGGCACCTGGGAGCATGTCTGCACGTGGAGAAAGACTTTCCCGTGGGAAGCCGGTTTTTGTCAAACGGGTCCCAGTGCTCTGCTCCTCTCTTTTCACTCCTGCTGCCAGAAGCCCAGGGAGGATGGGAGGGCTTAGAACATGGCTGGGCACTGGGGTTTCTTCCAGAGAAGTGGAGGGCATTGGCTTTACCTTGCCACAACCACTTGGGAGAGGGTTCGCACCTGAGGAAAACTGTTTCCGTGGGAAGCCGGCTTTTTGCAAAGGGGTCTCAGGGCCGTGGGCCTCGGATGTCCCTCCGGCTCCCCAAAGCACAGGGACGAGGTGAGGGGCTTAGACCGTGCCTGGGCAATGTTGTTTCTTACACCTGGGTGTGTGGCATTTTGTTGAGCTGGCTACCCCCACTTGGGATAGGTGTTCCACAGCAAGCACCTATTGTTCGTCGGAAGCCGTTTTTGCCCCAGGGGTCTCCGGGCTGTGTTCGTTGGGCTTGAACTCCTGCTAGCAAAACCGCCGGGTTGAGGGAAGGGTTCAGACTGTGCCTGGGCCCTGTGGTCTCTTCCAGGTCAGTGTATGGCATTTCCTTCCCCTTGCCACAGGCACCTGGGAGCATGTCTGCACGTGGAGAAAGACTTTCCCGTGGGAAGCCGGTTTTTGTCAAACGGGTCCCAGTGCTCTGCTCCTCTCTTTTCACTCCTGCTGCCAGAAGCCCAGGGAGGATGGGAGGGCTTAGAACATGCCTGGGCACTGTGGTTTCTTCCAGAGAAGTGGAGGGGATTGGCTTTACCTTGCCACAACCACTTGGGATAGGGTCTGCACCTCAGGGAAACTGTTTCCGTAGAAGCCGCCTTTTTGCAAAGGGGTCTCAGGGCCGTGGGCCTCGGGTGTCCCTCGGGCTCCCCAAACCACAGGGAAGAGGTGAGGGGCTTAGACCATGGCTGGGCAATGTTGTTTCTTACACCTGGGTGTGTGGCATTTTGTTGAGCTGGCTACCCCCTCTTGGGATAGGTGTTCCACGGCAAGCACCTATTGTTCGTCGGAAGCCGTTTTTGCCCCAGGGGTCTCCGGGCTGTGTTCGTTGGGCTTGAAATCCTGCTAGCGAAAGCGCCGGGTTAAGGGAAGGGTTCAGACTGTGCCTGGGCCCTGTGGTCTCTTCCAGGTCAGTGTATGGCATTTCCTTCCCCTTGCCACAGGCACCTGAGAGCATGTCTGCACGTGGAGAAAGACTTTCCCGTGGGAAGCCGGTTTTTGTCAAACGGGTCCCAGTGCTCTGCTCCTCTCTTTTCACTCCTGCTGCCAGAAGCCCAGGGAGGATGGGAGGGCTTAGAACATGCCTGGGCACTGTGGTTTCTTCCAGAGAAGTGGAGGGCATTGGCTTTACCTTGCCACAACCACTTGGGATAGGGTCTGCACCTCAGGAAAACTGTTTCCGTGGGAAGCCGGCTTTTTGCAAAGGTTCTCAGGGCCGTGGGCCTCGGGTGTCCCTCCGGCTCCCCAAACCACAGGGACGAGGTGAGGGGCTTAGACCATGCCTGGACAATATTGTTTCTTACACCTGGGTGTGTGGCATTTTGTTGAGCTGGCTACCCCCACTTGGGATAGGTGTTCCACAGCAAGCACCTTTTGTTCGTCCGAAGCCGTTTTTGCCCCAGGGGTCTCCGGGCTGTGTGCCTTGGGCTTGAACTCCTGCTAGCAAAACCGCCGGGTTGAGGGAAGGGTTCAGACTGTGCCTGGGCCCTGTGGTCTCTTCCAGGTCAGTGTATGGCATTTCCTTCCCCTTGCCACAGGCACCTGGGAGCATGTCTGCACGTGGAGAAAGACTTTCCCGTGGGAAGCCGGTTTTTGTCAAACGGGTCCCAGTGCTCTGCTCCTCTCTTTTCACTCCTGCTGCCAGAAGCCCTGGGAGGATGGGAGGTCTTAGAACATGGCTGGGCACTGGGGTTTCTTCCAGAGAAGTGGAGGGCATTGGCTTTACCTTGCCACAACCACTTGGGATAGGGTTCGCACCTCAGGAAAACTGTTTCCGTGGGAAGCCGGCTTTTTGCAAAGGGGTCTCAGGGCCGTGGGCCTCGGATGTCCCTCCGGCTCCCCAAAGCACAGGGACGAGGTGAGGGGCTTAGACCATGCCTGGGCAATGTTGTTTCTTACACCTGGGTGTGTGGCATTTTGTTGAGCTGCCTACCCCCACTTGGGATAGGTGTTCCACAGCAAGCACCTATTGTTCATCGGAAGCCGTTTTTGCCCCAGGGGTCTCCGGGCTGTGTTCCTTGGGCTTGAACTCCTGCTAGCAAAACCGCCGGGTTGAGGGAAGGGTTCAGACTGTGCCTGGGCCCTGTGGTCTCTTCCAGGTCAGTGTATGGCATTTCCTTCCCTTTGCCACAGGCACCTGGGAGCATGTCTGCACGTGGAGAAAGACTTTCCCGTGGGAAGCCGGTTTTTGTCAAACGGGTCCCAGTGCTCTGCACCTCTCTTTTCACTCCTGCTGCCAGAAGCCCAGGGAGGATGGGAGGGCTTAGAACATGGCTGGGCACTGTGGTTTCTTCCAGAGAAGTGGAGGGCATTGGCTTTACCTTGCCACAACCACTGTGAGAGGGTCTGCACCTCAGGAAAACTGTTATCGTGGGAAGCCGGCTTTTTGCAAAGGGGTCTCAGGGCCGTGGGCCTCGGGTGTCCCTCCGGCTCCCCAAAGCACAGGGACGAGGTGAGGGGCTTAGACCATGCCTGGGCAATGTTGTTTCTTACACCTGGGTGTGTGGCATTTTGTTGAGCTGGCTACCCCCACTTCGGATAGCTGTTCCACAGCAAGCACCTATTGTTCGTCGGAAGCCGTTTTTGCCCCAGGGGTCTCCGGGCTGTGTTCGTTGGGCTTGAACTCCTGCTAGCAAAACCGCCGGGTTGAGGGAAGGGTTCAGACTGTGCCTGGGCCCTGTGGTCTCTTCCAGGTCAGTGTATGGCATTTCCTTCCCCTTGCCACAGGCACCTGGGAGCATGTCTGCACGTGGAGAAAGACTTTCCCGTGGGAAGCCGGTTTTTGTCAAACGGGTCCCAGTGCTCTGCTCCTCTCTTTTCACTCCTGCTGCCAGAAGCCCAGGGAGGATGGGAGGGCTTAGAACATGCCTGGGCACTGTGGTTTCTTCCAGAGAAGTGGAGGGCATTGGCTTTACCTTGCCACAACCACTTGGGAGAGGGTCTACACCTCAGGAAAACTGTTATCGTGGGAAGCCGGCTTTTTGCAAAGGGGTCTCAGGGTACGTGGGCCTCGGCTATCCCTCCGGCTCCCCAAAGCACAGGGACGAGGTGAGGGGCTTATACCATGCCTGGGCAATGTTGTTTCTTACACCTGGGTGTGTGGCATTTTGTTGAGCTGGCTACCCCCACTTGGGATAGGTGTTCCACGGCAAGCACCTATTGTTCGTCGGAAGCCGTTTTTGCCCCAGGGGTCTCCGGGCTGTGTTCGTTGGGCTTGAAATCCTGCTAGCAAAACCGCCGGGTTGAGGGAAGGTTTCAGACTGTGCCTGGGCCCTGTGGTCTCTTCCAGGTCAGTGTATGGCATTTCCTTCCCCTTGCCACAGGCACCTGGGAACATGTCTGCACGTGGAGAAAGACTTTCCCGTGGGAAGCCGGTTTTTGTCAAACGGGTCCCAGTGCTCTGCTCCTCTCTTTTCACTCCTGCTGCCAGAAGCCCAGGGAGGATGGGAGGGCTAAGAACATGGCTGGGCACTGGGGTTTCTTCCAGAGAAGTGGAGGGCATTGGCTTTACCTTGCCACAACCACTTGGGAGAGGGTCTACACCTCAGGAAAACTGTCTCCGTGGGAAGCCGGCTTTTTGCAAAGGGGTCTCAGGGCCGTGGGCCTCGGCTGTCCCTCCGGCTCCCCAAAGCACAGGGACGAGGTGAGGGGCTTAGACCATGCCTGGGCAATGTTGTTTCTTACATCTGGGTGTGTGGCATTTTGTTGAGCTGGCTACCCCCACTTGGGATAGATGTTCCACAGCAAGCACCTATTGTTCGTCGGAAGCCGTTTTTGCCCCAGGGGTCTCCGGGCTGTGTTCGTTGGGCTTGAACTCCTGCTGGCAAAACCGCCGGGTTGAGGGAAGGGTTCAGACTGTGCCTGGGCCCTGTGGTCTCTTCCAGGTCAGTGTATGGCATTTCCTTCCCCTTGCCACAGGCACCTGGGAGCATGTCTGCACGTGGAGAAAGACTTTCCCGTGGGAAGCCGGTTTTTGTCAAACGGGTCCCAGTGCTCTGCTCCTCTCTTTTCACTCCTGCTGCCAGAAGCCCAGGGAGGATGGGAGGGCTTAGAACATGCCTGGGCACTGGGGTTTCTTCCAGAGAAGTGGAGGGCATTGGCTTTACCTTGCCACAACCACTTGGGATAGGGTCTGCACATCAGGACAACTGTTTCCGTGGGAAGCCGGCTTTTTGCAAAGGGGTCTCAGGGCCGTGGGCCTCGGGTGTCCCTCCGGCTCCCCAAAGCACAGGGACGAGGTGAGGGGCTTGGACCATGGCTGGACAATGTTGTTTCTTACACCTGGGTGTGTGGCATTTTGTTGAGCTGGCTACCCCCACTTGGGATAGGTGTTCCACAGCAAGCACCTATTGTTCGTCGGAAGCCGTTTTTGCCCCAGGGGTCTCCGGGCTGTGTTCGTTGGGCTTGAACTCCTGCTAGCAAAACCGCCGGGTTGAGGGAAGGGTTCAGACTGTGCCTGGGCCCTGTGGTCTCTTCCAGGTCAGTGTATGGCATTTCCTTCCCCTTGCCACAGGCACCTGGGAGCATGTCTGCACGTGGAGAAAGACTTTCCCGTGGGAAGCCGGTTTTTGTCAAACGGGTCCCAGTGCTCTGCTCCTCTCTTTTCACTCCTGCTGCCAGAAGCTCAGGGAGGATGGGAGGGCTTAGAACATGCCTGGGCACTGGGGTTTCTTCCAGAGAAGTGGAGGGCATTGGCTTTACCTTGCCACAACCACTTGGGATAGGGTCTGCACCTCAGGAAAACTGTTTCCGTGGGAAGCCGGCTTTTTGCAAAGGGGTCTCAGGGCCGTGGGCCTCGGGTGTCCCTCCGGCTCCCCAAAGCACAGGGACGAGGTGAGGGGCTTAGACCATGCCTGGGCAATGTTGTTTCTTACACCTGGGTGTGTGGCATTTTGTTGAGCTGGCTACCCCCACTTGGGATAGGTGTTCCACAGAGAGCACCTATTGTTCGTCGGAAGCCGTTTTTGCCCCAGGGGTCTCCGGGCTGTGTTCGTTGGGCTTGAACTCCTGCTAGCAAAACCGCCGGGTTGAGGGAAGGGTTCAGACTGTGCCTGGGCCCAGTGGTCTCTTCCAGGTCAGTGTATGGCATTTCCTTCCCCTTGCCACAGGCACCTGGGAGCATGTCTGCACGTGGAGAAAGACTTTCCCGTTGGAAGCCGGTTTTTGTCAAACGGGTCCCAGTGCTCTGCTCCTCTCTTTTCACTCCTGCTGCCAGAAGCCCTGGGAGTATGGGAGGTCTTAGAACATGGCTGGGCACTGGGGTTTCTTCCAGAGAAGTGGAGGGCATTGGCTTTACCTTGCCACAACCACTTGGGATAGGGTCTGCACCTCAGGAAAACTGTTTTCGTGGGAAGCCGGCTTTTTGCAAAGGGCTCTCAGTGCCGTGGGCCTCGGGTGTCCCTCCGGCTCCCCAAAGCACAGGGACGAGGTGAGGGGCTTAGACCATGGCTGGGCAATGTTGTTTCTTACACGTGGGTGTGTGGCATTTTGTTGAGCTGACTACCCCCACTTGGGATAGGTGTTTCACAGCAAGCACCTATTGTTCGTCGGAAGCCGTTTTTGCCCCAGGGGTCTCGGGGCTGTGTTCGTTGGGCTTGAACTCCTGCTAGCAAAACCGCCGGGTTGAGGGAAGGGTTCAGACTGTGCCTGGGCCCTGTGGTCTCTTCCAGGTCAGTGTATGGCATTTCCTTCCCCTTGCCACAGGCACCTGGGAGCATGTCTCCACGTGGAGAAAGACTTTCCCGTGGGAAGCCGGTTTTTGTCAAACGGGTCCCAGTGCTCTGCTCCTCTCTTTTCACTCCTGCTGCCAGAAGCCCAGGGAGGATGGGAGGGCTTAGAACATGGCTGGGCACTGTGGTTTCTTCCAGAGAAGTGGAGGGCATTGGCTTTACCTTGCCACAACCACTTGGGATAGGGTCTGCACATCAGGACAACTGTTTCCGTGGGAAGCCGGCTTTTTGCAAAGGGGTCTCAGGGCCGTGGGCCTCGGGTGTCCCTCCGGCTCCCCAAAGCACAGGGACGAGGTGAGGGGCTTAGACCATGGCTGGACAATGTTGTTTCTTACACCTGGGTGTGTGGCATTTTGTTGAGCTGGCTACCCCCACTTGGGATAGATGTTCCACAGCAAGCACCTATTGTTCGTCGGAAGCCGTTTTTGCCCCAGGGGTCTCCGGGCTGTGTTCGTTGGGCTTGAACTCCTGCTAGCAAAACCGCCGGGTTGAGGGAAGGGTTCAGACTGTGCCTGGGCCCTGTGGTCTCTTCCAGGTCAGTGTATGGCATTTCCTTCCCCTTGCCACAGGCACCTGGGAGCATGTCTGCACGTGGAGAAAGACTTTCCCGTGGGAAGCCGGTTTTTGTCAAACGGGTCCCAGTGCTCTGCTCCTCTCTTTTCACTCCTGCTGCCAGAAGCCCAGGGAGGATGGGAGGGCTTAGAACATGCCTGGGCACTGGGGTTTCTTCCAGAGAAGTGGAGGGCATTGGCTTTACCTTGCCACAACCACTTGGGATAGGGTCTGCACCTCAGGAAAACTGTTTCCGTGGGAAGCCGGCTTTTTGCAAAGGGGTCTCAGTGCCGTGGGCCTCGGGTGTCCCTCCGGCTCCCCAAAGCACAGGGACGAGGTGAGGGGCTTAGACCATGCCTGGGCAATGTTGTTTCTTACACCTGGGTGTGTGGCATTTTGTTGAGCTGGCTACCCCCACTTGGGATAGGTGTTCCACAGAGAGCACCTATTGTTCGTCGGAAGCCGTTTTTGCCCCAGGGGTCTCCGGGCTGTGTTCGTTGGGCTTGAACTCCTGCTAGCAAAACCGCCGGGTTGAGGGAAGGGTTCAGACTGTGCCTGGGCCCAGTGGTCTCTTCCAGGTCAGTGTATGGCATTTCCTTCCCCTTGCCACAGGCACCTGGGAGCATGTCTGCACGTGGAGAAAGACTTTCCCGTTGGAAGCCGGTTTTTGTCAAACGGGTCCCAGTGCTCTGCTCCTCTCTTTTCACTCCTGCTGCCAGAAGCCCTGGGAGTATGGGAGGTCTTAGAACATGGCTGGGCACTGGGGTTTCTTCCAGAGAAGTGGAGGGCATTGGCTTTACCTTGCCACAACCACTTGGGATAGGGTCTGCACCTCAGGAAAACTGTTTTCGTGGGAAGCCGGCTTTTTGCAAAGGGCTCTCAGGGCCGTGGGCCTCGGGTGTCCCTCCGGCTCCCCAAAGCACAGGGACGAGGTGAGGGGCTTAGACCATGGCTGGGCAATGTTGTTTCTTACACGTGGGTGTGTGGCATTTTGTTGAGCTGGCTACCCCCACTTGGGATAGGTGTTTCACAGCAAGCACCTATTGTTCGTCGGAAGCCGTTTTTGCCCCAGGGGTCTCGGGGCTGTGTTCATTGGGCTTGAACTCCTGCTAGCAAAACCGCCGGGTTGAGGGAAGGGTTCAGACTGTGCCTGGGCCCTGTGGTCTCTTCCAGGTCAGTGTATGGCATTTCCTTCCCCTTGCCACAGGCACCTGGGAGCATGTCTCCACGTGGAGAAAGACTTTCCCGTGGGAAGCCGGTTTTTGTCAAACGGGTCCCAGTGCTCTGCTCCTCTCTTTTCACTCCTGCTGCCAGAAGCCCAGGGAGGATGGGAGGGCTTAGAACATGGCTGGGCACTGTGGTTTCTTCCAGAGAAGTGGAGGGCATTGGCTTTACCTTGCCACAACCACTTGGGATAGGGTCTGCACATCAGGACAACTGTTTCCGTGGGAAGCCGGCTTTTTGCAAAGGGGTCTCAGGGCCGTGGGCCTCGGGTGTCCCTCCGGCTCCCCAAAGCACAGGGACGAGGTGAGGGGCTTAGACCATGGCTGGACAATGTTGTTTCTTACACCTGGGTGTGTGGCATTTTGTTGAGCTGGCTTCCCCCACTTGGGATAGATGTTCCACAGCAAGCACCTATTGTTCGTCGGAAGCCGTTTTTGCCCCAGGGGTCTCCGGGCTGTGTTCGTTGGGCTTGAACTCCTGCTAGCAAAACCGCCGGGTTGAGGGAAGGGTTCAGACTGTGCCTGGGCCCTGTGGTCTCTTCCAGGTCAGTGTATGGCATTTCCTTCCCCTTGCCACAGGCACCTGGGAGCATGTCTGCACGTGGAGAAAGACTTTCCCGTGGGAAGCCGGTTTTTGTCAAACGGGTCCCAGTGCTCTGCTCCTCTCTTTTCACTCCTGCTGCCAGAAGCCCAGGGAGGATGGGAGGGCTTAGAACATGGCTGGGCACTGTGGTTTCTTCCAGAGAAGTGGAGGGCATTTGCTTTACCTTGCCACAACCACTTGTGAGAGGGTCTGCACCTCAGGAAAACTGTTTCCGTGGGAAGCCGGCTTTTTGCAAAGGGGTCTCAGGGCCATGGGCCTCGGGTGTCCCTCCGGCTCCCCAAAGCACAGGGACGAGGTGAGGGGCTTAGACCATGCCTGGGCAATGTTGTTTCTTACACCTGGGTGTGTGGCATTTTGTTGAGCTGGCTACCCCCACTTGGGATAGGTGTTCCACAGCAAGCACCTATTGTTCGTCGGAAGCCGTTTTTGCCCCAGGGGTCTCCGGGCTGTGTTCGTTGGGCTTGAACTCCTGCTAGCAAAACCGCCGGGTTGAGGGAAGGGTTCAGACTGTGCCTGGGCCCTGTGGTCTCTTCCAGGTCAGTGTATGGCATTTCCTTCCCCTTGCCACAGGCACCTGGGAGCATGTCTGCACGTGGAGAAAGACTTTCCCGTGGGAAGCCGGTTTTTGTCAAACGGGTCCCAGTGCTCTGCTCCTCTCTTTTCACTCCTGCTGCCAGAAGCCCAGGGAGGATGGGAGGGCTTAGAACATGCCTGGGCACTGTGGTTTCTTCCAGAGAAGTGGAGGGCATTGGCTTTACCTTGCCACAACCACTTGGGATAGGGTCTGCACCTCAGGAAAACTGTTTCCGTAGAAGCCGGCTTTTTGCAAAGGGGTCTCAGGGCCGTGGGCCTCGGGTGTCCCTCCGGCTCCCCAATGCACAGGGACGAGGTGAGGGGCTTAGACCATGGCTGGACAATGTTGTTTCTTACACCTGGGTGTGTGGCATTTTGTTGAGCTGGCTACCCCCACTTGGGATAGATGTTCCACAGCAAGCACCTATTGTTCGTCGGAAGCCGTTTTTGCCCCAGGGGTCTCCGGGCTGTGTTCGTTGGGCTTGAACTCCTGCTAGCAAAACCGCCGGGTTGAGGGAAGGGTTCAGACTGTGCCTGGGCCCTGTGGTCTCTTCCAGGTCAGTGTATGGCATTTCCTTCCCCTTGCCACAGGCACCTGGGAGCATGTCTGCACGTGGAGAAAGACTTTCCCGTGGGAAGCCGGTTTTTGTCAAACGGGTCCCAGTGCTCTGCTGCTCTCTTTTCACTCCTGCTGCCAGAAGCCCAGGGAGGATGGGAGGGCTTAGAACATGGCTGGGCACTGTGGTTTCTTCCAGAGAAGTGGAGGGCATTTGCTTTACCTTGCCACAACCACTTGGGATAGGGTCTGCACCTCAGGAAAACTGTTTCCGTGGGAAGCCGGCCTTTTGCAAAGGGGTCTCAGGGCCATGGGCCTCGGGTGTCCCTCCGGCTCCCCAAAGCACAGGGACGAGGTGAGGGGCTTAGACCATGCCTGGGCAATGTTGTTTCTTACACCTGGGTGTGTGGCATTTTGTTGAGCTGGCTACCCTCACTTGGGATAGGTGTTCCACAGCAAGCACCTATTGTTCGTCGGAAGCCGTTTTTGCCCCAGGGGTCTCCGGGCTGTGTTCGTTGGGGTTGAACTCCTGCTAGCAAAACCGCCGGGTTGAGGGAAGGGTTCAGACTGTGCCTGGGCCCTGTGGTCTCTTCCAGGTCAGTGTATGGCATTTCCTTCCCCTTGCCACAGGCACCTGGGAGCATGACTGCACGTGGAGAAAGACTTTCCCGTGGGAAGCCGGTTTTTGTCAAACGGGTCCCAGTGCTCTGCTCCTCTCTTTTCACTCCTGCTGCCAGAAGCCCAGGGAGAATGGGAGGGCTTAGAACATGGCTGGGCACTGGGGTTTCTTCCAGAGAAGTGGAGGGCATTGGCTTTACCTTGCCACAACCACTTGTGAGAGGGTCTGCACCTCAGGAAAACTGTTTCCGTGGGAAGCCGGCTTTTTGCAAAGGGGTCTCAGGGCCGTGGGCCTCGGGTGTCCCTCCGGCTCCCCAAAGCACAGGGACGAGGTGAGGGGCTTAGACCATGCCTGGGCAATGTTGTTTCTTACACCTGGGTGTGTGGCATTTTGTTGAGCTGGCTACCCCCACTTGGGATAGGTGTTCCACAGCAAGCACCTATTGTTCGTCGGAAGCCGTTTTTGCCCCAGGGGTCTCGGGGCTGTGTTCCTTGGGCCTGAACTCCTGCTAGCAAAACCGCCGGGTTGAGGGAAGGGTTCAGACTGTGCCTGGGCCCTGTGGTCTCTTCCAGGTCAGTGTATGGCATTTCCTTCCCCTTGCCACAGGCACCTGGGAGCATGTCAGCACGTGGAGAAAGACTTTCCCGTGGGAAGCCGGTTTTTGTCAAACGGGTCCCAGTGCTCTGCTGCTCTCTTTTCACTCCTGCTGCCAGAAGCCCAGGTAGGATGGGAGGGCTTAGAACATGGCTGGGCACTGTGGTTTCTTCCAGAGAAGTGGAGGGCATTGGCTTTACCTTGCCACAACCACTTGGGATAGGGTCTGCACCTCAGGAAAACTGTTTCCGTGGGAAGCCGGCTTTTTGCAAAGGGGTCTCAGGGCCGTGGGCCTCGGGTGTCCCTCCGGCTCCCCAAAGCACAGGGACGAGGTGAGGGGCTTAGACCATGCCTGGGCAATGTTGTTTCTTACACCTGGGTGTGTGGCATTTTGTAGAGCTGGCTACCGCCACTTGGGATAGGTGTTCCACAGCAAGCACCTATTGTTCGTCGGAAGCCGTTATTGCCCCAGGGGTCTCCGGGCTGTGTTCGTTGGGGTTGAACTCCTGCTAGCAAAACCGCCGGGTTGAGGGAAGGGTTCAGACTGTGCCTGGGCCCTGTGGTCTCTTCCAGGTCAGTGTATGGCATTTCCTTCCCCTTGCCACAGGCACCTGGGAGCATGTCTGCACGTGGAGAAAGACTTTCCCGTGGGAAGCCGGTTTTTGTCAAACGGGTCCCAGTGCTCTGCTCCTCTCTTTTCACTCCTGCTGCCAGAAGCCCAGGGAGGATGGGAGGGCTTAGAACATGGCTGGGCACTGTGGTTTCTTCCAGAGAAGTGGAGGGCATTGGCTTTACCTTGCCACAACCACTGTGAGAGGGTCTGCACCTCAGGAAAACTGTTATCGTGGGAAGCCGGCTTTTTGCAAAGGGGTCTCAGGGCCGTGGGCCTCGGGTGTCCCTCCGGCTCCCCAAAGCACAGGGACGAGGTGAGGGGCTTAGACCATGCCTGGGCAATGTTGTTTCGTAACCTGGGTGTGTGGCATTTTGTTGTGCTGGCTACCCCCACTTCGGATAGCTGTTCCACAGCAAGCACCTATTGTTCGTCGGAAGCCGTTTTTGCCCCAGGGGTCTCCGGGCTGTGTTCGTTGGGCTTGAACTCCTGCTGGTAAAACCGCCGGGTTGAGGGAAGGGTTCAGACTGTGCCTGGGCCCTGTGGTCTCTTCCAGGTCAGTGTATGGCATTTCCTTCCCCTTGCCACAGGCACCTGGGAGCATGTCTGCACGTGGAGAAAGACTTTCCCGTGGGAAGCCGGTTTTTGTCAAACGGGTCCCAGTGCTCTGCTCCTCTCTTTTCACTCCTGCTGCCAGAAGCCCAGGGAGGATGGGAGGGCTTAGAACATGCCTGGGCACTGTGGTTTCTTCCAGAGAAGTGGAGGGCATTTGCTTTACCTTGCCACAACCACTTGGGATAGGGTCTGCACATCAGGACAACTGTTTCCGTGGGAAGCCGGCTTTTTGCAAAGGGGTCTCAGGGCCGTGGGCCTCGGGTGTCCCTCCGGCTCCCCAAAGCACAGGGACGAGGTGAGGGGCTTAGACCATGGCTGGACAATGTTGTTTCTTACACCTGGGTGTGTGGCATTTTGTTGAGCTGGCTACCCCCACTTGGGATAGGTGTTCCACAGCAAGCACCTATTGTTCGTCGGAAGCCGTTTTTGCCCCAGGGGTCTCCGGGCTGTGTTCGTTGGGCTTGAACTCCTGCTAGCAAAACCGCCGGGTTGAGGGAAGGGTTCAGACTGTGCCTGGGCCCTGTGGTCTCTTCCAGGTCAGTGTATGGCATTTCCTTCCCCTTGCCACAGGCACCTGGGAGCATGTCTGCACGTGGAGAAAGACTTTCCCGTGGGAAGCCGGTTTTTGTCAAACGGGTCCCAGTGCTCTGCTCCTCTCTTTTCACTCCTGCTGCCAGAAGCCCAGGGAGGATGGGAGGGCTTAGAACATGCCTGGGCACTGGGGTTTCTTCCAGAGAAGTGGAGGGCATTGGCTTTACCTTGCCACAACCACTTGGGATAGGGTCTGCACCTCAGGAAAACTGTTTCCGTGGGAAGCCGGCTTTTTGCAAAGGGTTCTCAGGGCCGTGGGCCTCGGGTGTCCCTCCGGCTCCCCAAAGCACAGGGACGAGGTGAGGGGCTTAGACCATGCCTGGGCAATGTTGTTTCTTACACCTGGGTGTGTGGCATTTTGTTGAGCTGGCTACCCCCACTTGGGATAGGTGTTCCACAGAGAGCACCTATTGTTCGTCGGAAGCCGTTTTTGCCCCAGGGGTCTCCGGGCTGTGTTCGTTGGGCTTGAACTCCTGCTAGCAAAACCGCCGGGTTGAGGGAAGGGTTCAGACTGTGCCTGGGCCCAGTGGTCTCTTCCAGGTCAGTGTATGGCATTTCCTTCCCCTTGCCACAGGCACCTGGGAGCATGTCTGCACGTGGAGAAAGACTTTCCCGTTGGAAGCCGGTTTTTGTCAAACGGGTCCCAGTGCTCTGCTCCTCTCTTTTCACTCCTGCTGCCAGAAGCCCTGGGAGTATGGGAGGTCTTAGAACATGGCTGGGCACTGGGGTTTCTTCCAGAGAAGTGGAGGGCATTGGCTTTACCTTGCCACAACCACTTGGGATAGGGTCTGCACCTCAGGAAAACTGTTTTCGTGGGAAGCCGGCTTTTTGCAAAGGTTCTCAGGGCCGTGGGCCTCGGGTGTCCCTCCGGCTCCCCAAAGCACAGGGACGAGGTGAGGGGCTTAGACCATGGCTGGGCAATGTTGTTTCTTACACGTGGGTGTGTGGCATTTTGTTGAGCTGGCTACCCCCACTTGGGATAGGTGTTTCACAGCAAGCACCTATTGTTCGTCGGAAGCCGTTTTTGCCCCAGGGGTCTCCGGGCTGTGTTCGTTGGGCTTGAACTCCTGCTAGCAAAACCGCCGGGTTGAGGGAAGGGTTCAGACTGTGCCTGGGCCCTGTGGTCTCTTCCAGGTCAGTGTATGGCATTTCCTTCCCCTTGCCACAGGCACCTGGGAGCATGTCTCCACGTGGAGAAAGACTTTCCCGTGGGAAGCCGGTTTTTGTCAAACGGGTCCCAGTGCTCTGCTCCTCTCTTTTCACTCCTGCTGCCAGAAGCCCAGGGAGGATGGGAGGGCTTAGAACATGGCTGAGCACTGTGGTTTCTTCCAGAGAAGTGGAGGGCATTGGCTTTACCTTGCCACAACCACTTGGGATAGGGTCTGCACCTCAGGAAAACTGTTTCCGTGGGAAGCCGGCTTTTAGCAAAGGGGTCTCAGGGCCGTGGGCCTCGGGTGTCCCTCCGGCTCCCCAAAGCACAGGGACGAGGTGAGGGGCTTAGACCATGCCTGGGCAATGTTGTTTCTTACACCTGGGTGTGTGGCATTTTGTTGAGCTGGCTACCCCCACTTGGGATAGGTGTTCCACAGCAAGCACCTATTGTTCGTCGGAAGCCGTTTTTGCCCCAGGGGTCTCCGGGCTGTGTTCGTTGGGGTTGAACTCCTGCTAGCAAAACCGCCGGGTTGAGGGAAGGGTTCAGACTGTGCCTGGGCCCTGTGGTCTCTTCCAGGTCAGTGTATGGCATTTCCTTCCCCTTGCCACAGGCACCTGGGAGCATGTCAGCACGTGGAGAAAGACTTTCCCGTGGGAAGCCGGTTTTTGTCAAACGGGTCCCAGTGCTCTGCTGCTCTCTTTTCACTCCTGCTGCCAGAAGCCCAGGGAGGATGGGAGGGCTTAGAACATGGCTGGGCACTGTGGTTTCTTCCAGAGAGGTGGAGGGCATTGGCTTTACCTTGCCACAACCACTTGGGATAGGGTCTGCACCTCAGGAAAACTGTTTCCGTGGGAATCCGGCTTTTTGCAAAGGGGTCTCAGGGCCGTGGGCCTCGGGTGTCCCTCCGGCTCCCCAAAGCACAGGGACGAGGTGAGGGGCTTAGACCATGCCTGGGCAATGTTGTTTCTTACACCTGGGTGTGTGGCATTTTGTAGAGCTGGCTACCCCCACTTGGGATAGGTGTTCCACAGAGAGCACCTATTGTTCGTCGGAAGCCGTTTTTGCCCCAGGGGTCTCCGGGCTGTGTTCGTTGGGCTTGAACTCCTGCTAGCAAAACCGCCGGGTTGAGGGAAGGGTTCAGACTGTGCCTGGGCCCAGTGGTCTCTTCCAGGTCAGTGTGTGGCATTTCCTTCCCCTTGCCACAGGCACCTGGGAGCATGTCTGCACGTGGAGAAAGACTTTCCCGTTGGAAGCCGGTTTTTGTCAAACGGGTCCCAGTGCTCTGCTCCTCTCTTTTCACTCCTGCTGCCAGAAGCCCTGGGAGTATGGGAGGTCTTAGAACATGGCTGGGCACTGGGGTTTCTTCCAGAGAAGTGGAGGGCATTGGCTTTACCTTGCCACAACCACTTGGGATAGGGTCTGCACCTCAGGAAAACTGTTTTCGTGGGAAGCCGGCTTTTTGCAAAGGGCTCTCAGGGCCGTGGGCCTCGGGTGTCCCTCCGGCTCCCCAAAGCACAGGGACGAGGTGAGGGGCTTAGACCATGGCTGGGCAATGTTGTTTCTTACACGTGGGTGTGTGGCATTTTGTTGAGCTGGCTACCCCCACTTGGGATAGGTGTTTCACAGCAAGCACCTATTGTTTGTCGGAAGCCGTTTTTGCCCCAGGGGTCTCCGGGCTGTGTTCGTTGGGCTTGAACTCCTGCTACCAAAACCGCCGGGTTGAGGGAAGGGTTCAGACTGTGCCTGGGCCCTGTGGTCTCTTCCAGGTCAGTGTATGGCATTTCCTTCCCCTTGCCACAGGCACCTGGGAGCATGTCTGCACGTGGAGAAAGACTTTCCCGTGGGAAGCCGGTTTTTGTCAAACGGGTCCCAGTGCTCCGCTCCTCTCTTTTCACTCCTGCTGCCAGAAGCCCAGGGAGGATGGGAGGGCTTAGAACATGGCTGGGCACTGTGGTTTCTTCCAGAGAAGTGGAGGGCATTGGCTTTACCTTGCCACAACCACTTGGGATAGGGTCTGCACATCAGGACAACTGTTTCCGTGGGAAGCCGGCTTTTTGCAAAGGGGTCTCAGGGCCGTGGGCCTCGGGTGTCCCTCCGGCTCCCCAAAGCACAGGGACGAGGTGAGGGGCTTAGACCATGGCTGGACAATGTTGTTTCTTACACCTGGGTGTGTGGCATTTTGTTGAGCTGGCTACCCCCACTTGGGATAGGTGTTCCACAGCAAGCACCTATTGTTCGTCGGAAGCCGTTTTTGCCCCAGGGGTCTCCGGGCTGTGTTCGTTGGGCTTGAACTCCTGCTAGCAAAACCGCCGGGTTGAGGGAAGGGTTCAGACTGTGCCTGGGCCCTGTGGTCTCTTCCAGGTCAGTGTATGGCATTTCCTTCCCCTTGCCACAGGCACCTGGGAGCATGTCTGCACGTGGAGAAAGACTTTCCCGTGGGAAGCCGGTTTTTGTCCAACAGGTCCCAGTGCTCTGCTCCTCTCTTTTCACTCCTGCTGCCAGAAGCCCAGGGAGGATGGGAGGGCTTAGAACATGGCTGGGCACTGTGGTTTCTTCCAGAGAAGTGGAGGGCATTTGCTTTACCTTGCCACAACCACTTGGGATAGGGTCTGCACCTCAGGAAAACTGTTTCCGTGGGAAGCCGGCTTTTTGCTAAGGGGTCTCAGGGCCATGGGCCTCGGGTGTCCCTCCGGCTCCCCAAAGCACAGGGACGAGGTGAGGGGCTTAGACCATGCCTGGGCAATGTTGTTTCTTACACCTGGGTGTGTGGCATTTTGTTGAGCTGGCTACCCCCACTTGGGATAGGTGTTCCACAGCAAGCACCTATTGTTCGTCGGAAGCCGTTTTTGCCCCAGGGGTCTCCGGGCTGTGTTCCTTGGGCTTGAACTCCTGCTAGCAAAACCGCCGGGTTGAGGGAAGGGTTCAGACTGTGCCTGGGCCCTGTGGTCTCTTCCAGGTCAGTGTATGGCATTTCCTTCCCCTTGCCACAGGCACCTGGGAGCATGTCTGCACGTGGAGAAAGACTTTCCCGTGGGAAGCCGGTTTTTGTCAAACGGGTCCCAGTGCTCTGCTCCTCTCTTTTCACTCCTGCTGCCAGAAGCCCAAGGAGAATGGGAGGGCTTAGAACATGGCTGGGCACTGGGGTTTCTTCCAGAGAAGTGGAGGGCATTGGCTTTACCTTGCCACAACCACTTGTGAGAGGGTCTGCACCTCAGGAAAACTGTTTCCGTGGGAAGCCGGCTTTTTGCAAAGGGGTCTCAGGGCCGTGGGCCTCGGGTGTCCCTCCGGCTCCCCAAAGCACAGGGACGAGGTGAGGGGCTTAGACCATGCCTGGGCAATGTTGTTTCTTACACCTGGGTGTGTGGCATTTTGTTGAGCTGGCTACCCCCACTTGGGATAGGTGTTCCACAGCAAGCACCTATTGTTCGTCTGAAGCCGTTTTTGCCCCAGGGGTCTCCGGGCTGTGTTCGTTGGGCTTGAACTCCTGCTAGCAAAACCGCCGGGTTGAGGGAAGGGTTCAGACTGTGCCTGGGCCCTGTGGTCTCTTCCAGGTCAGTGTATGGCATTTCCTTCCCCTTGCCACAGGCACCTGGGAGCATGTCAGCACGTGGAGAAAGACTTTCCCGTGGGAAGCCGGTTTTTGTCAAACGGGTCCCAGTGCTCTGCTGCTCTCTTTTCACTCCTGCTGCCAGAAGCCCAGGGAGGATGGGAGGTCTTAGAACATGGCTGGGCACTGGGGTTTCTTTCAGAGAAGTGGAGGGCATTGGCTTTACCTTGCCACAACCACTTGGGATAGGGTCTGCACCTCAGGAAAACTGTTTTCGTGGGAAGCCGGCTTTTTGCAAAGGTTCTCAGGGCCGTGGGCCTCGGGTGTCCCTCCGGCTCCCCAAAGCACAGGGACGAGGTGAGGGGCTTAGACCATGGCTGGGCAATGTTGTTTCTTACACGTGGGTGTGTGGCATTTTGTTGAGCTGGCTACCCCCACTTGGGATAGGTGTTTCACAGCAAGCACCTATTGTTCGTCGGAAGCCGTTTTTGCCCCAGGGGTCTCCGGGCTGTGTTCGTTGGGCTTGAACTCCTGCTAGCAAAACCGCCGGGTTGAGGGAAGGGTTCAGACTGTGCCTGGGCCCTGTGGTCTCTTCCAGGTCAGTGTATGGCATTTCCTTCCCCTTGCCACAGGCACCTGGGAGCATGTCTCCACGTGGAGAAAGACTTTCCCGTGGGAAGCCGGTTTTTGTCAAACGGGTCCCAGTGCTCTGCTCCTCTCTTTTCACTCCTGCTGCCAGAAGCCCAGGGAGGATGGGAGGGCTTAGAACATGGCTGAGCACTGTGGTTTCTTTCAGAGAAGTGGAGGGCATTGGCTTTACCTTGCCACAACCACTTGGGATAGGGTCTGCACCTCAGGAAAACTGTTTCCGTGGGAAGCCGGCTTTTAGCAAAGGGGTCTCAGGGCCGTGGGCCTCGGGTGTCCCTCCGGCTCCCCAAAGCACAGGGACGAGGTGAGGGGCTTAGACCATGCCTGGGCAATGTTGTTTCTTACACCTGGGTGTGTGGCATTTTGTTGAGCTGGCTACCCCCACTTGGGATAGGTGTTCCACAGCAAGCACCTATTGTTCGTCGGAAGCCGTTTTTGCCCCAGGGGTCTCCGGGCTGTGTTCGTTGGGGTTGAACTCCTGCTAGCAAAACCGCCGGGTTGAGGGAAGGGTTCAGACTGTGCCTGGGCCCTGTGGTCTCTTCCAGGTCAGTGTATGGCATTTCCTTCCCCTTGCCACAGGCACCTGGGAGCATGTCAGCACGTGGAGAAAGACTTTCCCGTGGGAAGCCGGTTTTTGTCAAACGGGTCCCAGTGCTCTGCTGCTCTCTTTTCACTCCTGCTGCCAGAAGCCCAGGGAGGATGGGAGGGCTTAGAACATGGCTGGGCACTGTGGTTTCTTCCAGAGAGGTGGAGGGCATTGGCTTTACCTTGCCACAACCACTTGGGATAGGGTCTGCACCTCAGGAAAACTGTTTCCGTGGGAATCCGGCTTTTTGCAAAGGGGTCTCAGGGCCGTGGGCCTCGGGTGTCCCTCCGGCTCCCCAAAGCACAGGGACGAGGTGAGGGGCTTAGACCATGCCTGGGCAATGTTGTTTCTTACACCTGGGTGTGTGGCATTTTGTAGAGCTGGCTACCCCCACTTGGGATAGGTGTTCCACAGAGAGCACCTATTGTTCGTCGGAAGCCGTTTTTGCCCCAGGGGTCTCCGGGCTGTGTTCGTTGGGCTTGAACTCCTGCTAGCAAAACCGCCGGGTTGAGGGAAGGGTTCAGACTGTGTCTGGGCCCAGTGGTCTCTTCCAGGTCAGTGTGTGGCATTTCCTTCCCCTTGCCACAGGCACCTGGGAGCATGTCTGCACGTGGAGAAAGACTTTCCCGTTGGAAGCCGGTTTTTGTCAAACGGGTCCCAGTGCTCTGCTCCTCTCTTTTCACTCCTGCTGCCAGAAGCCCTGGGAGTATGGGAGGTCTTAGAACATGGCTGGGCACTGGGGTTTCTTCCATGGGGTTTCTTCCAGAGAAGTGGAGGGCATTGGCTTTACCTTGCCACAACCACTTGTGAGAGGGTCTGCACCTCAGGAAAACTGTTTCCGTGGGAAGCCGGCTTTTTGCAAAGGGGTCTCAGGGCCGTGGGCCTCGGGTGTCCCTCCGGCTCCCCAAAGCACAGGGACGAGGTGAGGGGCTTAGACCATGCCTGGGCAATGTTGTTTCTTACACCTGGGTGTGTGGCATTTTGTTGAGCTGGCTACCCCCACTTGGGATAGGTGTTCCACAGCAAGCACCTATTGTTCGTCGGAAGCCGTTTTTGCCCCAGGGGTCTCCGGGCTGTGTTCGTTGGGCTTGAACTCCTGCTAGCAAAACCGCCGGGTTGAGGGAAGGGTTCAGACTGTGCCTGGGCCCTGTGGTCTCTTCCAGGTCAGTGTATGGCATTTCCTTCCCCTTGCCACAGGCACCTGGGAGCATGTCAGCACGTGGAGAAAGACTTTCCCGTGGGAAGCCGGTTTTTGTCAAACGGGTCCCAGTGCTCTGCTGCTCTCTTTTCACTCCTGCTGCCAGAAGCCCAGGGAGGATGGGAGGGCTTAGAACATGGCTGGGCACTGTGGTTTCTTCAAGACAAGTGGAGGGCATTGGCTTTACCTTGCCACAACCACTTGGGATAGGGTCTGCACCTCAGGAAAACTGTTTCCGTGGGAAGCCGGCTTTTTGCAAAGGGGTCTCAGTGCCGTGGGCCTCGGGTGTCCCTCCGGCTCCCCAAAGCACAGGAACGAGATGAGGGGCTTAGACCATGCCTGGGCAATGTTGTTTCTTACACCTGGGTGTGTGGCATTTTGTTGAGCTGGCTACCCCCACTTGGGATAGGTGTTCCACAGCAAGCACCTATTGTTCGTCGGAAGCCGTTTTTGCCCCAGGGGTCTCCGGGCTGTGTTCGTTGGGGTTGAACTCCTGCTAGCAAAACCGCCGGGTTGAGGGAAGGGTTCAGACTGTGCCTGGGCCCTGTGGTCTCTTCCAGGTCAGTGTATGGCATTTCCTTCCCCTTGCCACAGGCACCTGGGAGCATGTCTGCACGTGGAGAAAGACTTTCCCGTGGGAAGCCGGTTTTTGTCAAACGGGTCCCAGTGCTCTGCTCCTCTCTTTTCACTCCTGCTGCCAGAAGCCCAGGGAGAATGGGAGGGCTTAGAACATGGCTGGGCACTGGGGTTTCTTCCAGAGAAGTGGAGGGCATTGGCTTTACCTTGCCACAACCACTTGTGAGAGGGTCTGCACCTCAGGAAAACTGTTTCCGTGGGAAGCCGGCTTTTTGCAAAGGGGTCTCAGGGCCGTGGGCCTCGGGTGTCCCTCCGGCTCCCCAAAGCACAGGGACGAGGTGAGGGGCTTAGACCATGGCTGGGCAATGTTGTTTCTTACACGTGGGTGTGTGGCATTTTGTTGAGCTGGCTACCCCCACTTGGGATAGGTGTTTCACAGCAAGCACCTATTGTTCGTCGGAAGCCGTTTTTGCCCCAGGGGTCTCCGGGCTGTGTTCGTTGGGCTTGAACTCCTGCTAGCAAAACCGCCGGGTTGAGGGAAGGGTTCAGACTGTGCCTGGGCCCTGTGGTCTCTTCCAGGTCAGTGTATGGCATTTCCTTCCCCTTGCCACAGGCACCTGGGAGCATGTCTCCACGTGGAGAAAGACTTTCCCGTGGGAAGCCGGTTTTTGTCAAACGGGTCCCAGTGCTCTGCTCCTCTCTTTTCACTCCTGCTGCCAGAAGCCCAGGGAGGATGGGAGGGCTTAGAACATGGCTGAGCACTGTGGTTTCTTCCAGAGAAGTGGAGGGCATTGGCTTTACCTTGCCACAACCACTTGGGATAGGGTCTGCACCTCAGGAAAACTGTTTCCGTGGGAAGCCGGCTTTTAGCAAAGGGGTCTCAGGGCCGTGGGCCTCGGGTGTCCCTCCGGCTCCCCAAAGCACAGGGACGAGGTGAGGGGCTTAGACCATGCCTGGGCAATGTTGTTTCTTACACCTGGGTGTGTGGCATTTTGTTGAGCTGGCTACCCCCACTTGGGATAGGTGTTCCACAGCAAGCACCTATTGTTCGTCGGAAGCCGTTTTTGCCCCAGGGGTCTCCGGGCTGTGTTCGTTGGGGTTGAACTCCTGCTAGCAAAACCGCCGGGTTGAGGGAAGGGTTCAGACTGTGCCTGGGCCCTGTGGTCTCTTCCAGGTCAGTGTATGGCATTTCCTTCCCCTTGCCACAGACACCTGGGAGCATGTCAGCACGTGGAGAAAGACTTTCCCGTGGGAAGCCGGTTTTTGTCAAACGGGTCCCAGTGCTCTGCTGCTCTCTTTTCACTCCTGCTGCCAGAAGCCCAGGGAGGATGGGAGGGCTTAGAACATGGCTGGGCACTGTGGTTTCTTCCAGAGAGGTGGAGGGCATTGGCTTTACCTTGCCACAACCACTTGGGATAGGGTCTGCACCTCAGGAAAACTGTTTCCGTGGGAATCCGGCTTTTTGCAAAGGGGTCTCAGGGCCGTGGGCCTCGGGTGTCCCTCCGGCTCCCCAAAGCACAGGGACGAGGTGAGGGGCTTAGACCATGCCTGGGCAATGTTGTTTCTTACACCTGGGTGTGTGGCATTTTGTAGAGCTGGCTACCCCCACTTGGGATAGGTGTTCCACAGAGAGCACCTATTGTTCGTCGGAAGCCGTTTTTGCCCCAGGGGTCTCCGGGCTGTGTTCGTTGGGCTTGAACTCCTGCTAGCAAAACCGCCGGGTTGAGGGAAGGGTTCAGACTGTGCCTGGGCCCAGTGGTCTCTTCCAGGTCAGTGTGTGGCATTTCCTTCCCCTTGCCACAGGCACCTGGGAGCATGTCTGCACGTGGAGAAAGACTTTCCCGTTGGAAGCCGGTTTTTGTCAAACGGGTCCCAGTGCTCTGCTCCTCTCTTTTCACTCCTGCTGCCAGAAGCCCTGGGAGTATGGGAGGTCTTAGAACATGGCTGGGCACTGGGGTTTCTTCCAGAGAAGTGGAGGGCATTGGCTTTACCTTGCCACAACCACTTGGGATAGGGTCTGCACCTCAGGAAAACTGTTTTCGTGGGAAGCCGGCTTTTTGCAAAGGGCTCTCAGGGCCGTGGGCCTCGGGTGTCCCTCCGGCTCCCCAAAGCACAGGGACGAGGTGAGGGGCTTAGACCATGGCTGGGCAATGTTGTTTCTTACACGTGGGTGTGTGGCATTTTGTTGAGCTGGCTACCCCCACTTGGGATAGGTGTTTCACAGCAAGCACCTATTGTTTGTCGGAAGCCGTTTTTGCCCCAGGGGTCTCCGGGCTGTGTTCGTTGGGCTTGAACTCCTGCTACCAAAACCGCCGGGTTGAGGGAAGGGTTCAGACTGTGCCTGGGCCCTGTGGTCTCTTCCAGGTCAGTGTATGGCATTTCCTTCCCCTTGCCACAGGCACCTGGGAGCATGTCTGCACGTGGAGAAAGACTTTCCCGTGGGAAGCCGGTTTTTGTCAAACGGGTCCCAGTGCTCCGCTCCTCTCTTTTCACTCCTGCTGCCAGAAGCCCAGGGAGGATGGGAGGGCTTAGAACATGGCTGGGCACTGTGGTTTCTTCCAGAGAAGTGGAGGGCATTGGCTTTACCTTGCCACAACCACTTGGGATAGGGTCTGCACATCAGGACAACTGTTTCCGTGGGAAGCCGGCTTTTTGCAAAGGGGTCTCAGGGCCGTGGGCCTCGGGTGTCCCTCCGGCTCCCCAAAGCACAGGGACGAGGTGAGGGGCTTAGACCATGGCTGGACAATGTTGTTTCTTACACCTGGGTGTGTGGCATTTTGTTGAGCTGGCTACCCCCACTTGGGATAGGTGTTCCACAGCAAGCACCTATTGTTCGTCGGAAGCCGTTTTTGCCCCAGGGGTCTCCGGGCTGTGTTCGTTGGGCTTGAACTCCTGCTAGCAAAACCGCCGGGTTGAGGGAAGGGTTCAGACTGTGCCTGGGCCCTGTGGTCTCTTCCAGGTCAGTGTATGGCATTTCCTTCCCCTTGCCACAGGCACCTGGGAGCATGTCTGCACGTGGAGAAAGACTTTCCCGTGGGAAGCCGGTTTTTGTCCAACAGGTCCCAGTGCTCTGCTCCTCTCTTTTCACTCCTGCTGCCAGAAGCCCAGGGAGGATGGGAGGGCTTAGAACATGGCTGGGCACTGTGGTTTCTTCCAGAGAAGTGGAGGGCATTTGCTTTACCTTGCCACAACCACTTGGGATAGGGTCTGCACCTCAGGAAAACTGTTTCCGTGGGAAGCCGGCTTTTTGCTAAGGGGTCTCAGGGCCATGGGCCTCGGGTGTCCCTCCGGCTCCCCAAAGCACAGGGACGAGGTGAGGGGCTTAGACCATGCCTGGGCAATGTTGTTTCTTACACCTGGGTGTGTGGCATTTTGTTGAGCTGGCTACCCCCACTTGGGATAGGTGTTCCACAGCAAGCACCTATTGTTCGTCGGAAGCCGTTTTTGCCCCAGGGGTCTCCGGGCTGTGTTCCTTGGGCTTGAACTCCTGCTAGCAAAACCGCCGGGTTGAGGGAAGGGTTCAGACTGTGCCTGGGCCCTGTGGTCTCTTCCAGGTCAGTGTATGGCATTTCCTTCCCCTTGCCACAGGCACCTGGGAGCATGTCTGCACGTGGAGAAAGACTTTCCCGTGGGAAGCCGGTTTTTGTCAAACGGGTCCCAGTGCTCTGCTCCTCTCTTTTCACTCCTGCTGCCAGAAGCCCAAGGAGAATGGGAGGGCTTAGAACATGGCTGGGCACTGGGGTTTCTTCCAGAGAAGTGGAGGGCATTGGCTTTACCTTGCCACAACCACTTGTGAGAGGGTCTGCACCTCAGGAAAACTGTTTCCGTGGGAAGCCGGCTTTTTGCAAAGGGGTCTCAGGGCCGTGGGCCTCGGGTGTCCCTCCGGCTCCCCAAAGCACAGGGACGAGGTGAGGGGCTTAGACCATGCCTGGGCAATGTTGTTTCTTACACCTGGGTGTGTGGCATTTTGTTGAGCTGGCTACCCCCACTTGGGATAGGTGTTCCACAGCAAGCACCTATTGTTCGTCGGAAGCCGTTTTTGCCCCAGGGGTCTCCGGGCTGTGTTCGTTGGGCTTGAACTCCTGCTAGCAAAACCGCCGGGTTGAGGGAAGGGTTCAGACTGTGCCTGGGCCCTGTGGTCTCTTCCAGGTCAGTGTATGGCATTTCCTTCCCCTTGCCACAGGCACCTGGGAGCATGTCAGCACGTGGAGAAAGACTTTCCCGTGGGAAGCCGGTTTTTGTCAAACGGGTCCCAGTGCTCTGCTGCTCTCTTTTCACTCCTGCTGCCAGAAGCCCAGGGAGGATGGGAGGGCTTAGAACATGGCTGGGCACTGTGGTTTCTTCAAGACAAGTGGAGGGCATTGGCTTTACCTTGCCACAACCACTTGGGATAGGGTCTGCACCTCAGGAAAACTGTTTCCGTGGGAAGCCGGCTTTTTGCAAAGGGGTCTCAGTGCCGTGGGCCTCGGGTGTCCCTCCGGCTCCCCAAAGCACAGGAACGAGATGAGGGGCTTAGACCATGCCTGGGCAATGTTGTTTCTTACACCTGGGTGTGTGGCATTTTGTTGAGCTGGCTACCCCCACTTGGGATAGGTGTTCCACAGCAAGCACCTATTGTTCGTCGGAAGCCGTTTTTGCCCCAGGGGTCTCCGGGCTGTGTTCGTTGGGGTTGAACTCCTGCTAGCAAAACCGCCGGGTTGAGGGAAGGGTTCAGACTGTGCCTGGGCCCTGTGGTCTCTTCCAGGTCAGTGTATGGCATTTCCTTCCCCTTGCCACAGGCACCTGGGAGCATGTCTGCACGTGGAGAAAGACTTTCCCGTGGGAAGCCGGTTTTTGTCAAACGGGTCCCAGTGCTCTGCTCCTCTCTTTTCACTCCTGCTGCCAGAAGCCCAGGGAGAATGGGAGGGCTTAGAACATGGCTGGGCACTGGGGTTTCTTCCAGAGAAGTGGAGGGCATTGGCTTTACCTTGCCACAACCACTTGTGAGAGGGTCTGCACCTCAGGAAAACTGTTTCCGTGGGAAGCCGGCTTTTTGCAAAGGGGTCTCAGGGCCGTGGGCCTCGGGTGTCCCTCCGGCTCCCCAAAGCACAGGGACGAGGTGAGGGGCTTAGACCATGCCTGGGCAATGTTGTTTCTTACACCTGGGTGTGTGGCATTTTGTTGAGCTGGCTACCCCCACTTGGGATAGGTGTTCCACAGCAAGCACCTATTGTTCGTCGGAAGCCGTTTTTGCCCCAGGGGTCTCCGGGCTGTGTTCGTTGGGCTTGAACTCCTGCTAGCAAAACCGCCGGGTTGAGGGAAGGGTTCAGACTGTGCCTGGGCCCTGTGGTCTCTTCCAGGTCAGTGTATGGCATTTCCTTCCCCTTGCCACAGGCACCTGGGAGCATGTCTGCACGTGGAGAAAGACTTTCCCGTGGGAAGCCGGTTTTTGTCAAACGGGTCCCAGTGCTCTGCTCCTCTCTTTTCACTCCTGCTGCCAGAAGCCCAGGGAGGATGGGAGGGCTTAGAACATGCCTGGGCACTGTGGTTTCTTCCAGAGAAGTGGAGGGCATTGGCTTTACCTTGCCACAACCACTTGGGATAGGGTCTGCACCTCAGGAAAACTGTTTCCGTGGGAAGCCGGCTTTTTGCAAAGGTTCTCAGGGCCGTGGGCCTCGGGTGTCCCTCCGGCTCCCCAAACCACAGGGACGAGGTGAGGGGCTTAGACCATGGCTGGACAATGTTGTTTCTTACACCTGGGTGTGTGGCATTTTGTTGAGCTGGCTACCCCCACTTGGGATAGGTGTTCCACAGCAAGCACCTATTGTTCGTCGGAAGCCGTTTTTGCCCCAGGGGTCTCCGGGCTGTGTTCCTTGGGCTTGAACTCCTGCTAGCAAAACCGCCGGGTTGAGGGAAGGGTTCAGACTGTGCCTGGGCCCTGTGGTCTCTTCCAGGTCAGTGTATGGCATTTCCTTCCCCTTGCCACAGGCACCTGGGAGCATGTCTGCACGTGGAGAAAGACTTTCCCGTGGGAAGCCGGTTTTTGTCAAACGGGTCCCAGTGCTCTGCTCCTCTCTTTTCACTCCTGCTGCCAGAAGCCCAGGGAGGATGGGAGGGCTTAGAACATGGCTGGGCACTGTGGTTTCTTCCAGAGAAGTGGAGGGCATTGGCTTTACCTTGCCACAACCACTTGGGATAGGGTTCGCACCTCAGGAAAACTGTTTCCGTGGGAAGCCGGCTTTTTGCAAAGGGGTCTCAGGGCCGTGGGCCTCGGATGTCCCTCCGGCTCCCCAAAGCACAGGGACGAGGTGAGGGGCTTAGACCATGCCTGGGCAATGTTGTTTCTTACACCTGGGTGTGTGGCATTTTGTTGAGCTGGCTACCCCCACTTGGGATAGGTGTTCCACAGCAAGCACCTATTGTTCCTCGGAAGCCGTTTTTGCCCCAGGGTCTCCGGGCTGTGTTCGTTGGGCTTGAACTCCTGCTAGCAAAACCGCCGGGTTGAGGGAAGGGTTCAGACTGTGCCTGGGCCCTGTGGTCTCTTCCAGGTCAGTGTATGGCATTTCCTTCCCCTTGCCACAGGCACCTGGGAGCATGTCTGCACGTGGAGAAAGACTTTCCCGTGGGAAGCCGGTTTTTGTCAAACGGGTCCCAGTGCTCTGCTCCTCTCTTTTCACTCCTGCTGCCAGAAGCCCAGGGAGGATGGGAGGGCTTAGAACATGCCTGGGCACTGGGGTTTCTTCCAGAGAAGTGGAGGGCATTGGCTTTACCTTGCCACAACCACTTGGGATAGGTTCTGCACCTCAGGAAAACTGTTATCGTGGGAAGCCGGCTTTTTGCAAAGGGGTCTCAGGGCCGTGGGCCTCGGGTGTCCCTCCGGCTCCCCAAAGCACAGGGACGAGGTGAGGGGCTTAGACCATGCCTGGGCAATGTTGTTTCGTAACGTGGGTGTGTGGCATTTTCTTGTGCTGGCTACCCCCACTTCGGATAGCTGTTCCACAGCAAGCACCTATTGTTCGTCGGAAGCCGTTTTTGCCCCAGGGGTCTCCGGGCTGTGTTCGTTGGGCTTGAACTCCTGCTGGCAAAACCGCAGTGTTGAGGGAAGGGTTCAGACTGTGCCTGGGCCCTGTGGTCTCTTCCAGGTCAGTGTATGGCATTTCCTTCCCCTTGCCACAGGCACCTGGGAGCATGTCTGCACGTGGAGAAAGACTTTCCCGTGGGAAGCCGGTTTTTGTCAAACGGGTCCCAGTGCTCTGCTCCTCTCTTTTCACTCCTGCTGCCAGAAGCCCAGGGAGGATGGGAGGGCTTAGAACATGCCTGGGCACTGTGGTTTCTTCCAGAGAAGTGGAGGGCATTGGCTTTACCTTGCCACAACCACTTGGGATAGGGTCTGCACCTCAGGAAAACTGTTTCCGTAGAAGCCGGCTTTTTGCAAAGGGGTCTCAGGGCCGTGGGCCTCGGGTGTCCCTCCGGCTCCCCAAACCACAGGGACGAGGTGACGGGCTTAGACCATGGCTGGGCAATGTTGTTTCTTACACCTGGGTGTGTGGCATTTTGTTGAGCTGGCTACCCCCACTTGGGATAGGTGTTCCACGGCAAGCACCTATTGTTCGTCGGAAGCCGTTTTTGCCCCAGGGGTCTCCGGGCTGTGTTCGTTGGGCTTGAAATCCTGCTAGCAAAACCGCCGGGTTGAGGGAAGGGTTCAGACTGTGCCTGGGCCCTGTGGTCTCTTCCAGGTCAGTGTATGGCATTTCCTTCCCCTTGCCACAGGCACCTGAGAGCATGTCTGCACGTGGAGAAAGACTTTCCCGTGGGAAGCCGGTTTTTGTCAAACGGGTCCCAGTGCTCTGCTCCTCTCTTTTCACTCCTGCTGCCAGAAGCCCAGGGAGGATGGGAGGGCTTAGAACATGCCTGGGCACTGTGGTTTCTTCCAGAGAAGTGGAGGGCATTGGCTTTACCTTGCCACAACCACTTGGGATAGGGTCTGCACCTCAGGAAAACTGTTTCCGTGGGAAGCCGGCTTTTTGCAAAGGTTCTCAGGGCCGTGGGCCTCGGGTGTCCCTCCGGCTCCCAAACCACAGGGACGAGGTGAGGGGCTTAGACCATGGCTGGACAATGTTGTTTCTTACACCTGGGTGTGTGGCATTTTGTTGAGCTGGCTACCCCGACTTGGGATAGGTGTTTCACAGCAAGCACCTATTGTTCGTCGGAAGCCGTTTTTGCCCCAGGGGTCTCCGGGCTGTGTTCGTTGGGCTTGAACTCCTGCTAGCAAAACCGCCGGGTTGAGGGAAGGGTTCAGACTGTGCCTGGGCCCTGTGGTCTCTTCCAGGTCAGTGTATGGCATTTCCTTCCCCTTGCCACAGGCACCTGGGAGCATGTCTGCACGTGGAGAAAGACTTTCCCGTGGGAAGCCGGTTTTTGTCAAACGGGTCCCAGTGCTCTGCTCCTCTCTTTTCACTCCTGCTGCCAGAAGCCCAGGGAGGATGGGAGGGCTTAGAACATGCCTGGGCACTGTGGTTTCTTCCAGAGAAGTGGAGGGCATTGGCTTTACCTTGCCACAACCACTTGGGAGAGGGTCTACACCTCAGGAAAACTGTCTCCGTGGGAAGCCGGCTTTTTGCAAAGGGGTCTCAGGGCCGTGGTCCTCGGCTGTCCCTCCGGCTCCCCAAAGCACAGGGACGAGGTGAGGGGCTTGGACCATGCCTGGGCAATGTTGTTTCTTACACCTGGGTGTGTGGCATTTTGTTGAGCTGGCTACCCCCTCTTGGGATACGTGTTCCACAGCAAGCACCTATTGTTCGTCGGAAGCCGATTTTGCCCCAGGGGTCTCCGGGCTGTGGTCGTTGGGCTTGAACTCCTGCTAGCAAAACCGCTGGGTTGAGGGAAGGGTTCAGACTGTGCCTGGGCCCTGTGGTCTCTTCCAGGTCAGTGTATGGCATTTCCTTCCCCTTGCCACATGCACCTGGGAGCATGTCTGCACGTGGAGAAAGACTTTCCCGTGGGAAGCCGGTTTTTGTCAAACGGGTCCCAGTGCTCTGCTCCTCTCTTTTCACTCCTGCTGCCAGAAGCCCAGGGAGGATGGGAGGGATTAGAACATGGCTGGGCACTGTGGTTTCTTCCAGAGAAGTGGAGGGCATTGGCTTTACCTTGCCACAAATACTTGGGATAGGGTCTGCACCTCAGGAAAACTGTTTCCGTGGGAAGCCGGCTTTTTGCAAAGGGGTCTCAGGGCCGTGGGCCTCGGGTGTCCCTCCGGCTCCCCAAAGCACAGGGACGAGGTGAGGGGCTTAGACCATGCCTGGGCAATGTTGTTTCTTACACCTGGGTGTGTGGCATTTTGTTGAGCTGGCTACCCCCACTTGGGATAGGTGTTTCACAGCAAGCACCTATTGTTCGTCGGAAGCCGTTTTTGCCCCAGGGGTCTCCGGGCTGTGTTCGTTGGGCTTGAACTCCTGCTAGCAAAACCGCCGGGTTGAGGGAAGGGTTCAGACTGTGCCTGGGCCCTGTGGTCTCTTCCAGGTCAGTGTATGGCATTTCCTTCCCCTTGCCACAGGCACCTGGGAGCATGTCTGCACGTGGAGAAAGACTTTCCCGTGGGAAGCCGGTTTTTGTCAAACGGGTCCCAGTGCTCTGCTCCTCTCTTTTCACTCCTGCTGCCAGAAGCCCAGGGAGGATGGGAGGGCTTAGAACATGCCTGGGCACTGTGGTTTCTTCCAGAGAAGTGGAGGGCATTTGCTTTACCTTGCCACAACCACTTGGGATAGGGTCTGCACCTCAGGAAAACTGTTTCCGTGGGAAGCCGGCTTTTTGCAAAGGGGTCTCAGGGCCGTGGGCCTCGGGTGTCCCTCCGGCTCCCCAAAGCACAGGGACGAGGTGAGGGGCTTAGACCATGCCTGGGCAATGTTGTTTCTTACACGTGGGTGTGTGGAATTTTGTTGAGCTGGCTACCCCCACTTGGGATAGGTGTTCCACAGCAAGCACCTATTGTTCGTCGGAAGCCGTTTTTGCCCCAGGGGTCTCCGGGCTGTGTTCGTTGGGCTTGAACTCCTGCTAGCAAAACCGCCGGGTTGAGGGAAGGGTTCAGACTGTGCCTGGGCCCTGTGGTCTCTTCCAGGTCAGTGTATGGCATTTCCTTCCCCTTGCCACAGGCACCTGGGAGCATGTCTGCACGTGGAGAAAGACTTTCCCGTGGGAAGCCGGTTTTTGTCAAACGGGTCCCAGTGCTCTGCTCCCCTCTTTTCACTCCTGCTGCCAGAAGCCCAGGGAGGATGGGAGGGCTTAGAACATGGCTGGGCACTGGGGTTTCTTCTGAAAGGACATATTTGAAGTCGTTTGGTTGCAAGAAAACATACGTGGAGGAACATAACTGAAAATCCCCTTAAGCAAAGTTTGGGCGCCCCAAATACTTTAAGGAAGGGGCCCACTTGGAAAAATGCTAACCACAGCTTCGCCTTCTCGCTTCTGTGCACGCCTGCTTGCGAAAGATAAACAGATAAATCGAGCTCCTGGGTGGAGGGGTGCCTAATTGCATCCCACCCAGAGCTATCACCCCCCCCCGGCATGTTACCCTCCCACCCTCCACCCAGGATGACGCACAGAGAGACCCTCCGAAAGACCACCACCCTGCATCTTCTGGAGCTCTCTGATAGTCCCTCACGCCAAAATTTCCTATTGGACAGTTTGTACTGGCCAACTGGACTCTTGATTGGGTAGAAACTGCAAACACCCCAATGACTGTCTCCTGAGGGTCACGCCCACAAGCCCCCATAAAAACCTAACCCTTTCATAGCTCGAGGCTCTTCTCCGCTGCCCCTGCGTGGGTTATGAGATGAGCCCCAGCGCGCTGGTCCTGCAATAAAGCCTCGTGTGATTGCATCAAGAACTGTCTCTCTCGACTTCATGGGGTTGAGTTGCCGCGTCCTCTAAGGTAGGGTGTGATTTTTATTTCCGCCCTTACATATGGTGCGTTGGCCGGGAAACATTGGCAACCATCCCCACGTCTCGAGAGACCACAATCTTGGAGGTACCCATCCCCCTGCTGCTTGCTGCTTGTTCTGTGTCTGCGTGGGCTGTATATGTCTGCTCTGCACGGCACTTGTTGCCATCTGGTCGGTTGACTGACATCTGGGTATATGTCTGCTCTGCACGGCACTTGTTGCCATCTGGTCGGTTGACTGACATCTGGGTATATGTCTGCTCTGCACGGCACTTGTTGCCATCTGGTCGGTTGACTGACATCTGGGTATATGTCTGCTCTGCACGGCACTTGTTGCCATCTGGTCGGTTGACTGACATCTGGGTATATGTCTGCTCTGCACGGCACTTGTTGCCATCTGGTCGGTTGACTGACATCTGGATCTGGTTCTGGTGGCCTGTTGGGCGGGTAGACGTGCCACGAACGCCCTAGGCTGCACCCCCGGGGGACGCCCCGGTGGTTTCGGAAGGGAATCGGGGACGCTCGGTTTCCCTTTATAGGGAGGTCTCTGGCGAAGGTCTGACCCACCTGCCCATAGACGGCCAGGGATATCGGACCTCGTCCACTCTTAACCCCAAGTTTTTTTAAGAGTCGGAGAGGCCGGTGGGCGCTTGACGGCTTTCTGTCTTTACTGCTTGTCTGTTTCGTTTTTGCTTGTCTGTTTCGTTTTTTTCATTTGGCAGGTTTCCATCCGGCAGGAAACCATGGGGCAAACTATTTCTACCCCTCTTTGTCTCACCACCCGGCATTGGTCAGAAGTAAGAGCGAGAGCCCACAATTTGTCAGTAGAAGTCAACAAAAATAAATGGGTAACCTTCTGTGCCTCTGAATGGCCCACTTTTGGCGTTGGTTGGCCCCCTGGAGGGTCATTCAACTTAACACCAATTCTAGCAGTCAAAACTGTTGTCTTTCAGCCAAATCCGCACGGACACCCTGACCAGCAGCCTTACATCACTGTCTGGCAGGACCTCGTCCAGAACCCCCCTCCTTGGGTAAAGCCGTGGCTTAGTCAGACTCCTACACAAACCTCTGCCCTAAACGTAAAAACGTCCACAATAAAACAATGTTCCTGCGAGCCCCGTAAGATTTACCCTGAGTCTCAAGATCCAGCCCTTCTAGAATGGCCTCCCCCTTACCCGCACGTCCCTCCCTCTGCCCCACCGATGGAACCCACGGGGGAAGAAAGCGGGGCAAGTGGGGAAGGAGGTCCAGCTCAAGGGACAAGGAGCAGGCGAGGGATCTCACCCGATTCCACTCGGGCCCTTCCCCTCCGAGCCTATGGCCCCCCTCCCGAAGGGAATGGCCTCCAGCCCCTACAGTATTGGCCGTTTTCCTCCTCAGACCTCTATAATTGGAAAACTAACCACCCCCCATTCTCTGAGGATCCCCAACGCCTAACTAACCTGGTAGAATCTTTAATGTTTTCCCACCAGCCTACTTGGGATGACTGCCAACAGCTCCTACAGACTCTGTTCACGACCGAGGAACGCGAGAGAATCCTGATGGAGGCCCGGAAAAACGTCCCTGGAGACAATGGGCTCCCCACTACTCTCCCTAACCTTATAGACCTCGCTTTCCCATTGAGTCGTCCGGACTGGGACTACAGTCAACCCAAAGGTAGGGAGCGGCTACAGGTCTACCGCCAGGCTCTAGTGGCTGGTCTCAAAGGGGCTGCAAGGCGCCCCACCAATTTGACTAAGGTAAGAGAGGTGCTTCAAAAACCTGAGGAACCCCCTTCGGTTTTCCTGGAAAGGCTGATGGAGGCTTTTCGTAGGTACACCCCATTCGACCCGACTTCAGAAGGCCAGCGAGCCTCAGTAGCGATGGCGTTTATAGGCCAAGCCGCGCCTGACATACGAAAAAACCTGTGCCCAAATCGCCCCGTCAGGTGCGGGAGTTCCTGGGCACAGCCGGCTTTTGCCGACTCTGGATACCGGGCTTTGCCACTTTAGCAGCCCCCCTTTACCCCCTGACAAAAGAAGGATCCCCTTTCATATGGGGAGCCGACCAGCAGGAAGCCTTCGATAATATCAAGCGCGCTCTGCTGTCAGCACCGGCCCTCACGTTGCCAGACGTATCGAAGCCCTTCACTCTATACGTAGACGAACGAAAGGGCATAGCTCGGGGAGTACTAACTCAACCTCTCGGACCCTGGAGACGGCCAGTAGCCTACCTGTCAAAAAAGCTTGACCCGGTTGCTAAAGGCTGGCCAAATTGCCTCAGGGCCGTCGCAGCAGTCGCAGTCCTTGTTAAAGACGCTGACAAACTAACTATGGGACAGAAACTGACAATTGTGGCCCCTCATACACTCGAGAGCGTTGTCAGACAACCCCCCGACCGATGGCTGTCGAACGCTCGAATGACTCATTATCAGAGTCTCCTCCTCAACCGAGACCGGATACAGTTTGCCCCTCCAGTCGCCCTTAATCCCGCCACTATGCTCCCGGAAACGGATCCAGACGACGCGGGGATATTCCACTCTTGCCGAGAGGTTCTCGCCGAGGAAACTGGGATCCGGCACGACCTCGATGACCGACCCCTCCCAGATGCAGACCATACCTGGTATACTGATGGGAGCAGCTATATAGTGGAAGGTAAGCGGGTGGCAGGGGCGGCTGTAGTGGACTCAAAATCAGTAATATGGGCCAGCAGTTTGCCGGAAGGGACGTCCGCTCAAAAAGCAGAGCTAATCGCTCTAACACAAGCCCTCCGCTTAGCAGAAGGAAAAAAAGTCAACGTTTATACAGACAGCAGATATGCCTTCGCTACAGCCCATGTACACGGAGCTATCTATAAGCAGAGAGGACTCCTCACTTCAGCAGGAAAGGAAATTAAAAACAAAAGGGAAATTCTTGATCTCCTAGAAGCAGTCCATAAACCCCTTAAGGTGGCCATTATACACTGCCCTGGACGTCAAGGAGACGGTTCGGAGACTGCCCTAGGAAACCAAAGGGCAGACCGGGAGGCAAAGAAGGCTGCACATGGACTTAACGTCCTAACGCTGAGTTCGGAGGAAGGAAATGACGGCCTTTTGCCTTATAAAAGTGTTATGCAGCCAAAGGACCCAAAAACTCCCTTGTCACAAGAGGAAGCTAAAGCCTTCCTGAAACAGCTGCATCATTTGACTCATTTTGGAAAAAAAACATCTCGTGACTTCTGCCCGCAGTTCCCCTTTTGTTTTGCCTGACCTAGACAGATTAGCTTATGAAACTGTAAAGCACTGTATCCCTTGCCAGAAAGTTAATGCAGCTTTTTCCAGAAACACCGGAAGAACTAGACTTAGAGGAGACAGACCGGGACTTTATTGGGAAGTCGATTTCACCGAAGTACGCCCAGGAAGATATGGTAACAAGTACTTACTAGTATTCATTGATACTTTCTCTGGGTGGGTAGAAGCATACCCCACCAAAACCGAGACTGCACAGATTGTCACAAAAAAACTTATAGAAGAAATTTTTCCTCGGTTTGGAGTCCCAAGAATAATCGGGTCGGACAACGGCCCAGCCTTTGTTGCTCAGGTAAGTCAGGATATAGCCAGGATCCTTGGGGTAAATTGGAAATTACATTGTGCTTATAGACCCCAAAGCTCAGGTCAAGTAGAAAGAATAAATAGAACTATAAAAGAGACCATAACTAAATTGTCCTTGGAGACTGGCGTTGCAGACTGGATAGCCCTCCTTCCCTATGCCCTGTTCCGGGTCCGAAATACCCCGAATTCTCTAAATGTCACTCCCTTCGAAATATTGTATGGGACTACCCCTCCCTTGGCCTCTATGCATTTGCCTACCTTTGAACACGTAACTAACCAAGCTTTACTCAGCAGATTAAAGGCCCTTGAAATCACCCAAAGGACGTTGTGGAAATCATTAGCAGACGCCTACCGACCTGGGGACCTCCAGGTACCTCACCGGTTCCAGGTGGGAGACTCAGTCTACGTAAGGAGACATCGAGCCGGTAACCTAGAACCCCGGTGGAAAGGACCTTACATCGTCCTGCTGACAACCCCAACTGCTGTCAAAGTAGATGGCGTCTCGGCTTGGATTCATGCGTCTCACGTCAAGGAGGCCCCCCCCCGATAAGAATTGGACTGTGGAAAAGACTGACAACCCCCTCAAACTCCGTCTGCGCCGCGTGTATGCTGCTGATGCTGATTCAACTACCGATAAGTAGCCTTAACCCACATGGTCCACTTACCTTGACCTGGGAAATCACCTCTCAGTTAGGGGCTCCAATATGGAGCATCTCTAACAATGTTCCCCTTTGGGCGTGGTGGTCCAACCTATACCCCGATCTCTGTAGACTGGTTTCAGGCTTAGATGCCTGGGACATCTTAGATGAACAAAACATAGCCTGTCGCGACCCCATGGCCAAACATAGACTAAAAACGGACCCCTTCTATATATGTCCTAAAGATGGTCGAACAAGGGCAATCGTCCGCAAATGCGGAGGTTTCGACCACTACTTCTGTAAAAGCTGGGGATGTGAAACCACGGGGGTAGCCCCGTGGAAGCCAACTTCCTCATGGGACTTAATAAGCGTGACACGAGGAAGTGCCACTACCCTTAACGTTACCTTCACTAATAAAGGGAAAGTATCCCGGGACTGGCTAAAAGGGAGAACTTGGGGTTTTATGACTCCCATGGTCTGACCGCAGACCTGCTTCCCCGGCGCCACCCCTTTCTTAACTCCTCCCTGAAAACTTACCATCCTGTGCAGCGGCTGTTCAGTATAGTGCAGGGAGCCTACACGGCCTTAAACCATACTAGTTCTAACTTGACACAGGCCTGCTGGCTATGCTTGTCCTCCATCCCTCCTTACTACCAAGGGATCGTACACTCTGGCAACTACACTGTGTCCGGAGGAGATGACAGATGTAACTGGGGAAAACCTGGAAAATTGACCTTAACAGAAATTTTTGGGCAGGGTCTTTGTATAGGAAATCCCACTCCAGAATATCAGCCCTTATGCAGTGAAACCCATGTTATTTCAGGGGCTAATATTACTGAAAACACCACGATTATCCATGAGAATGTGACCAGTAAATACTTAGTTCCCCTGGGCGGATGGTGGGCCTGCAACACCGGCCTAACTCCCTGCTTGCACACTAGTATTTTCAATCAGTCCGCAGACTTTTGTATCATGATCCAGTTGCTGCCCAAAGTGACCTACTATGAGACAGCCCCCTTCGAAGACAGGTTCGATTCATACCGCCAAGGTGGTTCCCTAATCAGGGATCGCCACAAGAGAGAATTGATCTCCATCTCTTTGGCGGTCCTATTGGGATTGGGAATTGCTGCCGGCATAGGCACCGGAGCGGCGGCCCTAGTTCAAGGGTCCCAATCCTATCAGGAACTGCGGATGTCAATTGATGAAGACCTGAAAGTGTTAGAACAATCCATTACCCACCTAGAAAAGTCATTAACTTCCTTGTCGGAAGTAGTCTTACAGAACAGAAGGGGTTTAGACCTTCTTTTCTTGCAGCAAGGGGGCGTATGTGTTGCCCTAAATGAAGAATGTTGTTTTTATTCCGATCACTCCGGAGTAATAAAGGATTCTATGACTAAATTGAGACAGAGATTAGTAGAGAGACGAAAAGAACGAGAGGCCTCTCAGGGGTGGTTCCAAGGTTGGTTCAATAAAACTCCCTGGTTAACTACTCTAATTTCCGTCCTGTCAGGACCACTGCTAATTATTCTGTTACTCCTTACCCTAGGCCCTTGTGTTCTGAATCGTCTCATACAATTTGTCCGTAGCCAAGTCAGCACTGTGCAACTATTCATGTTAAGACATGAATACCAAGAGTTAAACCCCTCAGAGGATCCAACTATTCCATGATTGGAATTGTTCAAAAACAAAAAGGGGGGAATGAAAGGACATATTTGAAGTCGTTTGGTTGCAAGAAAACATACGTGGAGGAACATAACTGAAAATCCCCTTAAGCAAAGTTTGGGCGCCCCAAATACTTTAAGGAAGGGGCCCACTTGGAAAAATGCTAACCACAGCTTCGCCTTCTCGCTTCTGTGCACGCCTGCTTGCGAAAGATAAACAGATAAATCGAGCTCCTGGGTGGAGGGGTGCCTAATTGCATCCCACCCAGAGCTATCACCCCCCCCCGGCATGTTACCCTCCCACCCTCCACCCAGGATGACGCACAGAGAGACCCTCCGAAAGACCACCACCCTGCATCTTCTGGAGCTCTCTGATAGTCCCTCACGCCAAAATTTCCTATTGGACAGTTTGTACTGGCCAACTGGACTCTTGATTGGGTAGAAACTGCAAACACCCCAATGACTGTCTCCTGAGGGTCACGCCCACAAGCCCCCATAAAAACCTAACCCTTTCATAGCTCGAGGCTCTTCTCCGCTGCCCCTGCGTGGGTTATGAGATGAGCCCCAGCGCGCTGGTCCTGCAATAAAGCCTCGTGTGATTGCATCAAGAACTGTCTCTCTCGACTTCATGGGGTTGAGTTGCCGCGTCCTCTAAGGTAGGGTGTGATTTTTATTTCCGCCCTTACACTTCCAGAGAAGTGGAGGGCATTGGCTTTACCTTGCCACAACCACTTGGGAGACGGTCTACACATCAGGAAAACTGTCTCCGTGGGAAGCCGGCTTTTTGCAAAGGGGTCTCAGGGCCGTGGGCCTCGGGTGTCCCTCCGGCTCCCCAAAGCACAGGGACGAGGTGAGGGGCTTAGACCATGCCTGGGCAATGTTGTTTCTTACACCTGGGTGTGTGGCATTTTGTTGAGCTGGCTACCCCCACTTGGGATAGGTGTTTCACAGCAAGCACCTATTGTTCGTCGGAAGCCGTTTTTGCCCCAGGGGTCTCCGGGCTGTGTTCGTTGGGCTTGAACTCCTGCTAGCAAAACCGCCGGGTTGAGGGAAGGGTTCAGACTGTGCCTGGGCCCTGTGGTCTCTTCCAGGTCAGTGTATGGCATTTCCTTCCCCTTGCCACAGGCACCTGGGAGCATGTCTGCACGTGGAGAAAGACTTTCCCGTGGGAAGCCGGTTTTTGTCAAACGGGTCCCAGTGCTCTGCTCCTCTCTTTTCACTCCTGCTGCCAGAAGCCCAGGGAGGATGGGAGGTCTTAGAACATGGCTGGGCACTGGGGTTTCTTCCAGAGAAGTGGAGGGCATTGGCTTTACCTTGCCACAACCACTTGGGATAGGGTCTGCACCTCAGGAAAACTGTTTCCGTGGGAAGCCGGCTTTTTGCAAAGGGGTCTCAGGGCCGTGGGCCTCGGGTGTCCCTCCGGCTCCCCAAAGCACAGGGACGAGGTGAGGGGCTTAGACCATGGCTGGGCAATGTTGTTTCTTACACCTGGGTGTGTGGCATTTTGTTGAGCTGGCTACCCCCACTTGGGATAGGTGTTTCACAGCAAGCACCTATTGTTCGTCGGAAGCCGTTTTTGCCCCAGGGGTCTCCGGGCTGTGTTCGTTGGGCTTGAACTCCTGCTAGCAAAACCGCCGGGTTGAGGGAAGGGTTCAGACTGTGCCTGGGCCCTGTGGTCTCTTCCAGGTCAGTGTATGGCATTTCCTTCCCCTTGCCACAGGCACCTGGGAGCATGTCTGCACGTGGAGAAAGACTTTCCCGTGGGAAGCCGGTTTTTGTCAAACGGGTCCCAGTGCTCTGCTCCTCTCTTTTCACTCCTGCTGCCAGAAGCCCAGGGAGGATGGGAGGGCTTAGAACATGGCTGGGCACTGTGGTTTCTTCCAGAGAAGTGGAGGGCATTTGCTTTACCTTGCCACAACCACTTGGGATAGGGTCTGGACCTCAGGAAAACTGTTTCTGTGGGAAGCCGGCTTTTTGCAAAGGGTCTCAGGGCCGTGGGCCTCGGGTGTCCCTCCGGCTCCCCAAAGCACAGGGACGAGGTGAGGGCCTTAGACCATGCCTGGGCAATGTTGTTTCTTACACCTGGGTGTGTGGCATTTTGTTGAGCTGGCTACCCCCACTTGGGATAGGTGTTCCACAGCAAGCACCTATTGTTCGTCGGAAGCCGTTTTTGCCCCAGGGGTCTCCGGGCTGTGTTCGTTGGGCTTGAACTCCTGCTAGCAAAACCGCCGGGTTGAGGGAAGGGTTCAGACTGTGCCTGGGCCCTGTGGTCTCTTCCAGGTCAGTGTATGGCATTTCCTTCCCCTTGCCACAGGCACCTGGGAGCATGTCTGCACGTGGAGAAAGACTTTCCCGTGGGAAACCGGTTTTTGTCAAACGGGTCCCAGTGCTCTGCTCCTCTCTTTTCACTCCTGCTGCCAGAAGCCCAGGGAGGATGGGAGGGCTTAGAACATGGCTGGGGACTGTGGTTTCTTCCAGAGAAGTGGAGGGCATTTGCTTTACCTTGCCACAACCACTTGGGAGAGGGTCTACACCTCAGGAAAACTGTCTCCGTGGGAAGCCGGCTTTTTGCAAAGGGTTCTCAGGGCCGTGGGCCTCGGCTGTCCCTCCGACTCCCCAAAGCACAGGGACGAGGTGAGGGGCTTAGACCATGCCTGGGCAATGTTGTTTCTTACACCTGGGTGTGTGGCATTTTGTTGAGCTGGCTACCCCCACTTGGGATAGGTGTTCCACAGCAAGCACCTATTGTTCGTCGGAAGCCGTTTTTGCCCCAGGGGTCTCCGGGCTGTGTTCGTTGGGCTTGAACTCCTGCTAGCAAAACCGCCGGGTTGAGGGAAGGGTTCAGACTGTGCCTGGGCCCTGCGGTCTCCTCCAGGTCAGTGTATGGCATTTCCTTCCCCTTGCCACAGGCACCTGGGAGCATGTCTACACGTGGAGAAAGACTTTCCCGTGGGAAGCCGGTTTTTGTCAAGCGGGTCCCAGTGCTCTGCTCCTCTCTTTTCACTCCTGCTACCAGAAGCCCAGGGAGGATGGGAGGGCTTAGAACATGGCTGGGCACTGTGGTTTCTTCCAGAGAAGTGGAGGGCATTGGCTTTACCTTGCCACAACCACTTGGGATAGGGTCTGCACCTCAGGAAAACTGTTTCCGTGGGAAGCCGGCTTTTTGCAAAGGGGTCTCAGGGCCGTGGGCGTCGGGTGTCCCTCCGGCTCCCCAAAGCACAGGGACGAGGTGAGGGGCTTAGACCATGCCTGGGCAATGTTGTTTCTTACACCTGGGTGTGTGGCATTTTGTTGAGCTGGCTACCCCCACTTGGGATAGGTGTTCCACAGCAAGCACCTATTGTTCGTCGGAAGCCGTTTTTGCCCCAGGGGTCTCCGGGCTGTGTTCGTTGGGCTTGAACTCCTGCTAGCAAAACCGCCGGGTTGAGGGAAGGGTTCAGACTGTGCCTGGGCCCTGTGGTCTCTTCCAGGTCAGTGTATGGCATTTCCTTCCCCTTGCCACAGGCACCTGGGAGCATGTCTGCACGTGGAGAAAGACTTTCCCGTGGGAAGCCGGTTTTTGTCAAACGGGTCCCAGTGCTCTGCTCCTCTCTTTTCACTCCTGCTGCCAGAAGCCCAGGGAGGATGGGAGGGCTTAGAACATGGCTGGGCACTGTGGTTTCTTCCAGAGAAGTGGAGGGCATTGGCTTTACCTTGCCACAACCACTTGGGAGAGGGTCTACACCTCAGGAAAACTGTCTCCGTGGGAAGCCGGCTTTTTGCAAAGGTGGCTCAGGGCCGTGGGCCTCGGCTGTCCCTCCGGCTCCCCAAAGCACAGGGACGAGGTGAGGGGCTTAGACCATGCTTGGGCAATGTTGTTTCTTACACCTGGGTGTGTGGCATTTTGTTGAGCTGGCTACCCCCACTTGGGATAGGTGTTCCACAGCAAGCACCTATTGTTCGTCGGAAGCCGTTTTTGCCCCAGGGGTCTCCGGGCTGTGTTCGTTGGGCTTGAACTCCTGCTAGCAAAACCGCCGGGTTGAGGGAAGGGTTCAGACTGTGCCTGGGCCCTGTGGTCTCTTCCAGGTCAGTGTATGGCATTTCCTTCCCCTTGCCACAGGCACCTGGGAGCATGTCTGCACGTGGAGAAAGACTTTCCCGTGGGAAACCGGTTTTTGTCAAACGGGTCCCAGTGCTCTGCTCCTCTCTTTTCACTCCTGCTGCCAGAAGCCCAGGGAGGATGGGAGGGCTTAGAACATGGCTGGGCACTGTGGTTTCTTCCAGAGAAGTGGAGGGCATTTGCTTTACCTTGCCACAACCACTTGGGAGAGGGTCTGCACCTCAGGAAAACTGTCTCCGTGGGAAGCCGGCTTTTTGCAAAGGGTTCTCAGGGCCGTGGGCCTCGGCTGTCCCTCCGACTCCCCAAAGCACAGGGACGAGGTGAGGGGCTTAGAACATGCCTGGGCAATGTTGTTTCTTACACCTGGGTGTGTGGCATTTTGTTGAGCTGGCTACCCCCACTTGGGATAGGTGTTCCACAGCAAGCACCTATTGTTCGTCGGAAGCCGTTTTTGCCCCAGGGGTCTCCGGGCTGTGTTCGTTGGGCTTGAACTCCTGCTAGCAAAACCGCCGGGTTGAGGGAAGGGTTCAGACTGTGCCTGGGCCCTGCGGTCTCCTCCAGGTCAGTGTATGGCATTTCCTTCCCCTTGCCACAGGCACCTGGGAGCATGTCTACACGTGGAGAAAGACTTTCCCGTGGGAAGCCGGTTTTTGTCAAGCGGGTCCCAGTGCTCTGCTCCTCTCTTTTCACTCCTGCTGCCAGAAGCCCAGGGAGGATGGGAGGGCTTAGAACATGGCTGGGCACTGTGGTTTCTTCCAGAGAAGTGGAGGGCATTGGCTTTACCTTGCCACAACCACTTGGGATAGCGTCTGCACCTCAGGAAAACTGTTTCCGTGGGAAGCCGGCTTTTTGCAAAGGGGTCTCAGGGCCGTGGGCGTCGGGTGTCCCTCCGGCTCCCCAAAGCACAGGGACGAGGTGAGGGGCTTAGACCATGCCTGGGCATTGTTGTTTCTTACAACTGGGTGTGTGGCATTTTGTTGAGCTGGCTACCCCCACTTGGGATAGGTGTTCCACAGCAAGCACCTATTGTTCGTCGGAAGCCGTTTTTGCCCCAGGGGTCTCCGGGCTGTGTTCGTGGGGCTTGAACTCCTGCTAGCAAAACCGCCCGGTTGAGGGAAGGGTTCAGACTGTGCCTGGGCCCTGCGGTCTCCTCCAGGTCAGTGTATGGCATTTCCTTCCCCTTGCCACAGGCACCTGGGAGCATGTCTGCACGTGGAGAAAGACTTTCCCGTGGGAAGCCGGTTTTTGTCAAACGGGTCCCAGTGCTCTGCTCCTCTCTTTTCACTCCTGCTGCCAGAAGCCCAGGGAGGATGGGAGGGCTTAGAACAAGGCTGGGCACTGTGGTTTCTTCCAGAGAAGTGGAGGGCATTGGCTTTACCTTGCCACAACCACTTGTGAGAGGGTCTGCACCTCAGGAAAACTGTTTCCGTGGGAAGCCGGCTTTTTGCAAAGGGGTCTCAGGGCCGTGGGCCTCGGGTGTCCCTCCGGCTCCCCAAAGCACAGGGACGAGGTGAGGGGCTTAGACCATGCCTGGGCAATGTTGTTTCTTACACCTGGGTGTGTGGCATTTTGTTGAGCTGGCTACTCCCACTTGGGATAGGTGTTCCACAGCAAGCACCTATTGTTCGTCGGAAGCCGTTTTTGCCCCAGGGGTATCCGGGCTGTGTTCGTTGGTCTTGAACTCCTGCTAGCAAAACCGCCGGGTTGAGGGAAGGGTTCAGACTGTGCCTGGGCCCTGTGGTCTCTTCCAGGTCAGTGTATGGCATTTCCTTCCCCTTGCCACAGGCACCTGGGAGCATGTCTGCACGTGGAGAAAGACTTTCCCGTGGGAAGCCGGTTTTTGTCAAACGGGTCCCAGTGCTCTGCTCCTCTCTTTTCACTCCTGCTGGCCGAAGCCCAGGGAGGATGGGAGGGCTTAGAACATGGCTGGGCACTGTGGTTTCTTCCAGAGAAGTGGAGGGCATTGGCTTTACCTTGCCACAACCACTTGGGAGACGGTCTACACCTCAGGAAAACTGTCTCCGTGGGAAGCCGGCTTTTTGCAAAGGTGGCTCAGGGCCGTGGGCCTCGGCTGTCCCTCCGGCTCCCCAAAGCACAGGGACGAGGTGAGGGGCTTAGACCATGCCTGGGCAATGTTGTTTCTTACACCTGGGTGTGTGGCATTTTGTTGAGCTGGCTACCCCCACTTGGGATAGGTGTTCCACAGCAAGCACCTATTGTTCGTCGGAAGCCGTTTTTGCCCCAGGGGTCTCCGGGCTGTGTTCGTTGGGCTTGAACTCCTGCTAGCAAAACCGCCGGGTTGAGGGAAGGGTTCAGACTGTGCCTGGGCCCTGTGGTCTCTTCCAGGTCAGTGTATGGCATTTCCTTCCCCTTGCCACAGGCACCTGGGAGCATGTCTGCACGTGGAGAAAGACTTTCCCGTGGGAAACCGGTTTTTGTCAAACGGGTCCCAGTGCTCTGCTCCTCTCTTTTCACTCCTGCTGCCAGAAGCCCAGGGAGGATGGGAGGGCTTAGAACATGGCTGGGGACTGTGGTTTCTTCCAGAGAAGTGGAGGGCATTTGCTTTACCTTGCCACAACCACTTGGGAGAGGGTCTACACCTCAGGAAAACTGTCTCCGTGGGAAGCCGGCTTTTTGCAAAGGGTTCTCAGGGCCGTGGGCCTCGGCTGTCCCTCCGACTCCCCAAAGCACAGGGACGAGGTGAGGGGCTTAGACCATGCCTGGGCAATGTTGTTTCTTACACCTGGGTGTGTGGCATTTTGTTGAGCTGGCTACCCCCACTTGGGATAGGTGTTCCACAGCAAGCACCTATTGTTCGTCGGAAGCCGTTTTTGCCCCAGGGGTCTCCGGGCTGTGTTCGTTGGGCTTGAACTCCTGCTAGCAAAACCGCCGGGTTGAGGGAAGGGTTCAGACTGTGCCTGGGCCCTGCGGTCTCCTCCAGGTCAGTGTATGGCATTTCCTTCCCCTTGCCACAGGCACCTGGGAGCATGTCTACACGTGGAGAAAGACTTTCCCGTGGGAAGCCGGTTTTTGTCAAGCGGGTCCCAGTGCTCTGCTCCTCTCTTTTCACTCCTGCTACCAGAAGCCCAGGGAGGATGGGAGGGCTTAGAACATGGCTGGGCACTGTGGTTTCTTCCAGAGAAGTGGAGGGCATTGGCTTTACCTTGCCACAACCACTTGGGATAGGGTCTGCACCTCAGGAAAACTGTTTCCGTGGGAAGCCGGCTTTTTGCAAAGGGGTCTCAGGGCCGTGGGCCTCGGGTGTCCCTCCGGCTCCCCAAAGCACAGGGACGAGGTGAGGGGCTTAGACCATGCCTGGGCAATGTTGTTTCTTACACCTGGGTGTGTGGCATTTTGTAGAGCTGGCTACCCCCACTTGGGATAGGTGTTCCACAGCAAGCACCTATTGTTCGTCGGAAGCCGTTTTTGCCCCAGGGGTCTCCGGGCTGTGTTCGTTGGGCTTGAACTCCTGCTAGCAAAACCGCCGGGTTGAGGGAAGGGTTCAGACTGTGCCTGGGCCCTGTGGTCTCTTCCAGGTCAGTGTATGGCATTTCCTTCCCCTTGCCACAGGCACCTGGGAGCATGTCTGCACGTGGAGAAAGACTTTCCCGTGGGAAGCCGGTTTTTGTCAAACGGGTCCCAGTGCTCTGCTCCTCTCTTTTCACTCCTGCTGCCAGAAGCCCAGGGAGGATGGGAGGTCTTAGAACATGGCTGGGGACTGTGGTTTCTTCCAGAGAAGTGGAGGGCATTGGCTTTACCTTGCCACAACCACTTGGGATAGGGTCTGCACCTCAGGAAAACTGTTTTCGTGGGAAGCCGGCTTTTTGCAAAGGGGTCTCAGGGCCGTGGGGCTCGGGTGTCCCTCCGGCTCCCCAAAGCACAGGGACGAGGTGAGGGGCTTAGACCATGGCTGGGCAATGTTGTTTCTTACACCTGGGTGTATGGCATTTTGTTGAGCTGGCTACCCCCACTTGGGATAGGTGTTTCACAGCAAGCACCTATTGTTCATCGGAAGCCGTTTTTGCCCCAGGGGTCTCCGGGCTGTGTTCGTTGGGCTTGAACTCCTGCTAGCAAAACCGCCGGGTTGAGGGAAGGGTTCAGACTGTGCCTGGGCCCTGTGGTCTCTTCCAGGTCAGTGTATGGCATTTCCTTCCCCTTGCCACAGGCACCTGGGAGCATGTCTGCACGTGGAGAAAGACTTTCCCGTGGGAAGCCGGTTTTTGTCAAACGGGTCCCAGTGCTCTGCTCCTCTCTTTTCACTCCTGCTGCCAGAAGCCCAGGGAGGTTGGGAGGGCTTAGAACATGGCTGGGCACTGTGGTTTCTTCCAGAGAAGTGGAGGGCATTGGCTTTACCTTGCCACAACCACTTGGGAGAGGGTCTACACCTCAGGAAAACTGTCTCCGTTTGAAGCCGGCTTTATGCAAAGGGGTCTCAGGGCCGTGGGCCTCGGCTGTCCCTCCGGCTCCCCAAAGCACAGGGACGAGGTGAGGGGCTTAGACCATGCCTGGGCAATGTTCTTTCTTACACCTGGGTGTGTGGCATTTTATTGAGCTGGCTACCCCCACTTGGGATAGGTGTTCCACAGCAAGCACCTATTGTTCCTCGGAAGCCGTTTTTGCCCCAGGTGTCTCCGGGCTGTGTTCGTTGGGCTTGAACTCCTGCTAGCAAAACAGCCGGGTTGAGGGAAGGGTTCAGACTGTGCCTGGGCCCTGTGGTCTCTTCCAGGTCAGTGTATGGCATTTCCTTCCCCTTGCCACAGGCACCTGGGAGCATGTCTGCACGTGGAGAAAGACTTTCCCGTGGGAAGCCGGTTTTTGTCAAACGGGTCCCAGTGCTCTGCTCCTCTCTTTTCACTCCTGCTGCCAGAAGCCCAGGGAGGATGGGAGGGCTTAGAACATGGCTGGGCACTGTGGTTTCTTCCAGAGAAGTGGAGGGCATTGGCTTTACCTTGCCACAACCACTTGGGAGAGGGTCTACACCTCAGGAAAACTGTTTCCGTGGGAAGCCGGCTTTTTGCAAAGGGGTCTCAGGGCCGTGGGGCTCGGGTGTCCCTCCGGCTCCCCAAAGCACAGGGACGAGGTGAGGGGCTTAGACCATGGCTGGGCAATGTTGTTTCTTACACCTGGGTGTGTGGCATTTTGTTGAGCTGGCTACCCCCACTTGGGATAGGTGTTTCACAGCAAGCACCTATTGTTCGTCGGAAGCCGTTTTTGCCCCAGGGGTCTCCGGGCTGTGTTCGTTGGGCTTGAACTCCTGCTAGCAAAACCGCCGGGTTGAGGGAAGGGTTCAGACTGTGCCTGGGCCCTGTGGTCTCTTCCAGGTCAGTGTATGGCATTTCCTTCCCCTTGCCACAGGCACCTGGGAGCATGTCTGCACGTGGAGAAAGACTTTCCCGTGGGAAACCGGTTTTTGTCAAACGGGTCCCAGTGCTCTGCTCCTCTCTTTTCACTCCTGCTGCCAGAAGCCCAGGGAGGATGGGAGGGCTTAGAACATGCCTGGGCACTGTGGTTTCTTCCAGAGAAGTGGAGGGCATTTGCTTTACCTTGCCACAACCACTTGGGAGAGGGTCTACACCTCAGGAAAACTGTCTCCGTGGGAAGCCGGCTTTTTGCAAAGGGTTCTCAGGGCCGTGGGCCTCGGCTGTCCCTCCGACTCCCCAAAGCACAGGGACGAGGTGAGGGGCTTAGACCATGCCTGGGCAATGTTGTTTCTTACACCTGGGTGTGTGGCATTTTGTTGAGCTGGCTACCCCCACTTGGGATAGGTGTTCCACAGCAAGCACCTATTGTTCCTCGGAAGCCGTTTTTGCCCCAGGGGTCTCCGGGCTGTGTTCGTTGGGCTTGAACTCCTGCTAGCAAAACCGCCGGGTTGAGGGAAGGGTTCAGACTGTGCCTGGGCCCTGCGGTCTCCTCCAGGTCAGTGTATGGCATTTCCTTCCCCTTGCCACAGGCACCTGGGAGCATGTCTACACGTGGAGAAAGACTTTCCCGTGGGAAGCCGGTTTTTGTCAAGCGTGTCCCAGTGCTCTGCTCCTCTCTTTTCACTCCTGCTGCCAGAAGCCCAGGGAGGATGGGAGGGCTTAGAACATGGCTGGGCACTGTGGTTTCTTCCAGAGAAGTGGAGGGCATTGGCTTTACCTTGCCACAACCACTTGGGATAGGGTCTGCACCTCAGGAAAACTGTTTCCGTGGGAAGCCGGCTTTTTGCAAAGGGGTCTCAGGGCCGTGGGCGTCGGGTGTCCCTCCGGCTCCCCAAAGCACAGGGACGAGGTGAGGGGCTTAGACCATGCCTGGGCAATGTTGTTTCTTACACCTGGGTGTGTGGCATTTTGTTGAGCTGGCTACCCCCACTTGGGATAGGTGTTCCACAGCAAGCACCTATTGTTCGTCGGAAGCCGTTTTTGCCCCAGGGGTCTCCGGGCTGTGTTCGTTGGGCTTGAACTCCTGCTAGCAAAACCGCCGGGTTGAGGGAAGGGTTCAGACTGTGCCTGGGCCCTGTGGTCTCTTCCAGGTCAGTGTATGGCATTTCCTTCCCCTTGCCACAGGCACCTGGGAGCATGTCTGCACGTGGAGCAAGACTTTCCCGTGGGAAGCCGGTTTTTGTCAAACGGGTCCCAGTGCTCTGCTCCTCTCTTTTCACTCCTGCTGCCAGAAGCCCAGGGAGGATGGGAGGGCTTAGAACATGGCTGGGCACTGTGGTTTCTTCCAGAGAAGTGGAGGGCATTTGCTTTACCTTGCCACAACCACTTGGGAGAGGGTCTACACCTCAGGAAAACTGTCTCCGTGGGAAGCCGGCTTTTTGCAAAGGGTTCTCAGGGCCGTGGGCCTCGGCTGTCCCTCCGACTCCCCAAAGCACAGGGACGAGGTGAGGGGCTTAGACCAAGGCTGGGCAATATTGTTTCTTACACCTGGGTGTGTGGCATTTTGTTGAGCTGGCTACCCCCACTTGGGATAGGTGTTCCACAGCAAGCACCTATTGTTCGTCAGAAGCCGTTTTTGCCCCAGGGGTCTCCGGGCTGTGTTCGTTGGGCTTGAACTCCTGCTAGCAAAACCGCCGGGTTGAGGGAAGGGTTCAGACTGTGCCTGGGCCCTGCGGTCTCTTCCAGGTCAGTGTATGGCATTTCCTTCCCCTTGCCACAGGCACCTGGGAGCATGTCTACACGTGGAGAAAGACTTTCCCGTGGGAAGCCGGTTTTTGTCAAACGGGTCCCAGTGCTCTGCTCCTCTCTTTTCACTCCTGCTGCCAGAAGCCCAGGGAGGATGGGAGGGCTTAGAACATGGCTGGGCACTGTGGTTTCTTCCAGAGAAGTGGAGGGCATTGGCTTTACCTTGCCACAACCACTTGTGAGAGGGTCTGCACCTCAGGAAAACTGTTTCCGTGGGAAGCCGGCTTTTTGCAAAGGGGTCTCAGGGCCGTGGGCCTCGGGTGTCCCTCCGGCTCCCCAAAGCACAGGGACGAGGTGAGGGGCTTAGACCATGCCTGGGCAATGTTGTTTCTTACACCTGGGTGTGTGGCATTTTGTTGAGCTGGCTACTCCCACTTGGGATAGGTGTTCCACAGCAAGCACCTATTGTTCGTCGGAAGCCGTTTTTGCCCCAGGGGTATCCGGGCTGTGTTCCTTGGGCTTGAACTCCTGCTAGCAAAACCGCCGGGTTGAGGGAAGGGTTCAGACTGTGCCTGGGCCCTGTGGTCTCTTCCAGGTCAGTGTATGGCATTTCCTTCCCCTTGCCACAGGCACCTGGGAGCATGTCTGCACGTGGAGAAAGACTTTCCCGTGGGAAGCCGGTTTTTGTCAAACGGGTCCCAGTGCTCTGCTCCTCTCTTTTCACTCCTGCTGGCAGAAGCCCAGGGAGGATGGGAGGGCTTAGAACATGGCTGGGCACTGTGGTTTCTTCCAGAGAAGTGGAGGGCATTGGCTTTACCTTGCCACAACCACTTGGGAGACGGTCTACACCTCAGGAAAACTGTCTCCGTGGGAAGCCGGCTTTTTGCAAAGGTGGCTCAGGGCCGTGGGCCTCGGCTGTCCCTCCGGCTCCCCAAAGCACAGGGACGAGGTGAGGGGCTTAGACCATGCCTGGGCAATGTTGTTTCTTACACCTGGGTGTGTGGCATTTTGTTGAGCTGGCTACCCCCACTTGGGATAGGTGTTCCACAGCAAGCACCTATTGTTCGTCGGAAGCCGTTTTTGCCCCAGGGGTCTCCGGGCTGTGTTCGTTGGGCTTGAACTCCTGCTAGCAAAACCGCCGGGTTGAGGGAAGGGTTCAGACTGTGCCTGGGCCCTGTGGTCTCTTCCAGGTCAGTGTATGGCATTTCCTTCCCCTTGCCACAGGCACCTGGGAGCATGTCTGCACGTGGAGAAAGACTTTCCCGTGGGAAACCGGTTTTTGTCAAACGGGTCCCAGTGCTCTGCTCCTCTCTTTTCACTCCTGCTGCCAGAAGCCCAGGGAGGATGGGAGGGCTTAGAACATGGCTGGGGACTGTGGTTTCTTCCAGAGAAGTGGAGGGCATTTGCTTTACCTTGCCACAACCACTTGGGAGAGGGTCTACACCTCAGGAAAACTGTCTCCGTGGGAAGCCGGCTTTTTGCAAAGGGTTCTCAGGGCCGTGGGCCTCGGCTGTCCCTCCGACTCCCCAAAGCACAGGGACGAGGTGAGGGGCTTAGACCATGCCTGGGCAATGTTGTTTCTTACACCTGGGTGTGTGGCATTTTGTTGAGCTGGCTACCCCCACTTGGGATAGGTGTTCCACAGCAAGCACCTATTGTTCGTCGGAAGCCGTTTTTGCCCCAGGGGTCTCCGGGCTGTGTTCGTTGGGCTTGAACTCCTGCTAGCAAAACCGCCGGGTTGAGGGAAGGGTTCAGACTGTGCCTGGGCCCTGCGGTCTCCTCCAGGTCAGTGTATGGCATTTCCTTCCCCTTGCCACAGGCACCTGGGAGCATGTCTACACGTGGAGAAAGACTTTCCCGTGGGAAGCCGGTTTTTGTCAAGCGGGTCCCAGTGCTCTGCTCCTCTCTTTTCACTCCTGCTACCAGAAGCCCAGGGAGGATGGGAGGGCTTAGAACATGGCTGGGCACTGTGGTTTCTTCCAGAGAAGTGGAGGGCATTGGCTTTACCTTGCCACAACCACTTGGGATAGGGTCTGCACCTCAGGAAAACTGTTTCCGTGGGAAGCCGGCTTTTTGCAAAGGGGTCTCAGGGCCGTGGGCGTCGGGTGTCCCTCCGGCTCCCCAAAGCACAGGGACGAGGTGAGGGGCTTAGACCATGCCTGGGCAATGTTGTTTCTTACACCTGGGTGTGTGGCATTTTGTTGAGCTGGCTACCCCCACTTGGGATAGGTGTTCCACAGCAAGCACCTATTGTTCGTCGGAAGCCGTTTTTGCCCCAGGGGTCTCCGGGCTGTGTTCGTTGGGCTTGAACTCCTGCTAGCAAAACCGCCGGGTTGAGGGAAGGGTTCAGACTGTGCCTGGGCCCTGTGGTCTCTTCCAGGTCAGTGTATGGCATTTCCTTCCCCTTGCCACAGGCACCTGGGAGCATGTCTGCACGTGGAGAAAGACTTTCCCGTGGGAAGCCGGTTTTTGTCAAACGGGTCCCAGTGCTCTGCTCCTCTCTTTTCACTCCTGCTGCCAGAAGCCCAGGGAGGATGGGAGGGCTTAGAACATGGCTGGGCACTGTGGTTTCTTCCAGAGAAGTGGAGGGCATTGGCTTTACCTTGCCACAACCACTTGGGAGAGGGTCTACACCTCAGGAAAACTGTCTCCGTGGGAAGCCGGCTTTTTGCAAAGGTGGCTCAGGGCCGTGGGCCTCGGCTGTCCCTCCGGCTCCCCAAAGCACAGGGACGAGGTGAGGGGCTTAGACCATGCTTGGGCAATGTTGTTTCTTACACCTGGGTGTGTGGCATTTTGTTGAGCTGGCTACCCCCACTTGGGATAGGTGTTCCACAGCAAGCACCTATTGTTCGTCGGAAGCCGTTTTTGCCCCAGGGGTCTCCGGGCTGTGTTCGTTGGGCTTGAACTCCTGCTAGCAAAACCGCCGGGTTGAGGGAAGGGTTCAGACTGTGCCTGGGCCCTGTGGTCTCTTCCAGGTCAGTGTATGGCATTTCCTTCCCCTTGCCACAGGCACCTGGGAGCATGTCTGCACGTGGAGAAAGACTTTCCCGTGGGAAACCGGTTTTTGTCAAACGGGTCCCAGTGCTCTGCTCCTCTCTTTTCACTCCTGCTGCCAGAAGCCCAGGGAGGATGGGAGGGCTTAGAACATGGCTGGGCACTGTGGTTTCTTCCAGAGAAGTGGAGGGCATTTGCTTTACCTTGCCACAACCACTTGGGAGAGGGTCTGCACCTCAGGAAAACTGTCTCCGTGGGAAGCCGGCTTTTTGCAAAGGGTTCTCAGGGCCGTGGGCCTCGGCTGTCCCTCCGACTCCCCAAAGCACAGGGACGAGGTGAGGGGCTTAGAACATGCCTGGGCAATGTTGTTTCTTACACCTGGGTGTGTGGCATTTTGTTGAGCTGGCTACCCCCACTTGGGATAGGTGTTCCACAGCAAGCACCTATTGTTCGTCGGAAGCCGTTTTTGCCCCAGGGGTCTCCGGGCTGTGTTCGTTGGGCTTGAACTCCTGCTAGCAAAACCGCCGGGTTGAGGGAAGGGTTCAGACTGTGCCTGGGCCCTGCGGTCTCCTCCAGGTCAGTGTATGGCATTTCCTTCCCCTTGCCACAGGCACCTGGGAGCATGTCTACACGTGGAGAAAGACTTTCCCGTGGGAAGCCGGTTTTTGTCAAGCGGGTCCCAGTGCTCTGCTCCTCTCTTTTCACTCCTGCTGCCAGAAGCCCAGGGAGGATGGGAGGGCTTAGAACATGGCTGGGCACTGTGGTTTCTTCCAGAGAAGTGGAGGGCATTGGCTTTACCTTGCCACAACCACTTGGGATAGCGTCTGCACCTCAGGAAAACTGTTTCCGTGGGAAGCCGGCTTTTTGCAAAGGGGTCTCAGGGCCGTGGGCGTCGGGTGTCCCTCCGGCTCCCCAAAGCACAGGGACGAGGTGAGGGGCTTAGACCATGCCTGGGCATTGTTGTTTCTTACAACTGGGTGTGTGGCATTTTGTTGAGCTGGCTACCCCCACTTGGGATAGGTGTTCCACAGCAAGCACCTATTGTTCGTCGGAAGCCGTTTTTGCCCCAGGGGTCTCCGGGCTGTGTTCGTGGGGCTTGAACTCCTGCTAGCAAAACCGCCCGGTTGAGGGAAGGGTTCAGACTGTGCCTGGGCCCTGCGGTCTCCTCCAGGTCAGTGTATGGCATTTCCTTCCCCTTGCCACAGGCACCTGGGAGCATGTCTGCACGTGGAGAAAGACTTTCCCGTGGGAAGCCGGTTTTTGTCAAACGGGTCCCAGTGCTCTGCTCCTCTCTTTTCACTCCTGCTGCCAGAAGCCCAGGGAGGATGGGAGGGCTTAGAACAAGGCTGGGCACTGTGGTTTCTTCCAGAGAAGTGGAGGGCATTGGCTTTACCTTGCCACAACCACTTGTGAGAGGGTCTGCACCTCAGGAAAACTGTTTCCGTGGGAAGCCGGCTTTTTGCAAAGGGGTCTCAGGGCCGTGGGCCTCGGGTGTCCCTCCGGCTCCCCAAAGCACAGGGACGAGGTGAGGGGCTTAGACCATGCCTGGGCAATGTTGTTTCTTACACCTGGGTGTGTGGCATTTTGTTGAGCTGGCTACTCCCACTTGGGATAGGTGTTCCACAGCAAGCACCTATTGTTCGTCGGAAGCCGTTTTTGCCCCAGGGGTATCCGGGCTGTGTTCGTTGGTCTTGAACTCCTGCTAGCAAAACCGCCGGGTTGAGGGAAGGGTTCAGACTGTGCCTGGGCCCTGTGGTCTCTTCCAGGTCAGTGTATGGCATTTCCTTCCCCTTGCCACAGGCACCTGGGAGCATGTCTGCACGTGGAGAAAGACTTTCCCGTGGGAAGCCGGTTTTTGTCAAACGGGTCCCAGTGCTCTGCTCCTCTCTTTTCACTCCTGCTGGCCGAAGCCCAGGGAGGATGGGAGGGCTTAGAACATGGCTGGGCACTGTGGTTTCTTCCAGAGAAGTGGAGGGCATTGGCTTTACCTTGCCACAACCACTTGGGAGACGGTCTACACCTCAGGAAAACTGTCTCCGTGGGAAGCCGGCTTTTTGCAAAGGTGGCTCAGGGCCGTGGGCCTCGGCTGTCCCTCCGGCTCCCCAAAGCACAGGGACGAGGTGAGGGGCTTAGACCATGCCTGGGCAATGTTGTTTCTTACACCTGGGTGTGTGGCATTTTGTTGAGCTGGCTACCCCCACTTGGGATAGGTGTTCCACAGCAAGCACCTATTGTTCGTCGGAAGCCGTTTTTGCCCCAGGGGTCTCCGGGCTGTGTTCGTTGGGCTTGAACTCCTGCTAGCAAAACCGCCGGGTTGAGGGAAGGGTTCAGACTGTGCCTGGGCCCTGTGGTCTCTTCCAGGTCAGTGTATGGCATTTCCTTCCCCTTGCCACAGGCACCTGGGAGCATGTCTGCACGTGGAGAAAGACTTTCCCGTGGGAAACCGGTTTTTGTCAAACGGGTCCCAGTGCTCTGCTCCTCTCTTTTCACTCCTGCTGCCAGAAGCCCAGGGAGGATGGGAGGGCTTAGAACATGGCTGGGGACTGTGGTTTCTTCCAGAGAAGTGGAGGGCATTTGCTTTACCTTGCCACAACCACTTGGGAGAGGGTCTACACCTCAGGAAAACTGTCTCCGTGGGAAGCCGGCTTTTTGCAAAGGGTTCTCAGGGCCGTGGGCCTCGGCTGTCCCTCCGACTCCCCAAAGCACAGGGACGAGGTGAGGGGCTTAGACCATGCCTGGGCAATGTTGTTTCTTACACCTGGGTGTGTGGCATTTTGTTGAGCTGGCTACCCCCACTTGGGATAGGTGTTCCACAGCAAGCACCTATTGTTCGTCGGAAGCCGTTTTTGCCCCAGGGGTCTCCGGGCTGTGTTCGTTGGGCTTGAACTCCTGCTAGCAAAACCGCCGGGTTGAGGGAAGGGTTCAGACTGTGCCTGGGCCCTGCGGTCTCCTCCAGGTCAGTGTATGGCATTTCCTTCCCCTTGCCACAGGCACCTGGGAGCATGTCTACACGTGGAGAAAGACTTTCCCGTGGGAAGCCGGTTTTTGTCAAGCGGGTCCCAGTGCTCTGCTCCTCTCTTTTCACTCCTGCTACCAGAAGCCCAGGGAGGATGGGAGGGCTTAGAACATGGCTGGGCACTGTGGTTTCTTCCAGAGAAGTGGAGGGCATTGGCTTTACCTTGCCACAACCACTTGGGATAGGGTCTGCACCTCAGGAAAACTGTTTCCGTGGGAAGCCGGCTTTTTGCAAAGGGGTCTCAGGGCCGTGGGCCTCGGGTGTCCCTCCGGCTCCCCAAAGCACAGGGACGAGGTGAGGGGCTTAGACCATGCCTGGGCAATGTTGTTTCTTACACCTGGGTGTGTGGCATTTTGTAGAGCTGGCTACCCCCACTTGGGATAGGTGTTCCACAGCAAGCACCTATTGTTCGTCGGAAGCCGTTTTTGCCCCAGGGGTCTCCGGGCTGTGTTCGTTGGGCTTGAACTCCTGCTAGCAAAACCGCCGGGTTGAGGGAAGGGTTCAGACTGTGCCTGGGCCCTGTGGTCTCTTCCAGGTCAGTGTATGGCATTTCCTTCCCCTTGCCACAGGCACCTGGGAGCATGTCTGCACGTGGAGAAAGACTTTCCCGTGGGAAGCCGGTTTTTGTCAAACGGGTCCCAGTGCTCTGCTCCTCTCTTTTCACTCCTGCTGCCAGAAGCCCAGGGAGGATGGGAGGTCTTAGAACATGGCTGGGGACTGTGGTTTCTTCCAGAGAAGTGGAGGGCATTGGCTTTACCTTGCCACAACCACTTGGGATAGGGTCTGCACCTCAGGAAAACTGTTTTCGTGGGAAGCCGGCTTTTTGCAAAGGGGTCTCAGGGCCGTGGGGCTCGGGTGTCCCTCCGGCTCCCCAAAGCACAGGGACGAGGTGAGGGGCTTAGACCATGGCTGGGCAATGTTGTTTCTTACACCTGGGTGTATGGCATTTTGTTGAGCTGGCTACCCCCACTTGGGATAGGTGTTTCACAGCAAGCACCTATTGTTCATCGGAAGCCGTTTTTGCCCCAGGGGTCTCCGGGCTGTGTTCGTTGGGCTTGAACTCCTGCTAGCAAAACCGCCGGGTTGAGGGAAGGGTTCAGACTGTGCCTGGGCCCTGTGGTCTCTTCCAGGTCAGTGTATGGCATTTCCTTCCCCTTGCCACAGGCACCTGGGAGCATGTCTGCACGTGGAGAAAGACTTTCCCGTGGGAAGCCGGTTTTTGTCAAACGGGTCCCAGTGCTCTGCTCCTCTCTTTTCACTCCTGCTGCCAGAAGCCCAGGGAGGTTGGGAGGGCTTAGAACATGGCTGGGCACTGTGGTTTCTTCCAGAGAAGTGGAGGGCATTGGCTTTACCTTGCCACAACCACTTGGGAGAGGGTCTACACCTCAGGAAAACTGTCTCCGTTTGAAGCCGGCTTTATGCAAAGGGGTCTCAGGGCCGTGGGCCTCGGCTGTCCCTCCGGCTCCCCAAAGCACAGGGACGAGGTGAGGGGCTTAGACCATGCCTGGGCAATGTTCTTTCTTACACCTGGGTGTGTGGCATTTTATTGAGCTGGCTACCCCCACTTGGGATAGGTGTTCCACAGCAAGCACCTATTGTTCCTCGGAAGCCGTTTTTGCCCCAGGTGTCTCCGGGCTGTGTTCGTTGGGCTTGAACTCCTGCTAGCAAAACAGCCGGGTTGAGGGAAGGGTTCAGACTGTGCCTGGGCCCTGTGGTCTCTTCCAGGTCAGTGTATGGCATTTCCTTCCCCTTGCCACAGGCACCTGGGAGCATGTCTGCACGTGGAGAAAGACTTTCCCGTGGGAAGCCGGTTTTTGTCAAACGGGTCCCAGTGCTCTGCTCCTCTCTTTTCACTCCTGCTGCCAGAAGCCCAGGGAGGATGGGAGGGCTTAGAACATGGCTGGGCACTGTGGTTTCTTCCAGAGAAGTGGAGGGCATTGGCTTTACCTTGCCACAACCACTTGGGAGAGGGTCTACACCTCAGGAAAACTGTTTCCGTGGGAAGCCGGCTTTTTGCAAAGGGGTCTCAGGGCCGTGGGGCTCGGGTGTCCCTCCGGCTCCCCAAAGCACAGGGACGAGGTGAGGGGCTTAGACCATGGCTGGGCAATGTTGTTTCTTACACCTGGGTGTGTGGCATTTTGTTGAGCTGGCTACCCCCACTTGGGATAGGTGTTTCACAGCAAGCACCTATTGTTCGTCGGAAGCCGTTTTTGCCCCAGGGGTCTCCGGGCTGTGTTCGTTGGGCTTGAACTCCTGCTAGCAAAACCGCCGGGTTGAGGGAAGGGTTCAGACTGTGCCTGGGCCCTGTGGTCTCTTCCAGGTCAGTGTATGGCATTTCCTTCCCCTTGCCACAGGCACCTGGGAGCATGTCTGCACGTGGAGAAAGACTTTCCCGTGGGAAACCGGTTTTTGTCAAACGGGTCCCAGTGCTCTGCTCCTCTCTTTTCACTCCTGCTGCCAGAAGCCCAGGGAGGATGGGAGGGCTTAGAACATGCCTGGGCACTGTGGTTTCTTCCAGAGAAGTGGAGGGCATTTGCTTTACCTTGCCACAACCACTTGGGAGAGGGTCTACACCTCAGGAAAACTGTCTCCGTGGGAAGCCGGCTTTTTGCAAAGGGTTCTCAGGGCCGTGGGCCTCGGCTGTCCCTCCGACTCCCCAAAGCACAGGGACGAGGTGAGGGGCTTAGACCATGCCTGGGCAATGTTGTTTCTTACACCTGGGTGTGTGGCATTTTGTTGAGCTGGCTACCCCCACTTGGGATAGGTGTTCCACAGCAAGCACCTATTGTTCCTCGGAAGCCGTTTTTGCCCCAGGGGTCTCCGGGCTGTGTTCGTTGGGCTTGAACTCCTGCTAGCAAAACCGCCGGGTTGAGGGAAGGGTTCAGACTGTGCCTGGGCCCTGCGGTCTCCTCCAGGTCAGTGTATGGCATTTCCTTCCCCTTGCCACAGGCACCTGGGAGCATGTCTACACGTGGAGAAAGACTTTCCCGTGGGAAGCCGGTTTTTGTCAAGCGTGTCCCAGTGCTCTGCTCCTCTCTTTTCACTCCTGCTGCCAGAAGCCCAGGGAGGATGGGAGGGCTTAGAACATGGCTGGGCACTGTGGTTTCTTCCAGAGAAGTGGAGGGCATTGGCTTTACCTTGCCACAACCACTTGGGATAGGGTCTGCACCTCAGGAAAACTGTTTCCGTGGGAAGCCGGCTTTTTGCAAAGGGGTCTCAGGGCCGTGGGCGTCGGGTGTCCCTCCGGCTCCCCAAAGCACAGGGACGAGGTGAGGGGCTTAGACCATGCCTGGGCAATGTTGTTTCTTACACCTGGGTGTGTGGCATTTTGTTGAGCTGGCTACCCCCACTTGGGATAGGTGTTCCACAGCAAGCACCTATTGTTCGTCGGAAGCCGTTTTTGCCCCAGGGGTCTCCGGGCTGTGTTCGTTGGGCTTGAACTCCTGCTAGCAAAACCGCCGGGTTGAGGGAAGGGTTCAGACTGTGCCTGGGCCCTGTGGTCTCTTCCAGGTCAGTGTATGGCATTTCCTTCCCCTTGCCACAGGCACCTGGGAGCATGTCTGCACGTGGAGAAAGACTTTCCCGTGGGAAGCCGGTTTTTGTCAAACGGGTCCCAGTGCTCTGCTGCTCTCTTTTCACTCCTGCTGCCAGAAGCCCAGGGAGGATGGGAGGTCTTAGAACATGGCTGGGCACTGGGGTTTCTTCCAGAGAAGTGGAGGGCATTGGCTTTACCTTGCCACAACCACTTGGGATAGGGTCTGCACCTCAGGAAAACTGTTTTCGTGGGAAGCCGGCTTTTTGCAAAGGGGTCTCAGGGCCGTGGGGCTCGGGTGTCCCTCCGGCTCCCCAAAGCACAGGGACGAGGTGAGGGGCTTAGACCATGGCTGGGCAATGTTGTTTCTTACACCTGGGTGTATGGCATTTTGTTGAGCTGGCTACCCCCACTTGGGATAGGTGTTTCACAGCAAGCACCTATTGTTCGTCGGAAGCCGTTTTTGCCCCAGGGGTCTCCGGGCTGTGTTCGTTGGGCTTGAACTCCTGCTAGCAAAACCGCCGGGTTGAGGGAAGGGTTCAGACTGTGCCTGGGCCCTGTGGTCTCTTCCAGGTCAGTGTATGGCATTTCCTTCCCCTTGCCACAGGCACCTGGGAGCATGTCTGCACGTGGAGAAAGACTTTCCCGTGGGAAGCCGGTTTTTGTCAAACGGGTCCCAGTGCTCTGCTGCTCTCTTTTCACTCCTGCTGCCAGAAGCCCAGGGAGGATGGGAGGGCTTAGAACATGGCTGGGCACTGTGGTTTCTTCCAGAGAAGTGGAGGGCATTTGCTTTACCTTGCCACAACCACTTGGGATAGGGTCTGCACCTCAGGAAAACTGTTTCCGTGGGAAGCCGGCTTTTTGCAAAGGGGTCTCAGGGCCATGGGCCTCGGGTGTCCCTCCGGCTCCCCAAAGCACAGGGACGAGGTGAGGGGCTTAGACCATGCCTGGGCAATGTTGTTTCTTACACCTGGGTGTGTGGTATTTTGTTGAGCTGGCTACCCCCACTTGGGATAGGTGTTCCACAGCAAGCACCTATTGTTCGTCGGAAGCCGTTTTTGCCCCAGGGGTCTCCGGGCTGTGGTCGTTGGGGTTGAACTCCTGCTAGCAAAACCGCCGGGTTGAGGGAAGGGTTCAGACTGTGCCTGGGCCCTGTGGTCTCTTCCAGGTCAGTGTATGGCATTTCCTTCCCCTTGCCACAGGCACCTGGGAGCATGTCTGCACGTGGAGAAAGACTTTCCCGTGGGAAGCCGGTTTTTGTCAAACGGGTCCCAGTGCTCTGCTCCTCTCTTTTCACTCCTGCTGCCAGAAGCCCAGGGAGAATGGGAGGGCTTAGAACATGGCTGGGCACTGGGGTTTCTTCCAGAGAAGTGGAGGGCATTGGCTTTACCTTGCCACAACCACTTGGGAGAGGGTCTACACCTCAGGAAAACTGTCTCCGTGGGAAGCCGGCTTTTTGCAAAGGGGTCTCAGGGCCGTGGGCCTCGGGTGTCCCTCCGGCTCCCCAAAGCACAGGGACGAGGTGAGGGGCTTAGACCATGGCTGGGCAATGTTGTTTCTTACACCTGGGTGTGTGGCATTTTATTGAGCTGGCTACCCCCACTTGGGATAGGTGTTCCACAGCAAGCACCTATTGTTCGTCGGAAGCCGTTTTTGCCCCAGGGGTCTCCGGGCTGTGTTCGTTGGGCTTGAACTCCTGCTAGCAAAACCGCCGGGTTGAGGGAAGGGTTCAGACTGTGCCTGGGCCCTGTGGTCTCTTCCAGGTCAGTGTATGGCATTTCCTTCCCCTTGCCACAGGCACCTGGGAGCATGTCTGCACGTGGAGAAAGACTTTCCCGTGGGAAGCCGGTTTTTGTCAAACGGGTCCCAGTGCTCTGCTCCTCTCTTTTCACTCCTGCTGCCAGAAGCCCAGGGAGAATGGGAGGGCTTAGAACATGGCTGGGCACTGGGGTTTCTTCCAGAGAAGTGGAGGGCATTGGCTTTACCTTGCCACAACCACTTGTGAGAGGGTCTGCACCTCAGGAAAACTGTTTCCGTGGGAAGCCGGCTTTTTGCAAAGGGGTCTCAGGGCCGTGGGCCTCGGGTGTCCCTCCGGCTCCCCAAGCACAGGGACGAGGTGAGGGGCTTAGACCATGCCTGGGCAATGTTGTTTCTTACACCTGGGTGTGTGGCATTTTGTTGAGCTGGCTACCCCCACTTGGGATAGGTGTTCCACAGCAAGCACCTATTGTTCGTCGGAAGCCGTTTTTGCCCCAGGGGTCTCCGGGCTGTGTTCGTTGGGCTTGAAATCCTGCTCGCAAAACCGCCGGGTTGAGGGAAGGGTTCAGACTGTGCCTGGGCCCAGTGGTCTCTTCCAGGTCAGTGTATGGCATTTCCTTCCCCTTGCCACAGGCACCTGGGAGCATGTCTGCACGTGGAGAAAGACTTTCCCGTGGGAAGCCGGTTTTTGTCAAACGGGTCCCAGTGCTCTGCTCCTCTCTTTTCACTCCTGCTGCCAGAAGCCCTGGGAGGATGGGAGGTCTTAGAACATGGCTGGGCACTGGGGTTTCTTCTAGAGAAGTGGAGGGCATTGGCTTTGCCTTGCCACAACCCCTTGGGATAGGGTCTGCACCTCAGGAAAACTGTTTTCGTGGGAAGCCGGCTTTTTGCAAAGGGGTCTCAGGGCCGTGGGGCTCCGGTGTCCCTCTGGCTCCCCAAAGCACAGGGACGAGGTGAGGGGCTTAGACCATGGCTGGGCAATGTTGTTTCTTACACCTGGGTGTGTGGCATTTTGTTGAGCTGGCTACCCCCACTTGGGATAGGTGTTTCACAGCAAGCACCTATTGTTCGTCGGAAGCCGTTTTTGCCCCAGGGGTCTCCGGGCTGTGTTCGTTGGGCTTGAACTCCTGCTGGCAAAACCGCCGGGTTGAGGGAAGGGTTCAGATTGTGCCTGGGCCCTGTGGTCTCTTCCAGGTCAGTGTATGGCATTTCCTTCCCCTTGCCACAGGCACCTGGGAGCATGTCTGCACGTGGAGAAAGACTTTCCCGTGGGAAGCCGGTTTTTGTCAAACGGGTCCCAGTGCTCTGCTCCTCTCTTTTCACTCCTGCTGCCAGAAGCCACGGGAGGATGGGAGGGCTTAGAACATGGCTGGGCACTGGGGTTTCTTCCAGAGAAGTGGAGGGCATTGGCTTTACCTTGCCACAACCACTTGGGATAGGGTCTGCACCTCAGGAAAACTGTTTCCGTGGGAAGCCGGCTTTTTGCAAAGGGGTCTCAGGGCCATGGGCCTCGGGTGTCCCTCCGGCTCCCCAAAGCACAGGGACGAGGTGAGGGGCTTAGACCATGCCTGGGCAATGTTCTTTCTTACACCTGGGTGTGTGGCATTTTGTTGAGCTGGCTACCCCCACTTGGGATAGGTGTTCCACAGCAAGCACCTATTGTTCGTCGGAAGCCGTTTTTGCCCCAGGGGTCTCCGGGCTGTGTTCGTTGGGGTTGAACTCCTGCTAGCAAAACCGCCGGGTTGAGGGAAGGGTTCAGACTGTGCCTGGGCCCATTGGTCTCTTCCAGGTCAGTGTATGGCATTTCCTTCCCCTTGCCACAGGCACCTGGGAGCATGTCTGCACGTGGAGAAAGACTTTCCCGTGGGAAGCCGGTTTTTGTCAAACGGGTCCCAGTGCTCTGCTCCTCTCTTTTCACTCCTGCTGCCAGAAGCCCAGGGAGAATGGGACGGCTTAGAACATGGCTGGGCACTGGGGTTTCTTCCAGAGAAGTGGAGGGCATTGGCTTTACCTTGCCACAACCACTTGTGAGAGGGTCTGCACCTCAGGAAAACTGTTTCCGTGGGAAGCCGGCTTTTTGCAAAGGGGTCTCAGGGCCATGGGCCTCGGGTGTCCCTCCGGCTCCCAAAAGCACAGGGACGAGGTGAGGGGCTTAGACCATGCCTGGGCAATGTTGTTTCTTACACCTGGGTGTGTGGCATTTTGTTGAGCTGGCTACACCCACTTGGGATAGGTGTTCCACAGCAAGCACCTATTGTTCGTCGGAAGCCGTTTTTGCCCCAGGGGTCTCCGGGCTGTGTTCCTTGGGCTTGAACTCCTGCTAGCAAAACCTCCGGGTTGAGGGAAGGGTTCAGACTGTGCCTGGGCCCTGTGGTCTCTTCCAGGTCAGTGTATGGCATTTCCTTCTCCTTGCCACAGGCACCTGGGAGCATGTCAGCACGTGGAGAAAGACTTTCCCGTGGGAAGCCGGTTTTTGTCAAACGGGTCCCAGTGCTCTGCTGCTCTCTTTTCACTCCTGCTGCCAGAAGCCCAGGGAGGATGGGAGGGCTTAGAACATGGCTGGGCACTGGGGTTTCTTCCAGAGAAGTGGAGGGCATTGGCTTTACCTTGCCACAACCACTTGGGATAGGGTCTGCACCTCAGGAAAACTGTTTTCGTGGGAAGCCGGCTTTTTGCAAAGGGGTCTCAGGGCCGTGGGCCTCGGGTGTCCCTCCGGCTCCCCAAAGCACAGGGACGAGGTGAGGGGCTTAGACCATGCCTGGGCAATGTTGTTTCTTACACCTGGGTGTGTGGCATTTTGTAGAGCTGGCTACCCCCACTTGGGATAGGTGTTCCACAGCAAGCATCTATTGTTCGTCGGAAGCCGTTATTGCCCCAGGGGTCTCCGGGCTGTGTTCGTTGGGGTTGAACTCCTGCTAGCAAAACCGCCGGGTTGAGGGAAGGGTTCAGACTGTGCCTGGGCCCTGTGGTCTCTTCCAGGTCAGTGTATGGCATTTCCTTCCCCTTGCCACAGGCACCTGGGAGCATGTCTGCACGTGGAGAAAGACTTTCCCGTGGGAAGCCGGTTTTTGTCAAACGGGTCCCAGTGCTCTGCTCCTCTCTTTTCACTCCTGCTGCCAGAAGCCCAGGGAGGATGGGAGGGCTTAGAACATGCCTGGGCACTGTGGTTTCTTCCAGAGAAGTGGAGGGCATTGGCTTTACCTTGCCACAACCACTTGGGATAGGGTCTGCACATCAGGACAACTGTTTCCGTGGGAAGCCGGCTTTTTGCAAAGGGGTCTCAGGGCCATGGGCCTCGGGTGTCCCTCCGGCTCCCCAAAGCACAGGGACGAGGTGAGGGGCTTAGACCATGGCTGGACAATGTTGTTTCTTACACCTGGGTGTGTGGCATTTTGTTGAGCTGGCTACCCCCACTTGGGATAGGTGTTTCACAGCAAGCACCTATTGTTCGTCGGAAGCCGTTTTTGCCCCAGGGGTCTCCGGGCTGTGTTCGTTGGGGTTGAACTCCTGCTAACAAAACCGCCGGTTGAGGGAAGGGTTCAGACTGTGCCTGGGCCCTGTGGTCTCTTCCAGGTCAGTGTATGGCATTTCCTTCCCCTTGCCACAGGCACCTGGGAGCATGTCTGCACGTGGAGAAAGACTTTCCCGTGGGAAGCCGGTTTTTGTCAAACGGGTCCCAGTGCTCTGCTCCTCTCTTTTCACTCCTGCTGCCAGAAGCCCAGGGAGGATGGGAGGGCTTAGAACATGCCTGGGCACTGGGGTTTCTTCCAGAGAAGTGGAGGGCATTGGCTTTACCTTGCCACAACCACTTGGGATAGGGTCTGCACCTCAGGACAACTGTTTCCGTGGGAAGCCGGCTTTTTGCAAAGGGGTCTCAGGGCCGTGGGGCTCGGGTGTCCCTCCGGCTCCCCAAAGCACAGGGACGAGGTGAGGGGCTTAGACCATGGCTGGGCAATGTTGTTTCTTACACCTGTGTGTGTGGCATTTTGTTGAGCTGGCTACCCCCACTTGGGATAGGTGTTTCACAGCAAGCACCTATTGTTCGTCGGAAGCCGTTTTTGCCCCAGGGGTCTCCGGGCTGTGTTCGTTGGGCTTGAACTCCTGCTAGCAAAACCGCCGGGTTGAGGGAAGGGTTCAGACTGTGCCTGGGCCCTGTGGTCTCTTCCAGGTCAGTGTATGGCATTTCCTTCCCCTTGCCACAGGCACCTGGGAGCATGTCTGCACGTGGAGAAAGACTTTCCCGTGGGAAGCCGGTTTTTGTCAAACGGGTCCCAGTGCTCTGCTCCTCTCTTTTCACTCCTGCTGCCAGAAGCCACGGGAGGATGGGAGGGCTTAGAACATGGCTGGGCACTGGGGTTTCTTCCAGAGAAGTGGAGGGCATTGGCTTTACCTTGCCACAACCACTTGGGATACGGTCTGCACCTCAGGAAAACTGTTTCCGTGGGAAGCCGGCTTTTTGCAAAGGGGTCTCAGGGCCATGGGCCTCGGGTGTCCCTCCGGCTCCCCAAAGCACAGGGACGAGGTGAGGGGCTTAGACCATGCCTGGGCAATGTTCTTTCTTACTCCTGGGTGTGTGGCATTTTGTTGAGCTGGCTACCCCCACTTGGGATAGGTGTTCCACAGCAAGCACCTATTGTTCGTCGGAAGCCGTTTTTGCCCCAGGGGTCTCCGGGCTGTGTTCGTTGGGGTTGAACTCCTGCTAGCAAAACCGCCGGGTTGAGGGAAGGGTTCAGACTGTGCCTGGGCCCATTGGTCTCTTCCAGGTCAGTGTATGGCATTTCCTTCCCCTTGCCACAGGCACCTGGGAGCATGTCTGCACGTGGAGAAAGACTTTCCCGTGGGAAGCCGGTTTTTGTCAAACGGGTCCCAGTGCTCTGCTCCTCTCTTTTCACTCCTGCTGCCAGAAGCCCAGGGAGAATGGGACGGCTTAGAACATGGCTGGGCACTGGGGTTTCTTCCAGAGAAGTGGAGGGCATTGGCTTTACCTTGCCACAACCACTTGTGAGAGGGTCTGCACCTCAGGAAAACTGTTTCCGTGGGAAGCCGGCTTTTTGCAAAGGGGTCTCAGGGCCATGGGCCTCGGGTGTCCCTCCGGCTCCCAAAAGCACAGGGACGAGGTGAGGGGCTTAGACCATGCCTGGGCAATGTTGTTTCTTACACCTGGGTGTGTGGCATTTTGTTGAGCTGGCTACCCCCACTTGGGATAGGTGTTCCACAGCAAGCACCTATTGTTCGTCGGAAGCCGTTTTTGCCCCAGGGGTCTCCGGGCTGTGTTCCTTGGGCTTGAACTCCTGCTAGCAAAACCTCCGGGTTGAGGGAAGGGTTCAGACTGTGCCTGGGCCCTGTGGTCTCTTCCAGGTCAGTGTATGGCATTTCCTTCTCCTTGCCACAGGCACCTGGGAGCATGTCAGCACGTGGAGAAAGACTTTCCCGTGGGAAGCCGGTTTTTGTCAAACGGGTCCCAGTGCTCTGCTGCTCTCTTTTCACTCCTGCTGCCAGAAGCCCAGGGAGGATGGGAGGGCTTAGAACATGGCTGGGCACTGTGGTTTCTTCCAGAGAAGTGGAGGGCATTGGCTTTACCTTGCCACAACCACTTGGGATAGGGTCTGCACCTCAGGAAAACTGTTTTCGTGGGAAGCCGGCTTTTTGCAAAGGGGTCTCAGGGCCGTGGGCCTCGGGTGTCCCTCCGGCTCCCCAAAGCACAGGGACGAGGTGAGGGGCTTAGACCATGCCTGGGCAATGTTGTTTCTTACACCTGGGTGTGTGGCATTTTGTAGAGCTGGCTACCCCCACTTGGGATAGGTGTTCCACAGCAAGCATCTATTGTTCGTCGGAAGCCGTTATTGCCCCAGGGGTCTCCGGGCTGTGTTCGTTGGGGTTGAACTCCTGCTAGCAAAACCGCCGGGTTGAGGGAAGGGTTCAGACTGTGCCTGGGCCCTGTGGTCTCTTCCAGGTCAGTGTATGGCATTTCCTTCCCCTTGCCACAGGCACCTGGGAGCATGTCTGCACGTGGAGAAAGACTTTCCCGTGGGAAGCCGGTTTTTGTCAAACGGGTCCCAGTGCTCTGCTCCTCTCTTTTCACTCCTGCTGCCAGAAGCCCAGGGAGGATGGGAGGGCTTAGAACATGCCTGGGCACTGTGGTTTCTTCCAGAGAAGTGGAGGGCATTGGCTTTACCTTGCCACAACCACTTGGGATAGGGTCTGCACATCAGGACAACTGTTTCCGTGGGAAGCCGGCTTTTTGCAAAGGGGTCTCAGGGCCATGGGCCTCGGGTGTCCCTCCGGCTCCCCAAAGCACAGGGACGAGGTGAGGGGCTTAGACCATGGCTGGACAATGTTGTTTCTTACACCTGGGTGTGTGGCATTTTGTTGAGCTGGCTACCCCCACTTGGGATAGGTGTTTCACAGCAAGCACCTATTGTTCGTCGGAAGCCGTTTTTGCCCCAGGGGTCTCCGGGCTGTGTTCGTTGGGCTTGAACTCCTGCTAACAAAACCGCCGGTTGAGGGAAGGGTTCAGACTGTGCCTGGGCCCTGTGGTCTCTTCCAGGTCAGTGTATGGCATTTCCTTCCCCTTGCCACAGGCACCTGGGAGCATGTCTGCACGTGGAGAAAGACTTTCCCGTGGGAAGCCGGTTTTTGTCAAACGGGTCCCAGTGCTCTGCTCCTCTCTTTTCACTCCTGCTGCCAGAAGCCCAGGGAGGATGGGAGGGCTTAGAACATGCCTGGGCACTGGGGTTTCTTCCAGAGAAGTGGAGGGCATTGGCTTTACCTTGCCACAACCACTTGGGATAGGGTCTGCACCTCAGGACAACTGTTTCCGTGGGAAGCCGGCTTTTTGCAAAGGGGTCTCAGGGCCGTGGGGCTCGGGTGTCCCTCCGGCTCCCCAAAGCACAGGGACGAGGTGAGGGGCTTAGACCATGGCTGGGCAATGTTGTTTCTTACACCTGTGTGTGTGGCATTTTGTTGAGCTGGCTACCCCCACTTGGGATAGGTGTTTCACAGCAAGCACCTATTGTTCGTCGGAAGCCGTTTTTGCCCCAGGGGTCTCCGGGCTGTGTTCGTTGGGCTTGAACTCCTGCTAGCAAAACCGCCGGGTTGAGGGAAGGGTTCAGACTGTGCCTGGGCCCTGTGGTCTCTTCCAGGTCAGTGTATGGCATTTCCTTCCCCTTGCCACAGGCACCTGGGAGCATGTCTGCACGTGGAGAAAGACTTTCCCGTGGGAAGCCGGTTTTTGTCAAACGGGTCCCAGTGCTCTGCTCCTCTCTTTTCACTCCTGCTGCCAGAAGCCCTGGGAGGATGGGAGGTCTTAGAACATGGCTGGGCACTGGGGTTTCTTCTAGAGAAGTGGAGGGCATTGGCTTTGCCTTGCCACAACCCCTTGGGATAGGGTCTGCACCTCAGGAAAACTGTTTTCGTGGGAAGCCGGCTTTTTGCAAAGGGGTCTCAGGGCCGTGGGGCTCCGGTGTCCCTCTGGCTCCCCAAAGCACAGGGACGAGGTGAGGGGCTTAGACCATGGCTGGGCAATGTTGTTTCTTACACCTGGGTGTGTGGCATTTTGTTGAGCTGGCTACCCCCACTTGGGATAGGTGTTTCACAGCAAGCACCTATTGTTCGTCGGAAGCCGTTTTTGCCCCAGGGGTCTCCGGGCTGTGTTCGTTGGGCTTGAACTCCTGCTGGCAAAACCGCCGGGTTGAGGGAAGGGTTCAGATTGTGCCTGGGCCCTGTGGTCTCTTCCAGGTCAGTGTATGGCATTTCCTTCCCCTTGCCACAGGCACCTGGGAGCATGTCTGCACGTGGAGAAAGACTTTCCCGTGGGAAGCCGGTTTTTGTCAAACGGGTCCCAGTGCTCTGCTCCTCTCTTTTCACTCCTGCTGCCAGAAGCCACGGGAGGATGGGAGGGCTTAGAACATGGCTGGGCACTGGGGTTTCTTCCAGAGAAGTGGAGGGCATTGGCTTTACCTTGCCACAACCACTTGGGATAGGGTCTGCACCTCAGGAAAACTGTTTCCGTGGGAAGCCGGCTTTTTGCAAAGGGGTCTCAGGGCCATGGGCCTCGGGTGTCCCTCCGGCTCCCCAAAGCACAGGGACGAGGTGAGGGGCTTAGACCATGCCTGGGCAATGTTCTTTCTTACTCCTGGGTGTGTGGCATTTTGTTGAGCTGGCTACCCCCACTTGGGATAGGTGTTCCACAGCAAGCACCTATTGTTCGTCGGAAGCCGTTTTTGCCCCAGGGGTCTCCGGGCTGTGTTCGTTGGGGTTGAACTCCTGCTAGCAAAACCGCCGGGTTGAGGGAAGGGTTCAGACTGTGCCTGGGCCCATTGGTCTCTTCCAGGTCAGTGTATGGCATTTCCTTCCCCTTGCCACAGGCACCTGGGAGCATGTCAGCACGTGGAGAAAGACTTTCCCGTGGGAAGCCGGTTTTTGTCAAACGGGTCCCAGTGCTCTGCTGCTCTCTTTTCACTCCTGCTGCCAGAAGCCCAGGGAGGATGGGAGGGCTTAGAACATGGCTGGGCACTGTGGTTTCTTCCAGAGAAGTGGAGGGCATTGGCTTTACCTTGCCACAACCACTTGGGATAGGGTCTGCACCTCAGGAAAACTGTTTTCGTGGGAAGCCGGCTTTTTGCAAAGGGGTCTCAGGGCCGTGGGCCTCGGGTGTCCCTCCGGCTCCCCAAAGCACAGGGACGAGGTGAGGGGCTTAGACCATGCCTGGGCAATGTTGTTTCTTACACCTGGGTGTGTGGCATTTTGTAGAGCTGGCTACCCCCACTTGGGATAGGTGTTCCACAGCAAGCATCTATTGTTCGTCGGAAGCCGTTATTGCCCCAGGGGTCTCCGGGCTGTGTTCGTTGGGGTTGAACTCCTGCTAGCAAAACCGCCGGGTTGAGGGAAGGGTTCAGACTGTGCCTGGGCCCTGTGGTCTCTTCCAGGTCAGTGTATGGCATTTCCTTCCCCTTGCCACAGGCACCTGGGAGCATGTCTGCACGTGGAGAAAGACTTTCCCGTGGGAAGCCGGTTTTTGTCAAACGGGTCCCAGTGCTCTGCTCCTCTCTTTTCACTCCTGCTGCCAGAAGCCCAGGGAGGATGGGAGGGCTTAGAACATGCCTGGGCACTGTGGTTTCTTCCAGAGAAGTGGAGGGCATTGGCTTTACCTTGCCACAACCACTTGGGATAGGGTCTGCACATCAGGACAACTGTTTCCGTGGGAAGCCGGCTTTTTGCAAAGGGGTCTCAGGGCCATGGGCCTCGGGTGTCCCTCCGGCTCCCCAAAGCACAGGGACGAGGTGAGGGGCTTAGACCATGGCTGGACAATGTTGTTTCTTACACCTGGGTGTGTGGCATTTTGTTGAGCTGGCTACCCCCACTTGGGATAGGTGTTTCACAGCAAGCACCTATTGTTCGTCGGAAGCCGTTTTTGCCCCAGGGGTCTCCGGGCTGTGTTCGTTGGGCTTGAACTCCTGCTAACAAAACCGCCGGTTGAGGGAAGGGTTCAGACTGTGCCTGGGCCCTGTGGTCTCTTCCAGGTCAGTGTATGGCATTTCCTTCCCCTTGCCACAGGCACCTGGGAGCATGTCTGCACGTGGAGAAAGACTTTCCCGTGGGAAGCCGGTTTTTGTCAAACGGGTCCCAGTGCTCTGCTCCTCTCTTTTCACTCCTGCTGCCAGAAGCCCAGGGAGGATGGGAGGGCTTAGAACATGGCTGGGCACTGTGGTTTCTTCCAGAGAAGTGGAGGGCATTTGCTTTACCTTGCCACAACCACTTGGGATAGGGTCTGCACCTCAGGAAAACTGTTTCCGTGGGAAGCCGGCTTTTTGCAAAGGGGTCTCAGGGCCATGGGCCTCGGGTGTCCCTCCGGCTCCCCAAAGCACAGGGACGAGGTGAGGGGCTTAGACCATGCCTGGGCATTGTTGTTTCTTACACCTGGGTGTGTGGCATTTTGTTGAGCTGGCTACCCCCACTTGGGATAGGTGTTCCACAGCAAGCACCTATTGTTCGTCGGAAGCCGTTTTTGCCCCAGGGGTCTCCGGGCTGTGGTCGTTGGGGTTGAACTCCTGCTAGCAAAACCGCCGGGTTGAGGGAAGGGTTCAGACTGTGCCTGGGCCCTGTGGTCTCTTCCAGGTCAGTGTATGGCATTTCCTTCCCCTTGCCACAGGCACCTGGGAGCATGTCTGCACGTGGAGAAAGACTTTCCCGTGGGAAGCCGGTTTTTGTCAAACGGGTCCCAGTGCTCTGCTCCTCTCTTTTCACTCCTGCTGCCAGAAGCCACGGGAGGATGGGAGGGCTTAGAACATGGCTGGGCACTGGGGTTTCTTCCAGAGAAGTGGAGGGCATTGGCTTTACCTTGCCACAACCACTTGGGATAGGGTCTGCACCTCAGGAAAACTGTTTCCGTGGGAAGCCGGCTTTTTGCAAAGGGGTCTCAGGGCCATGGGCCTCGGGTGTCCCTCCGGCTCCCCAAAGCACAGGGACGAGGTGAGGGGCTTAGACCATGCCTGGGCAATGTTCTTTCTTACACCTGGGTGTGTGGCATTTTGTTGAGCTGGCTACCCCCACTTGGGATAGGTGTTCCACAGCAAGCACCTATTGTTCGTCGGAAGCCGTTTTTGCCCCAGGGGTCTCCGGGCTGTGTTCGTTGGGGTTGAACTCCTGCTAGCAAAACCGCCGGGTTGAGGGAAGGGTTCAGACTGTGCCTGGGCCCATTGGTCTCTTCCAGGTCAGTGTATGGCATTTCCTTCCCCTTGCCACAGGCACCTGGGAGCATGTCTGCACGTGGAGAAAGACTTTCCCGTGGGAAGCCGGTTTTTGTCAAACGGGTCCCAGTGCTCTGCTCCTCTCTTTTCACTCCTGCTGCCAGAAGCCTAGGGAGGATGGGAGGGCTTAGAACATGCCTGGGCACTGTGGTTTCTTCCAGAGAAGTGGAGGGCATTGGCTTTACCTTGCCACAACCACTTGGGATAGGGTCTGCACATCAGGACAACTGTTTCCGTGGGAAGCCGGCTTTTTGCAAAGGGGTCTCAGGGCCATGGGCCTCGGGTGTCCCTCCGGCTCCCCAAAGCACAGGGACGAGGTGAGGGGCTTAGACCATGGCTGGACAATGTTGTTTCTTACACCTGGGTGTGTGGCATTTTGTTGAGCTGGCTACCCCCACTTGGGATAGGTGTTCCACAGCAAGCACCTATTGTTCGTCGGAAGCCGTTTTTGCCCCAGGGGTCTCCGGGCTGTGTTCGTTGGGCTTGAACTCCTGCTAACAAAACCGCCGGTTGAGGGAAGGGTTCAGACTGTGCCTGGGCCCTGTGGTCTCTTCCAGGTCAGTGTATGGCATTTCCTTCCCCTTGCCACAGGCACCTGGGAGCATGTCTGCACGTGGAGAAAGACTTTCCCGTGGGAAGCCGGTTTTTGTCAAACGGGTCCCAGTGCTCTGCTCCTCTCTTTTCACTCCTGCTGCCAGAAGCCCAGGGAGGATGGGAGGGCTTAGAACATGCCTGGGCACTGGGGTTTCTTCCAGAGAAGTGGAGGGCATTGGCTTTACCTTGCCACAACCACTTGGGATAGGGTCTGCACCTCAGGACAACTGTTTCCGTGGGAAGCCGGCTTTTTGCAAAGGGGTCTCAGGGCCGTGGGGCTCGGGTGTCCCTCCGGCTCCCCAAAGCACAGGGACGAGGTGAGGGGCTTAGACCATGGCTGGGCAATGTTGTTTCTTACACCTGTGTGTGTGGCATTTTGTTGAGCTGGCTACCCCCACTTGGGATAGGTGTTTCACAGCAAGCATCTATTGTTCCTCGGAAGCCGTTTTTGCCCCAGGGGTCTCCTGGCTGTGTTCGTTGGGCTTGAACTCCTGCTAGCAAAACCGCCGGGTTGAGGGAAGGGTTCAGACTGTGCCTGGGCCCTGTGGTCTCTTCCAGGTCAGTGTATGGCATTTCCTTCCCCTTGCCACAGGCACCTGGGAGCATGTCTGCACGTGGAGAAAGACTTTCCCGTGGGAAGCCGGTTTTTGTCAAACGGGTCCCAGTGCTCTGCTCCTCTCTTTTCACTCCTGCTGCCAGAAGCCCAGGGAGAATGGGAGGGCTTAGAACATGGCTGGGCACTGGGGTTTCTTCCAGAGAAGTGGAGGGCATTGGCTTTACCTTGCCACAACCACTTGTGAGAGGGTCTGCATCTCAGGAAAACTGTTTCCGTGGGAAGCCGGCTTTTTGCAAAGGGGTCTCAGGGCCATGGGCCTCGGGTGTCCCTCCGGCTCCCCAAAGCACAGGGACGAGGTGAGGGGCTTAGACCATGCCTGGGCAATGTTGTTTCTTACACCTGGGTGTGTGGCATTTTATTGAGCTGGCTACCCCCACTTGGGATAGGTGTTCCACAGCAAGCACCTATTGTTCGTCGGAAGCCGTTTTTGCCCCAGGGGTCTCCGGGCTGTGTTCCTTGGGCTTGAACTCCTGCTAGCAAAACCGCCGGGTTGAGGGAAGGGTTCAGACTGTGCCTGGGCCCTGTGGTCTCTTCCAGGTCAGTGTATGGCATTTCCTTCCCCTTGCCACAGGCACCTGGGAGCATGTCTGCACGTGGAGAAAGACTTTCCCGTGGGAAGCCGGTTTTTGTCAAACGGGTCCCAGTGCTCTGCTCCTCTCTTTTCACTCCTGCTGCCAGAAGCCCAGGGAGGATGGGAGGGCTTAGAACATGGCTGGGCACTGTGGTTTCTTCCAGAGAAGTGGAGGGCATTTGCTTTACCTTGCCACAACCACTTGGGATAGGGTCTGCACCTCAGGACAACTGTTTCCGTGGGAAGCCGGCTTTTTGCAAAGGGGTCTCAGGGCCATGGGCCTCGGGTGTCCCTCCGGCTCCCCAAAGCACAGGGACGAGGTGAGGGGCTTAGACCATGGCTGGACAATGTTGTTTCTTACACCTGGGTGTGTGGCATTTTGTTGAGCTGGCTACCCCCACTTGGGATAGGTGTTCCACAGCAAGCACCTATTGTTCGTCGGAAGCCGTTTTTGCCCCAGGGGTCTCCGGGCTGTGTTCGTTGGGCTTGAACTCCTGCTAACAAAACCGCCGGTTGAGGGAAGGGTTCAGACTGTGCCTGGGCCCTGTGGTCTCTTCCAGGTCAGTGTATGGCATTTCCTTCCCCTTGCCACAGGCACCTGGGAGCATGTCTGCACGTGGAGAAAGACTTTCCCGTGGGAAGCCGGTTTTTGTCAAACGGGTCCCAGTGCTCTGCTCCTCTCTTTTCACTCCTGCTGCCAGAAGCCCAGGGAGGATGGGAGGGCTTAGAACATGCCTGGGCACTGGGGTTTCTTCCAGAGAAGTGGAGGGCATTGGCTTTACCTTGCCACAACCACTTGGGATAGGGTCTGCACCTCAGGACAACTGTTTCCGTGGGAAGCCGGCTTTTTGCAAAGGGGTCTCAGGGCCGTGGGGCTCGGGTGTCCCTCCGGCTCCCCAAAGCACAGGGACGAGGTGAGGGGCTTAGACCATGGCTGGGCAATGTTGTTTCTTACACCTGTGTGTGTGGCATTTTGTTGAGCTGGCTACCCCCACTTGGGATAGGTGTTTCACAGCAAGCATCTATTGTTCCTCGGAAGCCGTTTTTGCCCCAGGGGTCTCCGGGCTGTGTTCGTTGGGCTTGAACTCCTGCTAGCAAAACCGCCGGGTTGAGGGAAGGGTTCAGACTGTGCCTGGGCCCTGTGGTCTCTTCCAGGTCAGTGTATGGCATTTCCTTCCCCTTGCCACAGGCACCTGGGAGCATGTCTGCACGTGGAGAAAGACTTTCCCGTGGGAAGCCGGTTTTTGTCAAACGGGTCCCAGTGCTCTGCTCCTCTCTTTTCACTCCTGCTGCCAGAAGCCCAGGGAGAATGGGAGGGCTTAGAACATGGCTGGGCACTGGGGTTTCTTCCAGAGAAGTGGAGGGCATTGGCTTTACCTTGCCACAACCACTTGTGAGAGGGTCTGCACCTCAGGAAAACTGTTTCCGTGGGAAGCCGGCTTTTTGCAAAGGGGTCTCAGGGCCATGGGCCTCGGGTGTCCCTCCGGCTCCCCAAAGCACAGGGACGAGGTGAGGGGCTTAGACCATGCCTGGGCAATGTTGTTTCTTACACCTGGGTGTGTGGCATTTTATTGAGCTGGCTACCCCCACTTGGGATAGGTGTTCCACAGCAAGCACCTATTGTTCGTCGGAAGCCGTTTTTGCCCCAGGGGTCTCCGGGCTGTGTTCCTTGGGCTTGAACTCCTGCTAGCAAAACCGCCGGGTTGAGGGAAGGGTTCAGACTGTGCCTGGGCCCTGTGGTCTCTTCCAGGTCAGTGTATGGCATTTCCTTCCCCTTGCCACAGGCACCTGGGAGCATGTCTGCACGTGGAGAAAGACTTTCCCGTGGGAAGCCGTTTTTTGTCAAACGGGTCCCAGTGCTCTGCTGCTCTCTTTTCACTCCTGCTGCCAGAAGCCCAGGGAGGATGGGAGGGCTTAGAACATGGCTGGGCACTGTGGTTTCTTCCAGAGAAGTGGAGGGCATTTGCTTTACCTTGCCACAACCACTTGGGATAGGGTCTGCACCTCAGGAAAACTGTTTCCGTGGGAAGCCGGCTTTTTGCAAAGGGGTCTCAGGGCCATGGGCCTCGGGTGTCCCTCCGGCTCCCCAAAGCACAGGGACGAGGTGAGGGGCTTAGACCATGCCTGGGCATTGTTGTTTCTTACACCTGGGTGTGTGGCATTTTGTTGAGCTGGCTACCCCCACTTGGGATAGGTGTTCCACAGCAAGCACCTATTGTTCGTCGGAAGCCGTTTTTGCCCCAGGGGTCTCCGGGCTGTGGTCGTTGGGGTTGAACTCCTGCTAGCAAAACCGCCGGGTTGAGGGAAGGGTTCAGACTGTGCCTGGGCCCTGTGGTCTCTTCCAGGTCAGTGTATGGCATTTCCTTCCCCTTGCCACAGGCACCTGGGAGCATGTCTGCACGTGGAGAAAGACTTTCCCGTGGGAAGCCGGTTTTTGTCAAACGGGTCCCAGTGCTCTGCTCCTCTCTTTTCACTCCTGCTGCCAGAAGCCCAGGGAGAATGGGAGGGCTTAGAACATGGCTGGGCACTGGGGTTTCTTCCAGAGAAGTGGAGGGCATTGGCTTTACCTTGCCACAACAACTTGGGAGAGGGTCTACACCTCAGGAAAACTGTCTCCGTGGGAAGCCGGCTTTTTGCAAAGGGGTCTCAGGGCCGTGGGCCTCGGGTCTCCCTCCGGCTCCCCAAAGCACAGGGACGAGGTGAGGGGCTTAGACCATGCCTGGGCAATGTTGTTTCTTACACCTGGGTGTGTGGCATTTTGTTGAGCTGGCTACCCCCACTTGGGATAGGTGTTCCACAGCAAGCACCTATTGTTCGTCGGAAGCCGTTTTTGCCCCAGGGGTCTCCGGGCTGTGTTCGTTGGGCTTGAACTCCTGCTAGCAAAACCGCCGGGTTGAGGGAAGGGTTCAGACTGTGCCTGGGCCCTGTGGTCTCTTCCAGGTCAGTGTATGGCATTTCCTTCCCCTTGCCACAGGCACCTGGGAGCATGTCTGCACGTGGAGAAAGACTTTCCCGTGGGAAGCCGGTTTTTGTCAAACGGGTCCCAGTGCTCTGCTCCTCTCTTTTCACTCCTGCTGCCAGAAGCCCAGGGAGGATGGGAGGGCTTAGAACATGGCTGAGCACTGTGGTTTCTTCCAGAGAAGTGGAGGGCATTTGCTTTACCTTGCCACAACCACTTGGGATAGGGTCTGCACCTCAGGAAAACTGTTTCCGTGGGAAGCCGGCTTTTTGCAAAGGGGTCTCAGGGCCGTGGGGCTCGGGTGTCCCTCCGGCTCCCCAAAGCACAGGGACAAGGTGAGGGGCTTAGACCATGGCTGGACAATGTTGTTTCTTACACCTGGGTGTGTGGCATTTTGTTGAGCTGGCTACCCCCACTTGGGATAGGTGTTCCACAGCAAGCACCTATTGTTCGTCGGAAGCCGTTTTTGCCCCAGGGGTCTCCGGGCTGTGTTCGTTGGGCTTGAACTCCTGCTAGCAAAACCGCCGGGTTGAGGGAAGGGTTCAGACTGTGCCTGGGCCCAGTGGTCTCTTCCAGGTCAGTGTATGGCATTTCCTTCCCCTTGCCACAGGCACCTGGGAGCATGTCTGCACGTGGAGAAAGACTTTCCCGTGGGAAGCCGGTTTTTGTCAAACGGGTCCCAGTGCTCTGCTCCTCTCTTTTCACTCCTGCTGCCAGAAGCCCTGGGAGGATGGGAGGTCTTAGAACATGGCTGGGCACTGGGGTTTCTTCTAGAGAAGTGGAGGGCATTGGCTTTGCCTTGCCACAACCCCTTGGGATAGGGTCTGCACCTCAGGAAAACTGTTTTCGTGGGAAGCCGGCTTTTTGCAAAGGGGTCTCAGGGCCGTGGGGCTCCGGTGTCCCTCTGGCTCCCCAAAGCACAGGGACGAGGTGAGGGGCTTAGACCATGGCTGGGCAATGTTGTTTCTTACACCTGGGTGTGTGGCATTTTGTTGAGCTGGCTACCCCCACTTGGGATAGGTGTTTCACAGCAAGCACCTATTGTTCGTCGGAAGCCGTTTTTGCCCCAGGGGTCTCCGGGCTGTGTTCGTTGGGTTTGAACTCCTGCTAGCAAAACCGCCGGGTTGAGGGAAGGGTTCAGACTGTGCCTGGGCCCTGTGGTCTCTTCCAGGTCAGTGTATGGCATTTCCTTCCCCTTGCCACAGGCACCTGGGAGCATGTCTGCACGTGGAGAAAGACTTTCCCGTGGGAAGCCGGTTTTTGTCAAACGGGTCCCAGTGCTCTGCTGCTCTCTTTTCACTCCTGCTGCCAGAAGCCCAGGGAGGATGGGAGGGCTTAGAACATGGCTGAGCACTGTGGTTTCTTCCAGAGAAGTGGAGGGCATTTGCTTTACCTTGCCACAACCACTTGGGATAGGGTCTGCACCTCAGGAAAACTGTTTCCGTGGGAAGCCGGCTTTTTGCAAAGGGGTCTCAGGGCCATGGGCCTCGGGTGTCCCTCCGGCTCCCCAAAGCACAGGGACGAGGTGAGGGGCTTAGACCATGCCTGGGCAATGTTGTTTCTTACACCTGGGTGTGTGGCATTTTGTTGAGCTGGCTACCCCCACTTGGGATAGGTGTTCCACAGCAAGCACCTATTGTTCGTCGGAAGCCGTTTTTGCCCCAGGGGTCTCCGGGCTGTGTTCGTTGGGGTTGAACTCCTGCTGGCAAAACCGCCGGGTTGAGGGAAGGGTTCAGACTGTGCCTGGGCCCTGTGGTCTCTTCCAGGTCAGTGTATGGCATTTCCTTCCCCTTGCCACAGGCACCTGGGAGCATGTCTGCACGTGGAGAAAGACTTTCCCGTGGGAAGCCGGTTTTTGTCAAACGGGTCCCAGTGCTCTGCTCCTCTCTTTTCACTCCTGCTGCCAGAAGCCCAGGGAGAATGGGAGGGCTTAGAACATGGCTGGGCACTGGGGTTTCTTCCAGAGAAGTGGAGGGCATTGGCTTTACCTTGCCACAACCACTTGTGAGAGGGTCTGCACCTCAGGAAAACTGTTTCCGTGAGAAGCCGGCTTTTTGCAAAGGGGTCTCAGGGCCATGGGCCTCGGGTGTCCCTCCGGCTCCCCAAAGCACAGGGACGAGGTGAGGGGCTTAGACCATGCCTGGGCAATGTTGTTTCTTACACCTGGGTGTGTGGCATTTTGTTGAGCTGGCTACCCCCACTTGGGATAGGTGTTCCACAGCAAGCACCTATTGTTCGTCGGAAGCCGTTTTTGCCCCAGGGGTCTCCGGGCTGTGTTCGTTGGGGTTGAACTCCTGCTAGCAAAACCGCCGGGTTGAGGGAAGGGTTCAGACTGTGCCTGGGCCCTGTGGTCTCTTCCAGGTCAGTGTATGGCATTTCCTTCCCCTTGCCACAGGTACCTGGGAGCATGTCAGCACGTGGAGAAAGACTTTCCCGTGGGAAGCCGGTTTTTGTCAAACGGGTCCCAGTGCTCTGCTGCTCTCTTTTCACTCCTGCTGCCAGAAGCCCAGGGAGGATGGGAGGGCTTAGAACATGGCTGGGCACTGTGGTTTCTTCCAGAGAAGTGGAGGGCATTGGCTTTACCTTGCCACAACCACTTGGGATAGGGTCTGCACCTCAGGAAAACTGTTTCCGTGGGAAGCCGGCTTTTTGCAAAGGGGTCTCAAGTCCGTGGGCCTCGGGTGTCCCTCCGGCTCCCCAAAGCACAGGGACGAGGTGAGGGGCTTAGACCATGCCTGGGCAATGTTGTTTCTTACACCTGGGTGTGTGGCATTTTGTAGAGCTGGCTACCCCCACTTGGGATAGGTGTTCCACAGCAAGCACCTATTGTTCGTCGGAAGCCGTTATTGCCCCAGGGGTCTCCGGGCTGTGTTCGTTGGGGTTGAACTCCTGCTAGCAAAACCGCCGGGTTGAGGGAAGGGTTCAGACTGTGCCTGGGCCCTGTGGTCTCTTCCAGGTCAGTGTATGGCATTTCCTTCCCCTTGCCACAGGCACCTGGGAGCATGTCTGCACGTGGAGAAAGACTTTCCCGTGGGAAGCCGGTTTTTGTCAAACGGGTCCCAGTGCTCTGCTCCTCTCTTTTCACTCCTGCTGCCAGAAGCCCAGGGAGGATGGGAGGGCTTAGAACATGCCTGGGCACTGGGGTTTCTTCCAGAGAAGTGGAGGGCATTGGCTTTACCTTGCCACAACCACTTGGGATAGGGTCTGCACCTCAGGACAACTGTTTCCGTGGGAAGCCGGCTTTTTGCAAAGGAGTCTCAGGGCCGTGGGGCTCGGGTGTCCCTCCGACTCCCCAAAGCACAGGGACGAGGTGAGGGGCTTAGACCATGGCTGGGCAATGTTGTTTCTTACACCTGTGTGTGTGGCATTTTGTTGAGCTGGCTACCCCCACTTGGGATAGGTGTTTCACAGCAAGCATCTATTGTTCCTCGGAAGCCGTTTTTGCCCCACGGGTCTCCGGGCTGTGTTCGTTGGGCTTGAACTCCTGCTAGCAAAACCGCCGGGTTGAGGGAAGGGTTCAGACTGTTCCTGGGCCCTGTGGTCTCTTCCAGGTCAGTGTATGGCATTTCCTTCCCCTTGCCACAGGCACCTGGGAGCATGTCTGTACATGGAGAAAGACTTTCCCGTGGGAAGCCGGTTTTTGTCAAACGGGTCCCAGTGCTCTGCTCCTCTCTTTTCACTCCTGCTGCCAGAAGCCCAGGGAGAATGGGAGGGCTTAGAACATGGCTGGGCACTGGGGTTTCTTCCAGAGAAGTGGAGGGCATTGGCTTTACCTTGCCACAACCACTTGTGAGAGGGTCTGCACCTCAGGAAAACTGTTTCCGTGGGAAGCCGGCTTTTTGCAAAGGGGTCTCAGGGCCGTGGGCCTCGGGTGTCCCTCCGGCTCCCCAAGCACAGGGACGAGGTGAGGGGCTTAGACCATGCCTGGGCAATGTTGTTTCTTACACCTGGGTGTGTGGCATTTTGTTGAGCTGGCTACCCCCACTTGGGATAGGTGTTCCACAGCAAGCACCTATTGTTCGTCGGAAGCCGTTTTTGCCCCAGGGGTCTCCGGGCTGTGTTCGTTGGGCTTGAAATCCTGCTAGCAAAACCGCCGGGTTGAGGGAAGGGTTCAGACTGTGCCTGGGCCCAGTGGTCTCTTCCAGGTCAGTGTATGGCATTTCCTTCCCCTTGCCACAGGCACCTGGGAGCATGTCTGCACGTGGAGAAAGACTTTCCCGTGGGAAGCCGGTTTTTGTCAAACGGGTCCCAGTGCTCTGCTCCTCTCTTTTCACTCCTGCTGCCAGAAGCCCAGGGAGGATGGGAGGTCTTAGAACATGGCTGGGCACTGGGGTTTCTTCTAGAGAAGTGGAGGGCATTGGCTTTGCCTTGCCACAACCCCTTGGGATAGGGTCTGCACCTCAGGAAAACTGTTTTCGTGGGAAGCCGGCTTTTTGCAAAGGAGTCTCAGGGCCGTGGGGCTCCGGTGTCCCTCTGGCTCCCCAAAGCACAGGGACGAGGTGAGGGGCTTAGACCATGGCTGGGCAATGTTGTTTCTTACACCTGGGTGTGTGGCATTTTGTTGAGCTGGCTACCCCCACTTGGGATAGGTGTTTCACAGCAAGCACCTATTGTTCGTCGGAAGCCGTTTTTGCCCCAGGGGTCTCCGGGCTGTGTTCCTTGGGCTTGAACTCCTGCTGGCAAAACCGCCGGGTTGAGGGAAGGGTTCAGACTGTGCCTGGGCCCTGTGGTCTCTTCCAGGTCAGTGTATGGCATTTCCTTCCCCTTGCCACAGGCACCTGGGAGCATGTCTGCACGTGGAGAAAGACTTTCCCGTGGGAAGCCGGTTTTTGTCAAACGGGTCCCAGTGCTCTGCTCCTCTCTTTTCACTCCTGCTGCCAGAAGCCCAGGGAGGATGGGAGGGCTTAGAACATGGCTGGGCACTGTGGTTTCTTCCAGAGAAGTGGAGGGCATTTGCTTTACCTTGCCACAACCACTTGGGATAGGGTCTGCACCTCAGGAAAACTGTTTCCGTGGGAAGCCGGCTTTTTGCAAAGGGGTCTCAGGGCCATGGGCCTCGGGTGTCCCTCCGGCTCCCCAAAGCACAGGGACGAGGTGAGGGGCTTAGACCATGCCTGGGCAATGTTGTTTCTTACACCTGGGTGTGTGGCATTTTGTTGAGCTGGCTACCCCCACTTGGGATAGGTGTTCCACAGCAAGCACCTATTGTTCGTCGGAAGCCGTTTTTGCCCCAGGGGTCTCCGGGCTGTGTTCGTTGGGGTTGAACTCCTGCTGGCAAAACCGCCGGGTTGAGGGAAGGGTTCAGACTGTGCCTGGGCCCTGTGGTCTCTTCCAGGTCAGTGTATGGCATTTCCTTCCCCTTGCCACAGGCACCTGGGAGCATGTCTGCACGTGGAGAAAGACTTTCCCGTGGGAAGCCGGTTTTTGTCAAACGGGTCCCAGTGCTCTGCTCCTCTCTTTTCACTCCTGCTGCCAGAAGCCCAGGGAGAATGGGAGGGCTTAGAACATGGCTGGGCACTGGGGTTTCTTCCAGAGAAGTGGAGGGCATTGGCTTTACCTTGCCACAACCACTTGTGAGAGGGTCTGCACCTCAGGAAAACTGTTTCCGTGGGAAGCCGGCTTTTTGCAAAGGGGTCTCAGGGCCATGGGCCTCGGGTGTCCCTCCGGCTCCCCAAAGCACAGGGACGAGGTGAGGGGCTTAGACCATGCCTGGGCAATGTTGTTTCTTACACCTGGGTGTGTGGCATTTTGTTGAGCTGGCTACCCCCACTTGGGATAGGTGTTCCACAGCAAGCACCTATTGTTCGTCGGAAGCCGTTTTTGCCCCAGGGGTCTCCGGGCTGTGTTCGTTGGGCTTGAACTCCTGCTAGCAAAACCGCCGGGTTGAGGGAAGGGTTCAGACTGTGCCTGGGCCCTGTGGTCTCTTCCAGGTCAGTGTATGGCATTTCCTTCCCCTTGCCACAGGTACCTGGGAGCATGTCAGCACGTGGAGAAAGACTTTCCCGTGGGAAGCCGGTTTTTGTCAAACGGGTCCCAGTGCTCTGCTGCTCTCTTTTCACTCCTGCTGCCAGAAGCCCAGGGAGGATGGGAGGGCTTAGAACATGGCTGGGCACTGTGGTTTCTTCCAGAGAAGTGGAGGGCATTGGCTTTACCTTGCCACAACCACTTGGGATAGGGTCTGCACCTCAGGAAAACTGTTTCCGTGGGAAGCCGGCTTTTTGCAAAGGGGTCTCAAGGCCGTGGGCCTCGGGTGTCCCTCCGGCTCCCCAAAGCACAGGGACGAGGTGAGGGGCTTAGACCATGCCTGGGCAATGTTGTTTCTTACACCTGGGTGTGTGGCATTTTGTAGAGCTGGCTACCCCCACTTGGGATAGGTGTTCCACAGCAAGCACCTATTGTTCGTCGGAAGCCGTTATTGCCCCAGGGGTCTCCGGGCTGTGTTCGTTGGGGTTGAACTCCTGCTAGCAAAACCGCCGGGTTGAGGGAAGGGTTCAGACTGTGCCTGGGCCCTGTGGTCTCTTCCAGGTCAGTGTATGGCATTTCCTTCCCCTTGCCACAGGCACCTGGGAGCATGTCTGCACGTGGAGAAAGACTTTCCCGTGGGAAGCCGGTTTTTGTCAAACGGGTCCCAGTGCTCTGCTCCTCTCTTTTCACTCCTGCTGCCAGAAGCCCAGGGAGGATGGGAGGGCTTAGAACATGCCTGGGCACTGGGGTTTCTTCCAGAGAAGTGGAGGGCATTGGCTTTACCTTGCCACAACCACTTGGGAGAGGGTCTACACCTCAGGAAAACTGTCTCCGTGGGAAGCCGGCTTTTTGCAAAGGGGTCTCAGGGCCGTGGGCCTCGGCTGTCCCTCCGGCTCCCCAAAGCACAGGGACGAGGTGAGGGGCTTAGACCATGCCTGGGCAATGTTGTTTCTTACACCTGGGTGTGTGGCATTTTGTTGAGCTGGCTACCCCCACTTGGGATAGGTGTTCCACAGCAAGCACCTATTGTTCGTCGGAAGCCGTTTTTGCCCCAGGGGTCTCCGGGCTGTGTTCGTTGGGCTTGAACTCCTGCTAGCAAAACCGCCGGGTTGAGGGAAGGGTTCAGACTGTGCCTGGGCCCTGTGGTCTCTTCCAGGTCAGTGTATGGCATTTCCTTCCCCTTGCCACAGGCACCTGGGAGCATGTCTGCACGTGGAGAAAGACTTTCCCGTGGGAAGCCGGTTTTTGTCAAACGGGTCCCAGTGCTCTGCTCCTCTCTTTTCACTCCTGCTGCCAGAAGCCCAGGAAGGATGGGAGGGCTTAGAACATGCCTGGGCACTGGGGTTTCTTCCAGAGAAGTGGAGGGCATTGGCTTTACCTTGCCACAACCACTTGGGATAGGGTCTGCACATCAGGACAACTGTTTCCGTGGGAAGCCGGCTTTTTGCAAAGGGGTCTCAGGGCCGTGGGCCTCGGGTGTCCCTCCGGCTCCCCAAAGCACAGGGACGAGGTGAGGGGCTTAGACCATGCCTGGGCAATGTTGTTTCTTACACCTGGGTGTGTGGCATTTTGTAGAGCTGGCTACCCCCACTTGGGATAGGTGTTCCACAGCAAGCACCTATTGTTCGTCGGAAGCCGTTATTGCCCCAGGGGTCTCCGGGCTGTGTTCGTTGGGGTTCAACTCCTGCTAGCAAAACCGCCGGGTTGAGGGAAGGGTTCAGACTGTGCCTGGGCCCTGTGGTCTCTTCCAGGTCAGTGTACGGCATTTCCTTCCCCTTGCCACAGGCACCTGGGAGCATGTCTGCACGTGGAGAAAGACTTTCCCGTGGGAAGCCGGTTTTTGTCAAACGGGTCCCAGTGCTCTGCTCCTCTCTTTTCACTCCTGCTGCCAGAAGCCCAGGGAGAATGGGAGGGCTTAGAACATGGCTGGGCACTGGGGTTTCTTCCAGAGAAGTGGAGGGCATTGGCTTTACCTTGCCACAACCACTTGTGAGAGGGTCTGCACCTCAGGAAAACTGTTTCCGTGGGAAGCCGGCTTTTTGCAAAGGGGTCTCAGGGCCATGGGCCTCGGGTGTCCCTCCGGCTCCCCAAAGCACAGGGACGAGGTGAGGGGCTTAGACCATGCCTGGGCAATGTTGTTTCTTACACCTGGGTGTGTGGCATTTTGTTGAGCTGGCTACCCCCACTTGGGATAGGTGTTCCACAGCAAGCACCTATTGTTCGTCGGAAGCCGTTTTTGCCCCAGGGGTCTCCGGGCTGTGTTCGTTGGGCTTGAACTCCTGCTAGCAAAACCGCCGGGTTGAGGGAAGGGTTCAGACTGTGCCTGGGCCCTGTGGTCTCTTCCAGGTCAGTGTATGGCATTTCCTTCTCCTTGCCACAGGCACCTGGGAGCATGTCAGCACGTGGAGAAAGACTTTCCCGTGGGAAGCCGGTTTTTGTCAAACGGGTCCCAGTGCTCTGCTCCTCTCTTTTCACTCCTGCTGCCAGAAGCCCAGGGAGGATGGGAGGGCTTAGAACATGGCTGGGCACTGTGGTTTCTTCCAGAGAAGTGGAGGGCATTGGCTTTACCTTGCCACAACCACTTGGGATAGGGTCTGCACCTCAGGAAAACTGTTTTCGTGGGAAGCCGGCTTTTTGCAAAGGGGTCTCAGGGCCGTGGGCCTCGGGTGTCCCTCCGGCTCCCCAAAGCACAGGGACGAGGTGAGGGGCTTAGACCATGCCTGGGCAATGTTGTTTCTTACACCTGGGTGTGTGGCATTTTGTAGAGCTGGCTACCCCCACTTGGGATAGGTGTTCCACAGCAAGCACCTATTGTTCGTCGGAAGCCGTTATTGCCCCAGGGGTCTCCGGGCTGTGTTCGTTGGGGTTGAACTCCTGCTAGCAAAACCGCCGGGTTGAGGGAAGGGTTCAGACTGTGCCTGGGCCCTTTGGTCTCTTCCAGGTCAGTGTATGGCATTTCCTTCCCCTTGCCACAGGCACCTGGGAGCATGTCTGCACGTGGAGAAAGACTTTCCCGTGGGAAGCCGGTTTTTGTCAAACGGGTCCCAGTGCTCTGCTCCTCTCTTTTCACTCCTGCTGCCAGAAGCCCAGGGAGGATGGGAGGGCTTAGAACATGCCTGGGCACTGTGGTTTCTTCCAGAGAAGTGGAGGGCATTGGCTTTACCTTGCCACAACCACTTGGGATAGGGTCTGCACCTCAGGACAACTGTTTCCGTGGGAAGCCGGCTTTTTGCAAAGGGGTCTCAGGTCCATGGGCCTCGGGTGTCCCTCCGGCTCCCCAAAGCACAGGGACGAGGTGAGGGGCTTAGACCATGGCTGGACAATGTTGTTTCTTACACCTGGGTGTGTGGCATTTTGTTGAGCTGGCTACCCCCACTTGGGATAGGTGTTCCACAGCAAGCACCTATTGTTCGTCGGAAGCCGTTTTTGCCCCAGGGGTCTCCGGGCTGTGTTCGTTGGGCTTGAACTCCTGCTAACAAAACCGCCGGGTTGAGGGAAGGGTTCAGACTGTGCCTGGGCCCTGTGGTCTCTTCCAGGTCAGTGTATGGCATTTCCTTCCCCTTGCCACAGGCACCTGGGAGCATGTCTGCACGTGGAGAAAGACTTTCCCGTGGGAAGCCGGTTTTTGTCAAACGGGTCCCAGTGCTCTGCTCCTCTCTTTTCACTCCTGCTGCCAGAAGCCCAGGGAGGATGGGAGGGCTTAGAACATGCCTGGGCACTGGGGTTTCTTCCAGAGAAGTGGAGGGCATTGGCTTTACCTTGCCACAACCACTTGGGATAGGGTCTGCACCTCAGGACAACTGTTTCCGTGGGAAGCCGGCTTTTTGCAAAGGGGTCTCAGGGCCGTGGGGCTCGGGTGTCCCTCCGGCTCCCCAAAGCACAGGGACGAGGTGAGGGGCTTAGACCATGGCTGGGCAATGTTGTTTCTTACACCTGTGTGTGTGGCATTTTGTTGAGCTGGCTACCCCCACTTGGGATAGGTGTTTCACAGCAAGCATCTATTGTTCCTCGGAAGCCGTTTTTGCCCCAGGGGTCTCCGGGCTGTGTTCGTTGGGCTTGAACTCCTGCTAGCAAAACCGCCGGGTTGAGGGAAGGGTTCAGACTGTGCCTGGGCCCTGTGGTCTCTTCCAGGTCAGTGTATGGCATTTCCTTCCCCTTGCCACAGGCACCTGGGAGCATGTCTGCACATGGAGAAAGACTTTCCCGTGGGAAGCCGGTTTTTGTCAAACGGGTCCCAGTGCTCTGCTCCTCTCTTTTCACTCCTGCTGCCAGAAGCCCAGGGAGAATGGGAGGGCTTAGAACATGGCTGGGCACTGGGGTTTCTTCCAGAGAAGTGGAGGGCATTGGCTTTACCTTGCCACAACCACTTGTGAGAGGGTCTGCACCTCAGGAAAACTGTTTCCGTGGGAAGCCGGCTTTTTGCAAAGGGGTCTCAGGGCCGTGGGCCTCGGGTGTCCCTCCGGCTCCCCAAGCACAGGGACGAGGTGAGGGGCTTAGACCATGCCTGGGCAATGTTGTTTCTTACACCTGGGTGTGTGGCATTTTGTTGAGCTGGCTACCCCCACTTGGGATAGGTGTTCCACAGCAAGCACCTATTGTTCGTCGGAAGCCGTTTTTGCCCCAGGGGTCTCCGGGCTGTGTTCGTTGGGCTTGAAATCCTGCTAGCAAAACCTCCGGGTTGAGGGAAGGGTTCAGACTGTGCCTGGGCCCAGTGGTCTCTTCCAGGTCAGTGTATGGCATTTCCTTCCCCTTGCCACAGGCACCTGGGAGCATGTCTGCACGTGGAGAAAGACTTTCCCGTGGGAAGCCGGTTTTTGTCAAACGGGTCCCAGTGCTCTGCTCCTCTCTTTTCACTCCTGCTGCCAGAAGCCCTGGGAGGATGGGAGGTCTTAGAACATGGCTGGGCACTGGGGTTTCTTCTAGAGAAGTGGAGGGCATTGGCTTTGCCTTGCCACAACCCCTTGGGATAGGGTCTGCACCTCAGGAAAACTGTTTTCGTGGGAAGCCGGCTTTTTGCAAAGGGGTCTCAGGGCCGTGGGGCTCCGGTGTCCCTCTGGCTCCCCAAAGCACAGGGACGAGGTGAGGGGCTTAGACCATGGCTGGGCAATGTTGTTTCTTACACCTGGGTGTGTGGCATTTTGTTGAGCTGGCTACCCCCACTTGGGATAGGTGTTTCACAGCAAGCACCTATTGTTCGTCGGAAGCCGTTTTTGCCCCAGGGGTCTCCGGGCTGTGTTCGTTGGGCTTGAACTCCTGCTGGCAAAACCGCCGGGTTGAGGGAAGTGTTCAGACTGTGCCTGGGCCCTGTGGTCTCTTCCAGGTCAGTGTATGGCATTTCCTTCCCCTTGCCACAGGCACCTGGGAGCATGTCTGCACGTGGAGAAAGACTTTCCCGTGGGAAGCCGGTTTTTGTCAAACGGGTCCCAGTGCTCTGCTCCTCTCTTTTCACTCCTGCTGCCAGAAGCCCAGGGAGGATGGGAGGGCTTAGAACATGGCTGAGCACTGTGGTTTCTTCCAGAGAAGTGGAGGGCATTTGCTTTACCTTGCCACAACCACTTGGGATAGGGTCTGCACCTCAGGAAAACTGTTTCCGTGGGAAGCCGGCTTTTTGCAAAGGGGTCTCAGGGCCATGGGCCTCGGGTGTCCCTCCGGCTCCCCAAAGCACAGGGACGAGGTGAGGGGCTTAGACCATGCCTGGGCAATGTTGTTTCTTACACCTGGGTGTGTGGCATTTTGTTGAGCTGGCTACCCCCACTTGGGATAGGTGTTCCACAGCAAGCACCTATTGTTCGTCGGAAGCCGTTTTTGCCCCAGGGGTCTCCGGGCTGTGTTCGTTGGGCTTGAACTCCTGCTAGCAAAACCGCCGGGTTGAGGGAAGGGTTCAGACTGTGCCTGGGCCCTGTGGTCTCTTCCAGGTCAGTGTATGGCATTTCCTTCCCCTTGCCACAGGCACCTGGGAGCATGTCTGCACGTGGAGAAAGACTTTCCCGTGGGAAGCCGGTTTTTGTCAAACGGGTCCCAGTGCTCTGCTCCTCTCTTTTCACTCCTGCTGACAGAAGCCCAGGGAGGATGGGAGGGCTTAGAACATGCCTGGGCACTGTGGTTTCTTCCAGAGAAGTGGAGGGCATTGGCTTTACCTTGCCACAACCACTTGGGAGAGGGTCTACACCTCAGGAAAACTGTCTCCGTGGGAAGCCGGCTTTTTGCAAAGGGGTCTCAGGGCCGTGGGCCTCGGCTGTCCCTCCGGCTCCCCAAAGCACAGGGACGAGGTGAGGGGCTTAGACCATGCCTGGGCAATGTTGTTTCTTACACCTGGGTGTGTGGCATTTTGTTGAGCTGGCTACCCCCACTTGGGATAGGTGTTCCACAGCAAGCACCTATTGTTCGTCGGAAGCCGTTTTTGCCCCAGGGGTCTCCGGGCTGTGTTCGTTGGGCTTGAACTCCTGCTAGCAAAACCGCCGGGTTGAGGGAAGGGTTCAGACTGTGCCTGGGCCCTGTGGTCTCTTCCAGGTCAGTGTATGGCATTTCCTTCCCCTTGCCACAGGCACCTGGGAGCATGTCTGCACGTGGAGAAAGACTTTCCCGTGGGAAGCCGGTTTTTGTCAAACGGGTCCCAGTGCTCTGCTCCTCTCTTTTCACTCCTGCTGCCAGAAGCCCAGGGAGGATGGGAGGGCTTAGAACATGCCTGGGCACTGGGGTTTCTTCCAGAGAAGTGGAGGGCATTGGCTTTACCTTGCCACAACCACTTGGGATAGGGTCTGCACATCAGGACAACTGTTTCCGTGGGAAGCCGGCTTTTTGCAAAGGGGTCTCAGGGCCATGGGCCTCGGGTGTCCCTCCGGCTCCCCAAAGCACAGGGACGAGGTGAGGGGCTTAGACCATGGCTGGACAATGTTGTTTCTTACACCTGGGTGTGTGGCATTTTGTTGAGCTGGCTACCCCCACTTGGGATAGGTGTTCCACAGCAAGCACCTATTGTTCGTCGGAAGCCGTTTTTGCCCCAGGGGTCTCCGGGCTGTGTTCGTTGGGCTTGAACTCCTGCTAGCAAAACCGCCGGGTTGAGGGAAGGGTTCAGACTGTGCCTGGGCCCTGTGGTCTCTTCCAGGTCAGTGTATGGCATTTCCTTCCCCTTGCCACAGGCACCTGGGAGCATGTCTGCACGTGGAGAAAGACTTTCCCGTGGGAAGCCGGTTTTTGTCAAACGGGTCCCAGTGCTCTGCTCCTCTCTTTTCACTCCTGCTGCCAGAAGCCCAGGGAGGATGGGAGGGCTTAGAACATGCCTGGGCACTGTGGTTTCTTCCAGAGAAGTGGAGGGCATTGGCTTTACCTTGCCACAACCACTTGGGATAGGGTCTGCACCTCAGGACAACTGTTTCCGTGGGAAGCCGGCTTTTTGCAAAGGGGTCTCAGGGCCGTGGGCCTCGGGTGTCCCTCCGGCTCCCCAAAGCACAGGGACGAGGTGAGAGGCTTAAACCATGCCTGGGCAATGTTGTTTCTTACACCTGGGTGTGTGGCATTTTGTTGAGCTGGCTACCCCCACTTGGGATAGGTGTTCCACAGCAAGCACCTATTGTTCGTCGGAAGCCGTTTTTGCCCCAGGGGTCTCCGGGCTGTGTTCGTTGGGCTTGAACTCCTGCTAGCAAAACCGCCGGGTTGAAGGAAGGGTTCAGACTGTGCCTGGGCCCTATGGTCTCTTCCAGGTCAGTGTATGGCATTTCCTTCCCCTTGCCACAGGCACCTGGGAGCATGTCTGCACGTGGAGAAAGACTTTCCCGTGGGAAGCCGGTTTTTCTCAAACGGGTCCCAGTGCTCTGCTCCTCTCTTTTCACTCCTGCTGCCAGAAGCCCAAGGAGGATGGGAGGGCTTAGAACATGGCTGGGCACTGTGGTTTCTTCCAGAGAAGTGGAGGGCATTGGCTTTACCTTGCCACAAATACTTGGGATAGGGTCTGCACCTCAGGAAAACTGTTTCCGTGGGAAGCCGGCTTTTTGCAAAGGGGTCTCAGGGCCGTGGGCCTCGGGTGTCCCTCCGGCTCCCCAAAGCACAGGGACGAGGTGAGGGGCTTAGACCATGCCTGGGCAATGTTGTTTCTTACACCTGGGTGTGTGGCATTTTGTTGAGCTGGCTACCCCCACTTGGGATAGGTGTTTCACAGCAAGCACCTATTGTTCGTCGGAAGCCATTTTTGCCCCAGGGGTCTCCGGGCTGTGTTCCTTGGGCTTGAACTCCTGCTAGCAAAACCGCCGGGTTGAGGGAAGTGTTCACACTGTGCCTGGGCCCTGTGGTCTCTTCCAGGTCAGTGTATGGCATTTCCTTCCCCTTGCCACAGGCACCTGGGAGCATGTCTGCACGTGGAGAAAGACTTTCCCGTGGGAAGCCGGTTTTTGTCAATTGGGTCCCAGTGCTCTGCTCCTCTCTTTTCACTCCTGCTGCCAGAAGCCCAGGGAGGATGGGAGGGCTTAGAACATGGCTGGGCACTGTGGTTTCTTCCAGAGAAGTGGAGGGCATTTGCTTTACCTTGCCACAACCACTTGGGATAGGGTCTGCACCTCAGGAAAACTGTTTCCGTGGGAAGCCGGCTCTTTGCAAAGGGGTCTCAGGGCCGTGGGCCTCGGGTGTCCCTCCGGCTCCCCAAAGCACAGGGACGAGGTGAGGGGCGTAGACCATGCCTGGGCAATGTTGTTTCTTACACCTGGGTGTGTGGCATTTTGTTGAGCTCGCTACCCCCACTTGGGATAGGTGTTCCACAGCAAGCACCTATTGTTCGTCGGAAGCCGTTTTTGCCCAAGGGGTCTCCGGGCTGTGTTCGTTGGGCTTGAACTCCTGCTAGCAAAACCGCCGGGTTGAGGGAAGGGTTCAGACTGTGCCTGGGCCCTGTGGTCTCTTCCAGGTCAGTGTATGGCATTTCCTTCCCCTTGCCGCAGGCACCTGGGAGCATGTCTGCACGTGGAGAAAGACTTTCCCGTGGGAAGCCGGTTTTTGTCAAACGGGTCCCAGTGCTCTGCTCCTCTCTTTTCACTCCTGCTGCCAGAAGCCCAGGGAGGATGGGAGGGCTTAGAACATGGGTGGGCACTGTGGTTTCTTCCAGAGAAGTGGAGGGCATTGGCTTTACCTTGCCAAAACCACTGTGAGAGGGTCTGCACCTCAGGAAAACTGTTATCGTGGGAAGCCGGCTTTTTGCAAAGGGGTCTCAGGGCCGTGGGCCTCGGGTGTCCCTCCGGCTCCCCAAAGCACAGGGACGAGGTGAGGGGCTTAGACCATGGCTGGACAATGTTGTTTCTTACACCTGGGTGTGTGGCATTTTGTTGAGCTGGCTACCCCCACTTGGGATAGGTGTTCCACAGCAAGCACCTATTGTTCGTCGGAAGCCGTTTTTGCCCCAGGGGTCTCCGGGCTGTGTTCGTTGGGGTTGAACTCCTGCTAGCAAAACCGCCGGGTTGAGGGAAGGGTTCAGACTGTGCCTGGGCCCTGTGGTCTCTTCCAGGTCAGTGTATGGCATTTCCTTCCCCTTGCCACAGGCACCTGGGAGCATGTCTGCACGTGGAGAAAGACTTTCCCGTGGGAAGCCGGTTTTTGTCAAACGGGTCCCAGTGCTCTGCTCCTCTCTTTTCACTCCTGCTGCCAGAAGCCCAGGGAGGATGGGAGGGCTTAGAACATGCCTGGGCACTGTGGTTTCTTCCAGAGAAGTGGAGGGCATTGGCTTTACCTTGCCACAACCACTTGGGGAGGGTCTACACCTCAGGAAAACTGTCTGCGTGGGAAGCCGGCTTTTTGCAAAGGGGTCTCAGGGCCGTGGGCCTCGGCTGTCCCTCCGGCTCCCCAAAGCACAGGGACGAGGTGAGGGGCTTAGACCATGTCTGGGCAATGTTGTTTCTTACACCTGGGTGTGTGGCATTTTGTTGAGCTGGCTACCCCCACTTGGGATAGGTGTTCCAGAGCAAGCACCTATTGTTCGTCGGAAGCCGTTTTTGCCCCAGGGGTCTCCGGGCTGTGTTCGTTGGGCTTAAACTCCTGCTAGCAAAACCGCCGGGTTGAGGGAAGGGTTCAGACTGTGCCTGGGCCCTGTGGTCTCTTCCAGGTCAGTGTATGGCATTTCCTTCCCTTTGCCACAGGCACCTGGGAGCATGTCTGCACGTGGAGAAAGACTTTCCCGTGGGAAGTCGGTTTTTGTCAAACGGGTCCCAGTGCTCTGCACCTCTCTTTTCACTCCTGCTGCCAGAAGCCCAGGGAGGATGGGAGGGCTTAGAACATGGGTGGGCACTGTGGTTTCTTCCAGAGAAGTGGAGGGCATTGGCTTTACCTTGCCACAACCACTGTGAGAGGGTCTGCACCTCAGGAAAACTGTTATCGTGGGAAGCCGGCTTTTTGCAAAGGGGTCTCAGGGCCGTGGGCCTCGGGTGTCCCTCCGGCTCCCCAAAGCACAGGGACGAGGTGAGGGGCTTAGACCATGCCTGGGCAATGTTGTTTCTTACACCTGGGTGTGTGGCATTTTGTTGTGCTGGCTACCCCCACTTCGGTTAGCTGTTCCACAGCAAGCACCTATTGTTCGTCGGAAGCCGTTTTTGCCCCAGGGGTCTCCGGGCTGTGTTCGTTGGGCTTGAACTCCTGCTAGCAAAACCGCCGGGTTGAGGGAAGGGTTCAGACTGTGCCTGGGCCCTGTGGTCTCTTCCAGGTCAGTGTATGGCATTTCCTTCCCCTTGCCACAGGCACCTGGGAGCATGTCTGCACGTGGAGAAAGACTTTCCCGTGGGAAGCCGGTTTTTGTCAAACGGGTCCCAGTGCTCTGCTCCTCTCTTTTCACTCCTGCTGCCAGAAGCCCAGGGAGGATGGGAGGGCTTAGAACATGCCTGGGCACTGTGGTTTCTTCCAGAGAAGTGGAGGGCATTGGCTTTACCTTGCCACAACCACTTGTGAGAGGGTCTGCACCTCAGGAAAACTGTTTCCGTAGAAGCCGGCTTTTTGCCAAGGGGTCTCAGGGCCGTGGGCCTCGGGTGTCCCTCCGGCTCCCCAAACCACAGGGACGAGGTGAGGGGCTTAGACCATGGCTGGACAATGTTGTTTCTTACACCTGGGTGTGTGGCATTTTGTTGAGCTGGCTACCCCCACTTGGGATAGGTGTTCCAGAGCAAGCACCTATTGTTCGTCGGAAGCCGTTTTTGCCCCAGGGGTCTCCGGGCTGTGTTCGTTGGGCTTGAACTCCTGCTAGCAAAACCGCCGGGTTGAGGGAAGGGTTCAGACTGTGCCTGGGCCCTGTGGTCTCTTCCAGGTCAGTGTATGGCATTTCCTTCCCCTTGCCACAGGCACCTGGGAGCATGTCTGCACGTGGAGAAAGACTTTCCCGTGGGAAGCCGGTTTTTGTCAAACGGGTCCCAGTGCTCTGCTCCTCTCCTTTCACTCCTGCTGCCAGAAGCCCAGGGAGGATGGGAGGGCTTAGAACATGCCTGGGCACTGTGGTTTCTTCCAGAGAAGTGGAGGGCATTGGCTTTACCTTGCCACAACCACTTGGGATAGGGACTGCACCTCAGGAAAACTGTCTCCGTGGGAAGCCGGCTTTCTGCAAAGGGGTCTCAGGGCCGTGGGCCTCGGGAGTCCCTCCGGCTCCCCAAAGCACAGGGACGAGGTGAGGGGCTTAGACCATGCCTGGGCAATGTTGTTTCTTACACCTGGGTGTGTGGCATTTTGTTGAGCTGGCTGCCCCCACTTGGGATAGGTGTTCCACAGCAAGCACCTATTGTTCCTCGGAAGCCGTTTTTGCCCCAGGGGTCTCCGGGCTGTGTTCCTTGGGCTTGAACTCCTGCTAGCAAAACCGCCGGGTTGAGGGAAGCGTTCAGACTGTGCGTGGGCCCTGCGGTCTCTTCCAGGTCAGTGTATGGCATTTCCTTCCCCTTGCCACAGGCACCTGGGAGCATGTCTACACGTGGAGAAAGACTTTCCCGTGGGAAGCCGGTTTTTGTCAAACGGGTCCCAGTGCTCTGCTCCTCTCTTTTCACTCCTGCTGCCAGAAGCCCAGGGAGGATGGGAGGGCTTAGAACATAGCTGGGCACTGGGGTTTCTTCCAGAGAAGTGGAGGGCATTGGCTTTACCTTGCCACAACAACTTGGGAGAGGGTCTACACCTCAGGAAATCTGTCTCCGTGGGAAGCCGGCTTTTTGCAAAGGGGTCTCAGGGTACGTGGGCCTCGGCTGTCCCTCCGGCTCCCCAAAGCACAGGGACGAGGTGAGGGGCTTAGACCATGCCTGGGCAATGTTGTTTCTTACACCTGGGTGTGTGGCATTTTGTTCAGCTGGCTACCCCCACTTGGGATAGGTGTTCCACAGCAAGCACCTATTGTTCGTCGGAAGCCGTTTTTGCCCCAGGGGTCTCCGGGCTGTGTTCGTTGGGCTTGAACTCCTGCTAGCAAAACCGCCGGGTTGAGGGAAGGGTTCAGACTGTGCCTGGGCCCTGTGGTCTCTTCCAGGTCAGTGTATGGCATTTCCTTCCCATTGCCACAGGCACCTGGGAGCATGTCTGCACGTGGAGAAAGACTTTCCCGTGGGAAGCCGGTTTTTGTCAAACGGGTCCCAGTGCTCTGCTCCTCTCTTTTCACTCCTGCTGCCAGAAGCCCAGGGAGGATGGGAGGGCTTAGAACATGCCTGGGCACTGTGGTTTCTTCCAGAGAAGTGGAGGGCATTGGCTTTACCTTGCCACAACCACTTGGGATAGGGTCTGCACCTCAGGACAACTGTTTCCGTGGGAAGCCGGCTTTTTGCAAAGGGGTCTCAGGGCCGTGGGCCTCGGGTGTCCCTCCGGCTCCCCAAAGCACAGGAACGAGGTGAGAGGCTTAAACCATGCCTGGGCAATGTTGTTTCTTACACCTGGGTGTGTGGCATTTTGTTGAGCTGGCTACCCCCACTTGGGATAGGTGTTCCACAGCAAGCACCTATTGTTCGTCGGAAGCCGTTTTTGCCCCAGGGGTCTCCGGGCTGTGTTCGTTGGGCTTGAACTCCTGCTAGCAAAACCGCCGGGTTGAAGGAAGGGTTCAGACTGTGCCTGGGCCCTATGGTCTCTTCCAGGTCAGTGTATGGCATTTCCTTCCCCTTGCCACAGGCACCTGGGAGCATGTCTGCACGTGGAGAAAGACTTTCCCGTGGGAAGCCGGTTTTTCTCAAACGGGTCCCAGTGCTCTGCTCCTCTCTTTTCACTCCTGCTGCCAGAAGCCCAAGGAGGATGGGAGGGCTTAGAACATGGCTGGGCACTGTGGTTTCTTCCAGAGAAGTGGAGGGCATTGGCTTTACCTTGCCACAAATACTTGGGATAGGGTCTGCACCTCAGGAAAACTGTTTCCGTGGGAAGCCGGCTTTTTGCAAAGGGGTCTCAGGGCCGTGGGCCTCGGGTGTCCCTCCGGCTCCCCAAAGCACAGGGACGAGGTGAGGGGCTTAGACCATGCCTGGGCAATGTTGTTTCTTACACCTGGGTGTGTGGCATTTTGTTGAGCTGGCTACCCCCACTTGGGATAGGTGTTTCACAGCAAGCACCTATTGTTCGTCGGAAGCCATTTTTGCCCCAGGGGTCTCCGGGCTGTGTTCCTTGGGCTTGAACTCCTGCTAGCAAAACCGGCGGGTTGAGGGAAGGGTTCACACTGTGCCTGGGCCCTGTGGTCTCTTCCAGGTCAGTGTATGGCATTTCCTTCCCCTTGCCACAGGCACCTGGGAGCATGTCTGCACGTGGAGAAAGACTTTCCCGTGGGAAGCCGGTTTTTGTCAATTGGGTCCCAGTGCTCTGCTCCTCTCTTTTCACTCCTGCTGCCAGAAGCCCAGGGAGGATGGGAGGGCTTAGAACATGGCTGGGCACTGTGGTTTCTTCCAGAGAAGTGGAGGGCATTTGCTTTACCTTCCCACAACCACTTGGGATAGGGTCTGCACCTCAGGAAAACTGTTTCCGTGGGAAGCCGGCTCTTTGCAAAGGGGTCTCAGGGCCGTGGGCCTCGGGTGTCCCTCCGGCTCCCCAAAGCACAGGGACGAGGTGAGGGGCGTAGACCATGCCTGGGCAATGTTGTTTCTTACACCTGGGTGTGTGGCATTTTGTTGAGCTCGCTACCCCCACTTGGGATAGGTGTTCCACAGCAAGCACCTATTGTTCGTCGGAAGCCGTTTTTGCCCAAGGGGTCTCCGGGCTGTGTTCGTTGGGCTTGAACTCCTGCTAGCAAAACCGCCGGGTTGAGGGAAGGGTTCAGACTGTGCCTGGGCCCTGTGGTCTCTTCCAGGTCAGTGTATGGCATTTCCTTCCCCTTGCCGCAGGCACCTGGGAGCATGTCTGCACGTGGAGAAAGACTTTCCCGTGGGAAGCCGGTTTTTGTCAAACGGGTCCCAGTGCTCTGCTCCTCTCTTTTCACTCCTGCTGCCAGAAGCCCAGGGAGGATGGGAGGGCTTAGAACATGGGTGGGCACTGTGGTTTCTTCCAGAGAAGTGGAGGGCATTGGCTTTACCTTGCCAAAACCACTGTGAGAGGGTCTGCACCTCAGGAAAACTGTTATCGTGGGAAGCCGGCTTTTTGCAAAGGGGTCTCAGGGCCGTGGGCCTCGGGTGTCCCTCCGGCTCCCCAAAGCACAGGGACGAGGTGAGGGGCTTAGACCATGGCTGGACAATGTTGTTTCTTACACCTGGGTGTGTGGCATTTTGTTGAGCTGGCTACCCCCACTTGGGATAGGTGTTCCACAGCAAGCACCTATTGTTCGTCGGAAGCCGTTTTTGCCCCAGGGGTCTCCGGGCTGTGTTCGTTGGGGTTGAACTCCTGCTAGCAAAACCGCCGGGTTGAGGGAAGGGTTCAGACTGTGCCTGGGCCCTGTGGTCTCTTCCAGGTCAGTGTATGGCATTTCCTTCCCCTTGCCACAGGCACCTGGGAGCATGTCTGCACGTGGAGAAAGACTTTCCCGTGGGAAGCCGGTTTTTGTCAAACGGGTCCCAGTGCTCTGCTCCTCTCTTTTCACTCCTGCTGCCAGAAGCCCAGGGAGGATGGGAGGGCTTAGAACATGCCTGGGCACTGTGGTTTCTTCCAGAGAAGTGGAGGGCATTGGCTTTACCTTGCCACAACCACTTGGGGAGGGTCTACACCTCAGGAAAACTGTCTGCGTGGGAAGCCGGCTTTTTGCAAAGGGGTCTCAGGGCCGTGGGCCTCGGCTGTCCCTCCGGCTCCCCAAAGCACAGGGACGAGGTGAGGGGCTTAGACCATGCCTGGGCAATGTTGTTTCTTACACCTGGGTGTGTGGCATTTTGTTGAGCTGGCTACCCCCACTTGGGATAGGTGTTCCACAGCAAGCACCTATTGTTCCTCGGAAGCCGTTTTTGCCCCAGGGGTCTCCGGGCTGTGTTCGTTGGGCTTAAACTCCTGCTAGCAAAACCGCCGGGTTGAGGGAAGGGTTCAGACTGTGCCTGGGCCCTGTGGTCTCTTCCAGGTCAGTGTATGGCATTTCCTTCCCTTTGCCACAGGCACCTGGGAGCATGTCTGCACGTGGAGAAAGACTTTCCCGTGGGAAGTCGGTTTTTGTCAAACGGGTCCCAGTGCTCTGCACCTCTCTTTTCACTCCTGCTGCCAGAAGCCCAGGGAGGATGGGAGGGCTTAGAACATGGGTGGGCACTGTGGTTTCTTCCAGAGAAGTGGAGGGCATTGGCTTTACCTTGCCACAACCACTGTGAGAGGGTCTGCACCTCAGGAAAACTGTTATCGTGGGAAGCCGGCTTTTTGCAAAGGGGTCTCAGGGCCGTGGGCCTCGGGTGTCCCTCCGGCTCCCCAAAGCACAGGGACGAGGTGAGGGGCTTAGACCATGCCTGGGCAATGTTGTTTCTTACACCTGGGTGTGTGGCATTTTGTTGAGCTGGCTGCCCCCACTTGGGATAGGTGTTCCACAGCAAGCACCTATTGTTCCTCGGAAGCCGTTTTTGCCCCAGGGGTCTCCGGGCTGTGTTCCTTGGGCTTGAACTCCTGCTAGCAAAACCGCCGGGTTGAGGGAAGCGTTCAGACTGTGCGTGGGCCCTGCGGTCTCTTCCAGGTCAGTGTATGGCATTTCCTTCCCCTTGCCACAGGCACCTGGGAGCATGTCTACACGTGGAGAAAGACTTTCCCGTGGGAAGCCGGTTTTTGTCAAACGGGTCCCAGTGCTCTGCTCCTCTCTTTTCACTCCTGCTGCCAGAAGCCCAGGGAGGATGGGAGGGCTTAGAACATAGCTGGGCACTGGGGTTTCTTCCAGAGAAGTGGAGGGCATTGGCTTTACCTTGCCACAACAACTTGGGAGAGGGTCTACACCTCAGGAAATCTGTCTCCGTGGGAAGCCGGCTTTTTGCAAAGGGGTCTCAGGGTACGTGGGCCTCGGCTGTCCCTCCGGCTCCCCAAAGCACAGGGACGAGGTGAGGGGCTTAGACCATGCCTGGGCAATGTTGTTTCTTACACCTGGGTGTGTGGCATTTTGTTCAGCTGGCTACCCCCACTTGGGATAGGTGTTCCACAGCAAGCACCTATTGTTCGTCGGAAGCCGTTTTTGCCCCAGGGGTCTCCGGGCTGTGTTCGTTGGGCTTGAACTCCTGCTAGCAAAACCGCCGGGTTGAGGGAAGGGTTCAGACTGTGCCTGGGCCCTGTGGTCTCTTCCAGGTCAGTGTATGGCATTTCCTTCCCATTGCCACAGGCACCTGGGAGCATGTCTGCACGTGGAGAAAGACTTTCCCGTGGGAAGCCGGTTTTTGTCAAACGGGTCCCAGTGCTCTGCTCCTCTCTTTTCACTCCTGCTGCCAGAAGCCCAGGGAGGATGGGAGGGCTTAGAACATGCCTGGGCACTGTGGTTTCTTCCAGAGAAGTGGAGGGCATTGGCTTTACCTTGCCACAACCACTTGGGATAGGGTCTGCACCTCAGGACAACTGTTTCCGTGGGAAGCCGGCTTTTTGCAAAGGGGTCTCAGGGCCGTGGGCCTCGGGTGTCCCTCCGGCTCCCCAAAGCACAGGAACGAGGTGAGAGGCTTAAACCATGCCTGGGCAATGTTGTTTCTTACACCTGGGTGTGTGGCATTTTGTTGAGCTGGCTACCCCCACTTGGGATAGGTGTTCCACAGCAAGCACCTATTGTTCGTCGGAAGCCGTTTTTGCCCCAGGGGTCTCCGGGCTGTGTTCGTTGGGCTTGAACTCCTGCTAGCAAAACCGCCGGGTTGAAGGAAGGGTTCAGACTGTGCCTGGGCCCTATGGTCTCTTCCAGGTCAGTGTATGGCATTTCCTTCCCCTTGCCACAGGCACCTGGGAGCATGTCTGCACGTGGAGAAAGACTTTCCCGTGGGAAGCCGGTTTTTCTCAAACGGGTCCCAGTGCTCTGCTCCTCTCTTTTCACTCCTGCTGCCAGAAGCCCAAGGAGGATGGGAGGGCTTAGAACATGGCTGGGCACTGTGGTTTCTTCCAGAGAAGTGGAGGGCATTGGCTTTACCTTGCCACAAATACTTGGGATAGGGTCTGCACCTCAGGAAAACTGTTTCCGTGGGAAGCCGGCTTTTTGCAAAGGGGTCTCAGGGCCGTGGGCCTCGGGTGTCCCTCCGGCTCCCCAAAGCACAGGGACGAGGTGAGGGGCTTAGACCATGCCTGGGCAATGTTGTTTCTTACACCTGGGTGTGTGGCATTTTGTTGAGCTGGCTACCCCCACTTGGGATAGGTGTTTCACAGCAAGCACCTATTGTTCGTCGGAAGCCATTTTTGCCCCAGGGGTCTCCGGGCTGTGTTCCTTGGGCTTGAACTCCTGCTAGCAAAACCGGCGGGTTGAGGGAAGGGTTCACACTGTGCCTGGGCCCTGTGGTCTCTTCCAGGTCAGTGTATGGCATTTCCTTCCCCTTGCCACAGGCACCTGGGAGCATGTCTGCACGTGGAGAAAGACTTTCCCGTGGGAAGCCGGTTTTTGTCAATTGGGTCCCAGTGCTCTGCTCCTCTCTTTTCACTCCTGCTGCCAGAAGCCCAGGGAGGATGGGAGGGCTTAGAACATGGCTGGGCACTGTGGTTTCTTCCAGAGAAGTGGAGGGCATTTGCTTTACCTTCCCACAACCACTTGGGATAGGGTCTGCACCTCAGGAAAACTGTTTCCGTGGGAAGCCGGCTCTTTGCAAAGGGGTCTCAGGGCCGTGGGCCTCGGGTGTCCCTCCGGCTCCCCAAAGCACAGGGACGAGGTGAGGGGCGTAGACCATGCCTGGGCAATGTTGTTTCTTACACCTGGGTGTGTGGCATTTTGTTGAGCTCGCTACCCCCACTTGGGATAGGTGTTCCACAGCAAGCACCTATTGTTCGTCGGAAGCCGTTTTTGCCCAAGGGGTCTCCGGGCTGTGTTCGTTGGGCTTGAACTCCTGCTAGCAAAACCGCCGGGTTGAGGGAAGGGTTCAGACTGTGCCTGGGCCCTGTGGTCTCTTCCAGGTCAGTGTATGGCATTTCCTTCCCCTTGCCGCAGGCACCTGGGAGCATGTCTGCACGTGGAGAAAGACTTTCCCGTGGGAAGCCGGTTTTTGTCAAACGGGTCCCAGTGCTCTGCTCCTCTCTTTTCACTCCTGCTGCCAGAAGCCCAGGGAGGATGGGAGGGCTTAGAACATGGGTGGGCACTGTGGTTTCTTCCAGAGAAGTGGAGGGCATTGGCTTTACCTTGCCAAAACCACTGTGAGAGGGTCTGCACCTCAGGAAAACTGTTATCGTGGGAAGCCGGCTTTTTGCAAAGGGGTCTCAGGGCCGTGGGCCTCGGGTGTCCCTCCGGCTCCCCAAAGCACAGGGACGAGGTGAGGGGCTTAGACCATGGCTGGACAATGTTGTTTCTTACACCTGGGTGTGTGGCATTTTGTTGAGCTGGCTACCCCCACTTGGGATAGGTGTTCCACAGCAAGCACCTATTGTTCGTCGGAAGCCGTTTTTGCCCCAGGGGTCTCCGGGCTGTGTTCGTTGGGGTTGAACTCCTGCTAGCAAAACCGCCGGGTTGAGGGAAGGGTTCAGACTGTGCCTGGGCCCTGTGGTCTCTTCCAGGTCAGTGTATGGCATTTCCTTCCCCTTGCCACAGGCACCTGGGAGCATGTCTGCACGTGGAGAAAGACTTTCCCGTGGGAAGCCGGTTTTTGTCAAACGGGTCCCAGTGCTCTGCTCCTCTCTTTTCACTCCTGCTGCCAGAAGCCCAGGGAGGATGGGAGGGCTTAGAACATGCCTGGGCACTGTGGTTTCTTCCAGAGAAGTGGAGGGCATTGGCTTTACCTTGCCACAACCACTTGGGGAGGGTCTACACCTCAGGAAAACTGTCTGCGTGGGAAGCCGGCTTTTTGCAAAGGGGTCTCAGGGCCGTGGGCCTCGGCTGTCCCTCCGGCTCCCCAAAGCACAGGGACGAGGTGAGGGGCTTAGACCATGCCTGGGCAATGTTGTTTCTTACACCTGGGTGTGTGGCATTTTGTTGAGCTGGCTACCCCCACTTGGGATAGGTGTTCCACAGCAAGCACCTATTGTTCCTCGGAAGCCGTTTTTGCCCCAGGGGTCTCCGGGCTGTGTTCGTTGGGCTTAAACTCCTGCTAGCAAAACCGCCGGGTTGAGGGAAGGGTTCAGACTGTGCCTGGGCCCTGTGGTCTCTTCCAGGTCAGTGTATGGCATTTCCTTCCCTTTGCCACAGGCACCTGGGAGCATGTCTGCACGTGGAGAAAGACTTTCCCGTGGGAAGTCGGTTTTTGTCAAACGGGTCCCAGTGCTCTGCACCTCTCTTTTCACTCCTGCTGCCAGAAGCCCAGGGAGGATGGGAGGGCTTAGAACATGGGTGGGCACTGTGGTTTCTTCCAGAGAAGTGGAGGGCATTGGCTTTACCTTGCCACAACCACTGTGAGAGGGTCTGCACCTCAGGAAAACTGTTATCGTGGGAAGCCGGCTTTTTGCAAAGGGGTCTCAGGGCCGTGGGCCTCGGGTGTCCCTCCGGCTCCCCAAAGCACAGGGACGAGGTGAGGGGCTTAGACCATGCCTGGGCAATGTTGTTTCTTACACCTGGGTGTGTGGCATTTTGTTGTGCTGGCTACCCCCACTTCGGTTAGCTGTTCCACAGCAAGCACCTATTGTTCGTCGGAAGCCGTTTTTGCCCCAGGGGTCTCCGGGCTGTGTTCGTTGGGCTTGAACTCCTGCTAGCAAAACCGCCGGGTTGAGGGAAGGGTTCAGACTGTGCCTGGGCCCTGTGGTCTCTTCCAGGTCAGTGTATGGCATTTCCTTCCCCTTGCCACAGGCACCTGGGAGCATGTCTGCACGTGGAGAAAGACTTTCCCGTGGGAAGCCGGTTTTTGTCAAACGGGTCCCAGTGCTCTGCTCCTCTCTTTTCACTCCTGCTGCCAGAAGCCCAGGGAGGATGGGAGGGCTTAGAACATGCCTGGGCACTGTGGTTTCTTCCAGAGAAGTGGAGGGCATTGGCTTTACCTTGCCACAACCACTTGTGAGAGGGTCTGCACCTCAGGAAAACTGTTTCCGTAGAAGCCGGCTTTTTGCCAAGGGGTCTCAGGGCCGTGGGCCTCGGGTGTCCCTCCGGCTCCCCAAACCACAGGGACGAGGTGAGGGGCTTAGACCATGGCTGGACAATGTTGTTTCTTACACCTGGGTGTGTGGCATTTTGTTGAGCTGGCTACCCCCACTTGGGATAGGTGTTCCAGAGCAAGCACCTATTGTTCGTCGGAAGCCGTTTTTGCCCCAGGGGTCTCCGGGCTGTGTTCGTTGGGCTTGAACTCCTGCTAGCAAAACCGCCGGGTTGAGGGAAGGGTTCAGACTGTGCCTGGGCCCTGTGGTCTCTTCCAGGTCAGTGTATGGCATTTCCTTCCCCTTGCCACAGGCACCTGGGAGCATGTCTGCACGTGGAGAAAGACTTTCCCGTGGGAAGCCGGTTTTTGTCAAACGGGTCCCAGTGCTCTGCTCCTCTCTTTTCACTCCTGCTGCCAGAAGCCCAGGGAGGATGGGAGGGCTTAGAACATGCCTGGGCACTGTGGTTTCTTCCAGAGAAGTGGAGGGCATTGGCTTTACCTTGCCACAACCACTTGGGATAGGGACTGCACCTCAGGAAAACTGTCTCCGTGGGAAGCCGGCTTTCTGCAAAGGGGTCTCAGGGCCGTGGGCCTCGGGAGTCCCTCCGGCTCCCCAAAGCACAGGGACGAGGTGAGGGGCTTAGACCATGCCTGGGCAATGTTGTTTCTTACACCTGGGTGTGTGGCATTTTGTTGAGCTGGCTGCCCCCACTTGGGATAGGTGTTCCACAGCAAGCACCTATTGTTCCTCGGAAGCCGTTTTTGCCCCAGGGGTCTCCGGGCTGTGTTCCTTGGGCTTGAACTCCTGCTAGCAAAACCGCCGGGTTGAGGGAAGCGTTCAGACTGTGCGTGGGCCCTGCGGTCTCTTCCAGGTCAGTGTATGGCATTTCCTTCCCCTTGCCACAGGCACCTGGGAGCATGTCTACACGTGGAGAAAGACTTTCCCGTGGGAAGCCGGTTTTTGTCAAACGGGTCCCAGTGCTCTGCTCCTCTCTTTTCACTCCTGCTGCCAGAAGCCCAGGGAGGATGGGAGGGCTTAGAACATAGCTGGGCACTGGGGTTTCTTCCAGAGAAGTGGAGGGCATTGGCTTTACCTTGCCACAACAACTTGGGAGAGGGTCTACACCTCAGGAAATCTGTCTCCGTGGGAAGCCGGCTTTTTGCAAAGGGGTCTCAGGGTACGTGGGCCTCGGCTGTCCCTCCGGCTCCCCAAAGCACAGGGACGAGGTGAGGGGCTTAGACCATGCCTGGGCAATGTTGTTTCTTACACCTGGGTGTGTGGCATTTTGTTCAGCTGGCTACCCCCACTTGGGATAGGTGTTCCACAGCAAGCACCTATTGTTCGTCGGAAGCCGTTTTTGCCCCAGGGGTCTCCGGGCTGTGTTCGTTGGGGTTGAACTCCTGCTAGCAAAACCGCCGGGTTGAGGGAAGGGTTCAGACTGTGCCTGGGCCCTGTGGTCTCTTCCAGGTCAGTGTATGGCATTTCCTTCCCCTTGCCACAGGCACCTGGGAGCATGTCTGCACGTGGAGAAAGACTTTCCCGTGGGAAGCCGGTTTTTGTCAAACGGGTCCCAGTGCTCTGCTCCTCTCTTTTCACTCCTGCTGCCAGAAGCCCAGGGAGGATGGGAGGGCTTAGAACATGCCTGGGCACTGTGGTTTCTTCCAGAGAAGTGGAGGGCATTGGCTTAACCTTGCCACAACCACTTGGGAGAGGGTCTACACCTCAGGAAAACTGTCTCCGTGGGAAGCCGGCTTTCTGCAAAGGGGTCTCAGGGCCGTGGGCCTCGGCTGTCCCTCCGGCTCCCCAAAGCACAGGGACGAGGTGAGGGGCTTAGACCATGGCTGGACAATGTTGTTTCTTACACCTGGGTGTGTGGCATTTTGTTGAGCTGGCTACCCCCACTTGGGATAGGTGTTCCACAGCAAGCACCTATTGTTCATCGGAAGCCGTTTTTGCCCCAGGGGTCTCTGGGCTGTGTTCGTTGGGCTTGAACTCCTGCTAGCAAAACCGCCGGGTTGAGGGAAGGGTTCAGACTGTGCCTGGGCCCTGTGGTCTCTTCCAGGTCAGTGTATGGCATTTCCTTCCCCTTGCCACAGGCACCTGGGAGCATGTCTACACGTGGAGAAAGACTTTCCCGTGGGAAGCCGGTTTTTGTCAAACGGGTCCCAGTGCTCTGCTCCTCTCTTTTCACTCCTGCTGCCAGAAGCCCAGGGAGGATGGGAGGGCTTAGAACATGGCTGGGCACTGGGGTTTCTTCCAGAGAAGTGGAGGGCATTGGCTTTACCTTGCCACAACCACTTGGGAGAGGGTCTACACCTCAGGAAAACTGTCTCCGTGGGAAGCCGGCTTTTTGCAAAGTGGTCTCAGGGTACGTGGGCCTCGGCTGTCCCTCCGGCTCCCCAAAGCACAGGGACGAGGTGAGGGGCTTAGACCATGCCTGGGCAATGTTGTTTCTTACACCTGGGTGTGTGGCATTTTGTTGAGCTGGCTACCCCCACTTGGGATACGTGTTCCACAGCAAGCACCTATTGTTCGTCGGAAGCCGTTTTTGCCCCAGGGGTCTCCGGGCTCTGTTCGTTGGGGTTGAACTCCTGCTAGCAAAACCGCCGGGTTGAGGGAAGGGTTCAGACTGTGCCTGGGCCCTGCGGTCTCTTCCAGGTCAGTGTATGGCATTTCCTTCCCCTTGCCACAGGCACCTGGGAGCATGTCTGCACTTGGAGAAAGACTTTCCCGTGGGAAGCCTGTTTTTGTCAAACGGGTCCCAGTGCTCTGCTCCTCTCTTTTCACTCCTGCTGCCAGAAGCCCAGGGAGGTTGGGAGGGCTTAGAACATGCCTGGGCACTGGGGTTTCTTCCAGAGAAGTGGAGGGCATTGGCTTTACCTTGCCACAACCACTTGGGATAGGGTCTGCACCGCAGGAAAACTGTTTCCGTGGGAAGCCGGCATTTTGCAAAGGGGTCTCAGGGCCGTGGGCCTCGGGTGTCCCTCCGGCTCCCCAAAGCACAGGGACGAGGTGAGGGGCTTAGACCATGCCTGGGCAATGTTGTTTCTTACACCTGGGTGTGTGGCATTTTATTGAGCTGGCTACCCCCACTTGGGATAGGTGTTCCACAGCAAGCACCTATTGTTCGTTGGAAGCCGTTTTTGCCCCAGGGGTCTCCGTGCTGTGTTCGTTGGGCTTGAACTCCTGCTAGCAAAACCGCCGGGTTGAGGGAAGGGTTCAGACTGTGCCGGGCACTGTGGTCTCTTCCAGGTCAGTGTATGGCATTTCCTTCCCCTTGCCACAGGCACCTGGGAGCATGTCTGCACGTGGAGAAAGACTTTCCCGTGGGAAGCCGGTTTTTGTCAAACGGGTCCCAGTGCTCTGCTCCTCTCTTTTCACTCCTGCTGCCAGAAGCCCTGGGAGTATGGGAGGTCTTAGAACATGGCTGGGCACTGGGGTTTCTTCCAGAGAAGTGGAGGGCATTGGCTTTACCTTGCCACAACCACTTGGGATAGGGTCTGCACCTCAGGAAAACTGTTTTCGTGGGAAGCCGGCTTTTTGCAAAGGGGTCTCAGGGCCGTGGGCCTCGGGTGTCCCTCCGGCTCCCCAAAGCACAGGGACGAGGTGAGGGGCTTAGACCATGCCTGGGCAATGTTGTTTCTTACACCTGGGTGTGTGGCATTTTGTTGAGCTGGCTACCCCCACTTGGGATAGGTGTTCCACGGCAAGCACCTATTGTTCGTCGGAAGCCGTTTTTGCCCCAGGGGTCTCCGGGCTGTGTTCGTTGGGCTTGAAATCCTGCTAGCAAAACCGCCGGGTTGAGGGAAGGGTTCAGACTGTGCCTGGGCCCTGTGGTCTCTTCCAGGTCAGTGTATGGCATTTCCTTCCCCTTGCCACAGGCACCTGGGAGCTTCTCTGCACGTGGAGAAAGACTTTCCCGTGGAAGCCGGTTTTTGTCAAACGGGTCCCAGTGCTCTGCTCCTCTCTTTTCACTCCTGCTGCCAGAAGCCCAGGGAGGATGGGAGGGCTTAGAACATGCCTGGGCACTGTGGTTTCTTCCAGAGAAGTGGAGGGCATTGGCTTTACCTGGCCACAACCACTTGGGAGAGGGTCTACACCTCAGGAAAACTGTCTCCGTGGGAAGCCGGCTTTCTGCAAAGGGGTCTCAGGGCCGTGGGCCTCGGCTGTCCCTCCGGCTCCCCAAAGCACAGGGACGAGGTGAGGGGCTTAGACCATGCCTGGGCAATGTTGTTTCTTACACCTGGGTGTGTGGCATTTTGTTGAGCTGGCTACCCCCACTTGGGATAGGTGTTCCACAGCAAGCACCTATTGTTCGTCGGAAGCCGTTTTTGCCCCAGGGGTCTCCGGGCTGTGTTCGTTGGGCTTGAACTCCTGCTAGCAAAACCGCCGGGTTGAGGGAAGGGTTCAGACTGTGCCTGGGCCCTGCGGTCTCTTCCAGGTCAGTGTATGGCATTTCCTTCCCCTTGCCACAGGCACCTGGGAGCATGTCTACACGTGGAGAAAGACTTTCCCGTGGGAAGCCGGTTTTTGTCAAACGGGTCCCAGTGCTCTGTTCCTCTCTTTTCACTCCTGCTGCCAGAAGCCCAGGGAGGAGGGGAGGGCTTAGAACATGGCTGGGCACTGTGGTTTCTTCCAGAGAAGTGGAGGGCATTGGCTTTACCTTGCCACAACCACTTGGGATAGGGTCTGCACCTCAGGAAAACTGTTTCCGTGGGAAGCCGGCTTTTTGCAAAGGGGTCTCAGGGCTGTGGGCCTCGGGTGTCCCTCCGGCTCCCCAAAGCACAGGGACGAGGTGAGGGGCTTAGACCATGCCTGGGCAATGTTGTTTCTTACACCTGGGTGTGTGGCATTTTGTTGAGCTGGCTACCCCCACTTGGGATAGGTGTTCCACAGCAAGCACCTATTGTTCCTCGGAAGCCGTTTTTGCCCCAGGGGTCTCCGGGCTGTGTTCCTTGGGCTTGAACTCCTGCTAGCAAAACCGCCGGGTTGAGGGAAGGGTTCAGACTGTGCCTGGGCCCTGCGGTCTCTTCCAGGTCAGTGTATGGCATTTCCTTCCCCTTGCCACAGGCACCTGGGAGCATGTCAGCACGTGGAGAAAGACTTTCCCGTGGGAAGCCGGTTTTTGTCAAACGGGTCCCAGTGCTCTGCTCCTCTCTTTTCACTCCTGCTGCCAGAAGCCCAGGGAGGATGGGAGGGCTTAGAACATGGCTGGGCACTGGGGTTTCTTCCAGAGAAGTGGAGGGCATTGGCTTTACCTTGCCACAACAACTTGGGAGAGGGTCTACACCTCAGGAAAACTGTCTCCGTGGGAAGCCGGCTTTTTGCAAAGTGGTCTCAGGGTACGTGGGCCTCAGTTGTCCCTCCGGCTCCCCAAAGCACAGGGACGAGGTGAGGGGCTTAGACCATGCCTGGGCAATGTTGTTTCTTACACCTGGGTGTGTGGCATTTTGTTCAGCTGGCTACCCCCACTTGGGATAGGTGTTCCACAGCAAGCACCTATTGTTCGTCGGAAGCCGTTTTTGCCCCAGGGGTCTCCGGGCTGTGTTCGTTGGGGTTGAACTCCTGCTAGCAAAACCGCCGGGTTGAGGGAAGGGTTCAGACTGTGCCTGGGCCCTGTGGTCTCTTCCAGGTCAGTGTATGGCATTTCCTTCCCCTTGCCACAGGCACCTGGGAGCATGTCTGCACGTGGAGAAAGACTTTCCCGTGGGAAGCCGGTTTTTGTCAAACGGGTCCCAGTGCTCTGCTCCTCTCTTTTCACTCCTGCTGCCAGAAGCCCAGGGAGGATGGGAGGGCTTAGAACATGCCTGGGCACTGTGGTTTCTTCCAGAGAAGTGGAGGGCATTGGCTTTACCTTGCCACAACCACTTGGGAGAGGGTCTACACCTCAGGAAAACTGTCTCCGTGGGAAGCCGGCTTTCTGCAAAGGGGTCTCAGGGCCGTGGGCCTCGGGTGTCCCTCCGGCTCCCCAAAGCACAGGGACGAGGTGAGGGGCTTAGACCATGGCTGGGCAATGTTGTTTCTTACACCTGGGTGTGTGGCATTTTGTTGAGCTGGGTACCCCCACTTGGGATAGGTGTTCCACAGCAAGCACCTATTGTTCGTCGGAAGCCGTTTTTGCCCCAGGGGTCTCCGGGCTGTGTTCGTTGGGCTTGAACTCCTGCTAGCAAAACCGCCGGGTTGAGGGAAGGGTTCAGACTGTGCCTGGGCCCTGTGGTCTCTTCCAGGTCATTGTATGGCATTTCCTTCCCCTTGCCACAGGCACCTGGGAGCATGTCTACACGTGGAGAAAGACTTTCCCGTGGGAAACCTGTTTTTGTCAAACGGGTCCCAGTGCTCTGCTCCTCTCTTTTCACTCCTGCTGCCAGAAGCCCAGGGAGGATGGGAGGGCTTAGAACATGGCTGGGCACTGGGGTTTCTTCCAGAGAAGTGGAGGGCATTGGCTTTACCTTGCCACAACAACTTGGGAGAGGGTCTACACCTCAGGAAAACTGTCTCCGTGGGAAGCTGGCTTTTTGCAAAGTGGTCTCAGGGTACGTGGGCCTCGGCTGTCCCTCCGGCTCCCCAAAGCACAGGGACGAGGTGAGGGGCTTAGACCATGCCTGGGCAATGTTGTTTCTTACACCTGGGTGTGTGGCATTTTGTTGAGCTGGCTACCCCCACTTGGGATAGGTGTTCCACAGCAAGCACCTATTGTTCGTCGGAAGCCGTTTTTGCCCCAGGGGTCTCCGGGCTCTGTTCGTTGGGCTTGAACTCCTGCTAGCAAAACCGCCGGGTTGAGGGAAGGGTTCAGACTGTGCCTGGGCCCTGTGGTCTCTTCCAGGTCAGTGTATGGCATTTCCTTCCCCTTGCCACAGGCACCTGGGAGCATGTCTACACGTGGAGAAAGACTTTCCCGTGGGAAGCCGGTTTTTGTCAAACGGGTCCCAGTGCTCTGCTCCTCTCTTTTCACTCCTGCTGCCAGAAGCCCAGGGAGGATGGGAGGGCTTAGAACATGGCTGGGCACTGGGGTTTCTTCCAGAGAAGTGGAGGGCATTGGCTTTACCTTGCCACAACCACTTGGGAGAGGGTCTACACCTCAGGAAAACTGTCTCCGTGGGAAGCCGGCTTTTTGCAAAGTGGTCTCAGGGTACGTGGGCCTCGGCTGTCCCTCCGGCTCCCCAAAGCACAGGGACGAGGTGAGGGGCTTAGACCATGCCTGGGCAATGTTGTTTCTTACACCTGGGTGTGTGGCATTTTGTTGAGCTGGCTACCCCCACTTGGGATAGGTGTTCCACAGCAAGCACCTATTGTTCGTCGGAAGCCGTTTTTGCCCCAGGGGTCTCCGGGCTCTGTTCCTTGGGGTTGAACTCCTGCTAGCAAAACCGCCGGGTTGAGGGAAGGGTTCAGACTGTGCCTGGGCCCTGCGGTCTCTTCCAGGTCAGTGTATGGCATTTCCTTCCCCTTGCCACAGGCACCTGGGAGCATGTCTGCACTTGGAGAAAGACTTTCCCGTGGGAAGCCTGTTTTTGTCAAACGGGTCCCAGTGCTCTGCTCCTCTCTTTTCACTCCTGCTGCCAGAAGCCCAGGGAGGTTGGGAGGGCTTAGAACATGCCTGGGCACTGGGGTTTCTTCCAGAGAAGTGGAGGGCATTGGCTTTACCTTGCCACAACCACTTGGGATAGGGTCTGCACCGCACGAAAACTGTTTCCGTGGGAAGCCGGCATTTTGCAAAGGGGTCTCAGGGCCGTGGGCCTCGGGTGTCCCTCCGGCTCCCCAAAGCACAGGGACGAGGTGAGGGGCTTAGACCATGCCTGGGCAATGTTGTTTCTTACACCTGGGTGTGTGGCATTTTATTGAGCTGGCTACCCCCACTTGGGATAGGTGTTCCACAGCAAGCACCTATTGTTCGTTGGAAGCCGTTTTTGCCCCAGGGGTCTCCGTGCTGTGTTCGTTGGGCTTGAACTCCTGCTAGCAAAACCGCCGGGTTGAGGGAAGGGTTCAGACTGTGCCGGGCACTGTGGTCTCTTCCAGGTCAGTGTATGGCATTTCCTTCCCCTTGCCACAGGCACCTGGGAGCATGTCTGCACGTGGAGAAAGACTTTCCCGTGGGAAGCCGGTTTTTGTCAAACGGGTCCCAGTGCTCTGCTCCTCTCTTTTCACTCCTGCTGCCAGAAGCCCAGGGAGGATGGGAGGGCTTAGAACATGGCTGGGAACTGTGGTTTCTTCCAGAGAAGTGGAGGGCATTGGCTTTACCTGGCCACAACCACTTGGGAGAGGGTCTACACCTCAGGAAAACTGTCTCCGTGGGAAGCCGGCTTTCTGCAAAGGGGTCTCAGGGCCGTGGGCCTCGGCTGTCCCTCCGGCTCCCCAAAGCACAGGGACGAGGTGAGGGGCTTAGACCATGCCTGGGCAATGTTGTTTCTTACACCTGGGTGTGTGGCATTTTGTTGAGCTGGCTACCCCCACTTGGGATAGGTGTTCCACAGCAAGCACCTATTGTTCGTCGGAAGCCGTTTTTGCCCCAGGGGTCTCCGGGCTGTGTTCCTTGGGCTTGAACTCCTGCTAGCAAAACCGCCGGGTTGAGGGAAGGGTTCAGACTGTGCCTGGGCCCTGTGGTCTCTTCCAGGTCAGTGTATGGCATTTCCTTTCCCTTGCCACAGGCACCTGGGAGCATGTCTGCACGTGGAGAAAGACTTTCCCCTGGGAAGCCGGTTTTTGTCAAACGGGTCCCAGTGCTCTGCTCCTCTCTTTTCACTCCTGCTGCCAGAAGCCCAGGGAGGATGGGAGGGCTTAGAACATGCCTGGGCACTGTGGTTTCTTCCAGAGAAGTGGAGGGCATTGGCTTTACCTTGCCACAACCACTTGGGAGAGGGTCTACACCTCAGGAAAACTGTCTCCGTGGGAAGCCGGCTTTCTGCAAAGGGGTCTCAGGGCCATGGGCCTCGGCTGTCCCTCCGGCTCCCCAAAGCACAGGGACGAGGTGAGGGGCTTAGACCATGCCTGGGCAATGTTGTTTCTTACACCTGGGTGTGTGGCATTTTGTTGAGCTGGCTACCCCCACTTGGGATAGGTGTTCCACAGCAAGCACCTATTGTTCGTCGGAAGCCGTTTTTGCCCCAGGGGTCTCCGGGCTGTGTTCCTTGGGCTTGAACTCCTGCTAGCAAAACCGCCGAGTTGAGGGAAGGGTTCAGACTGTGCCTGGGCCCTGCGGTCTCTTCCAGGTCAGTGTATGGCATTTCCTTCCCCTTGCCACAGGCACCTGGGAGCATGTCTACACGTGGAGAAAGACTTTCCCGTGGGAAGCCGGTTTTTGTCAAACGGGTCCCAGTGCTCTGCTGCTCTCTTTTCACTCCTGCTGCCAGAAGCCCAGGGAGGATGGGAGGGCTTAGAACATGGCTGGGCACTGTGGTTTCTTCCAGAGAAGTGGAGGGCATTGGCTTTACCTTGCCACAACCACTTGGGATAGGGTCTGCACCTCAGGAAAACTGTTTCCGTGGGAAGCCTGCTTTTTGCAAAGGGGTCTCAGGGCCGTGGGCCTCGGCTGTCCCTCCGGCTCCCCAAAGCACAGGGACGAGGTGAGGGGCTTAGACCATGCCTGGGCAATGTTGTTTCTTACACCTGGGTGTGTGGCATTTTGTTGAGCTGGCTATCCCCACTTGGGATAGGTGTTCCACAGCAAGGACCTATTGTTCGTCGGAAGCCGTTTTTGCCCCAGGGGTCTCCGGGCTGTGTTCGTTGGGCTTGAACTCCTGCTAGCAAAACCGCCGGGTTGAGGGAAGGGTTCAGACTGTGCCTGGGCCCTGTGGTCTCTTCCAGGTCAGTGTATGGCATTTCCTTCCCCTTGCCACAGGCACCTGGGAGCTTCTCTGCACGTGGAGAAAGACTTTCCCGTGGAAGCCGGTTTTTGTCAAACGGGTCCCAGTGCTCTGCTCCTCTCTTTTCACTCCTGCTGCCAGAAGCCCAGGGAGGATGGGAGGGCTTAGAACATGCCTGGGCACTGTGGTTTCTTCCAGAGAAGTGGAGGGCATTGGCTTTACCTTGCCACAACCACTTGGGAGAGGGTCTACACCTCAGGAAAACTGTCTCCGTGGGAAGCCGGCTTTCTGCAAAGGGGTCTCAGGGCCGTGGGCCTCGGCTGTCCCTCCGGCTCCCCAAAGCACAGGGACGAGGTGAGGGGCTTAGACCATGCCTGGGCAATGTTGTTTCTTACACCTGGGTGTGTGGCATTTTGTTGAGCTGGCTACCCCCACTTGGGATAGGTGTTCCACAGCAAGCACCTATTGTTCGTCGGAAGCCGTTTTTGCCCCAGGGGTCTCCGGGCTGTGTTCGTTGGGCTTGAACTCCTGCTAGCAAAACCGCCGGGTTGAGGGAAGGGTTCAGACTGTGCCTGGGCCCTGCGGTCTCTTCCAGGTCAGTGTATGGCATTTCCTTCCCCTTGCCACAGGCACCTGGGAGCATGTCTACACGTGGAGAAAGACTTTCCCGTGGGAAGCCGGTTTTTGTCAAACGGGTCCCAGTGCTCTGCTCCTCTCTTTTCACTCCTGCTGCCAGAAGCCCAGGGAGGATGGGAGGGCTTAGAACATGGCTGGGCACTGGGGTTTCTTCCAGAGAAGTGGAGGGCATTGGCTTTACCTTGCCACAACAACTTGGGAGAGGGTCTACACCTCAGGAAAACTGTCTCCGTGGGAAGCCGGCTTTTTGCAAAGTGGTCTCAGGGTACGTGGGCCTCAGCTGTCCCTCCGGCTCCCCAAAGCACAGGGACGAGGTGAGGGGCTTAGACCATGCCTGGGCAATGTTGTTTCTTACACCTGGGTGTGTGGCATTTTGTTCAGCTGGCTACCCCCACTTGGGATAGGTGTTCCACAGCAAGCACCTATTGTTCGTCGGAAGCCGTTTTTGCCCCAGGGGTCTACGGGCTGTGTTCGTTGGGCTTGAACTCCTGCTAGCAAAACCGCCGGGTTGAGGGAAGGGTTCAGACTGTGCCTGGGCCCTGTGGTCTCTTCCAGGTCAGTGTATGGCATTTCCTTCCCCTTGCCACAGGCACCTGGGAGCATGTCTGCACGTGGAGAAAGACTTTCCCGTGGGAAGCCGGTTTTTGTCAAACGGGTCCCAGTGCTCTGCTCCTCTCTTTTCACTCCTGCTGCCAGAAGCCCAGGGAGGATGGGAGGGCTTAGAACATGCCTGGGCACTGTGGTTTCTTCCAGAGAAGTGGAGGGCATTGGCTTTACCTTGCCACAACCACTTGGGAGAGGGTCTACACCTCAGGAAAACTGTCTCCGTGGGAAGCCGGCTTTCTGCAAAGGGGTCTCAGGGCCGTGGGCCTCGGCTGTCCCTCCGGCTCCCCAAAGCACAGGGACGAGGTGAGGGGCTTAGACCATGGCTGGGCAATGTTGTTTCTTACACCTGGGTGTGTGGCATTTTGTTGAGCTGGGTACCCCCACTTGGGATAGGTGTTCCATAGCAAGCACCTATTGTTCCTCGGAAGCCGTTTTTGCCCCAGGGGTCTCCGGGCTGTGTTCCTTGGGCTTGAACTCCTGCTAGCAAAACCGCCGGGTTGAGGGAAGGGTTCAGACTGTGCCTGGGCCCTGCGGTCTCTTCCAGGTCAGTGTATGGCATTTCCTTCCCCTTGCCACAGGCACCTGGGAGCATGTCTACACGTGGAGAAAGACTTTCCCGTGGGAAGCCGGTTTTTGTCAAACGGGTCCCAGTGCTCTGCTCCTCTCTTTTCACTCCTGCTGCCAGAAGCCCAGGGAGGATGGGAGGGCTTAGAACATGGCTGGGCACTGGGGTTTCTTCCAGAGAAGTGGAGGGCATTGGCTTTACCTTGCCACAACCACTTGGGAGAGGGTCTACACCTCAGGAAAACTGTCTCCGTGGGAAGCCGGCTTTTTGCAAAGTGGTCTCAGGGTACGTGGGCCTCAGCTGTCCCTCCGGCTCCCCAAAGCACAGGGACGAGGTGAGGGGCTTAGACCATGCCTGGGCAATGTTGTTTCTTACACCTGGGTGTGTGGCATTTTGTTCAGCTGGCTACCCCCACTTGGGATAGGTGTTCCACAGCAAGCACCTATTGTTCGTCGGAAGCCGTTTTTGCCCCAGGGGTCTACGGGCTGTGTTCGTTGGGCTTGAACTCCTGCTAGCAAAACCGCCGGGTTGAGGGAAGGGTTCAGACTGTGCCTGGGCCCTGTGGTCTCTTCCAGGTCAGTGTATGGCATTTCCTTCCCCTTGCCACAGGCACCTGGGAGCATGTCTGCACGTGGAGAAAGACTTTCCCGTGGGAAGCCGGTTTTTGTCAAACGGGTCCCAGTGCTCTGCTCCTCTCTTTTCACTCCTGCTGCCAGAAGCCCAGGGAGGATGGGAGGGCTTAGAACATGCCTGGGCACTGTGGTTTCTTCCAGAGAAGTGGAGGGCATTGGCTTTACCTTGCCACAACCACTTGGGAGAGGGTCTACACCTCAGGAAAACTGTCTCCGTGGGAAGCTGGCTTTTTGCAAAGGGGTCTCAGGGTACGTGGGCCTCGGCTGTCCCTCCGGCTCCCCAAAGCACAGGGACGAGGTGAGGGGCTTAGACCATGCCTGGGCAATGTTGTTTCTTACACCTGGGTGTGTGGCATTTTGTTGAGCTGGCTACCCCCACTTGGGATAGGTGTTCCACAGCAAGCACCTATTGTTCGTCGGAAGCCGTTTTTGCCCCAGGGGTCTCCGGGCTCTGTTCGTTGGGCTTGAACTCCTGCTAGCAAAACCGCCGGGTTGAGGGAAGGGTTCAGACTGTGCCTGGGCCCTGTGGTCTCTTCCAGGTCAGTGTATGGCATTTCCTTCCCCTTGCCACAGGCACCTGGGAGCATGTCTGCACTTGGAGAAAGACTTTCCCGTGGGAAGCCGGTTTTTGTCAAACGGGTCCCAGTGCTCTGCTCCTGTCTTTTCACTCCTGCTGCCAGAAGCCCAGGGAGGTTGGGAGGGCTTAGAACATGCCTGGGCACTGGGGTTTCTTCCAGAGAAGTGGAGGGCATTGGCTTTACCTTGCCACAACCACTTGGGATAGGGTCTGCACCTCAGGAAAACTGTTTCCGTGGGAAGCCGGCATTTTGCAAAGGGGTCTCAGGGCCGTGGGCCTCGGGTGTCCCTCCGGCTCCCCAAAGCACAGGGACGAGGTGAGGGGCTTATACCATGCCTGGGCAATGTTGTTTCTTACACCTGGGTGTGTGGCATTTTGTTGAGCTGGCTACCCCCACTTGGGATAGGTGTTCCACGGCAAGCACCTATTGTTCGTCGGAAGCCGTTTTTGCCCCAGGGGTCTCCGGGCTGTGTTCCTTGGGCTTGAAATCCTGCTAGCAAAACCGCCGGGTTGAGGGAAGGGTTCAGACTGTGCCTGGGCCCTGTGGTCTCTTCCAGGTCAGTGTATGGCATTTCCTTCCCCTTGCCACAGGCACCTGAGAGCATGTCTGCACGTGGAGAAAGACTTTCCCGTGGGTAGCCGGTTTTTGTCAAACGGGTCCCAGTGCTCTGCTCCTCTCTTTTCACTCCTGCTGCCAGAAGCCCAGGGAGGATGGGAGGGCTTAGAACATGCCTGGGCACTGTGGTTTCTTCCAGAGAAGTGGAGGGCATTGGCTTTACCTTGCCACAACCACTTGGGATAGGGTCTGCACCTCAGGAAAACTGTTTCCGTGGGAAGCCGGCTTTTTGCAAAGGTTCTCAGGGCCGTGGGCCTCGGGTGTCCCTCCGGCTCCCCAAACCACAGGGACGAGGTGAGGGGCTTAGACCATGGCTGGACAATGTTGTTTCTTACACCTGGGTGTGTGGCATTTTGTTGAGCTGGCTACCCCCACTTGGGATAGGTGTTCCACAGCAAGCACCTATTGTTCGTCGGAAGCCGTTTTTGCCCCAGGGGTCTCCGGGCTGTGTTCCTTGGGCTTGAACTCCTGCTAGCAAAACCGCCGGGTTGAGGGAAGGGTTCAGACTGTGCCTGGGCCCTGTGGTCTCTTCCAAGTCAGTGTATGGCATTTCCTTCCCCTTGCCACAGGCACCTGGGAGCTTCTCTGCACGTGGAGAAAGACTTTCCCGTGGAAGCCGGTTTTTGTCAAACGGGTCCCAGTGCTCTGCTCCTCTCTTTTCACTCCTGCTGCCAGAAGCCCAGGGAGGATGGGAGGGCTTAGAACATGCCTGGGCACTGTGGTTTCTTCCAGAGAAGTGGAGGGCATTGGCTTTACCTTGCCACAACCACTTGGGAGAGGGTCTACACCTCAGGAAAACTGTCTCCGTGGGAAGCCGGCTTTCTGCAAAGGGGTCTCAGGGCCGTGGGCCTCGGCTGTCCCTCCGGCTCCCCAAAGCACAGGGACGAGGTGAGGGGCTTAGACCATGCCTGGGCAATGTTGTTTCTTACACCTGGGTGTGTGGCATTTTGTTGAGCTGGCTACCCCCACTTGGGATAGGTGTTCCACAGCAAGCACCTATTGTTCGTCGGAAGCCGTTTTTGCCCCAGGGGTCTCCGGGCTGTGTTCGTTGGGCTTGAACTCCTGCTAGCAAAACCGCCGGGTTGAGGGAAGGGTTCAGACTGTGCCTGGGCCCTGCGGTCTCTTCCAGGTCAGTGTATGGCATTTCCTTCCCCTTGCCACAGGCACCTGGGAGCATGTCTACACGTGGAGAAAGACTTTCCCGTGGGAAGCCGGTTTTTGTCAAACGGGTCCCAGTGCTCTGCTCCTCTCTTTTCACTCCTGCTGCCAGAAGCCCAGGGAGGATGGGAGGGCTTAGAACATGGCTGGGCACTGGGGTTTCTTCCAGAGAAGTGGAGGGCATTGGCTTTACCTTGCCACAACAACTTGGGAGAGGGTCTACACCTCAGGAAAACTGTCTCCGTGGGAAGCCGGCTTTTTGCAAAGTGGTCTCAGGGTACGTGGGCCTCAGCTGTCCCTCCGGCTCCCCAAAGCACAGGGACGAGGTGAGGGGCTTAGACCATGCCTGGGCAATGTTGTTTCTTACACCTGGGTGTGTGGCATTTTGTTCAGCTGGCTACCCCCACTTGGGATAGGTGTTCCACAGCAAGCACCTATTGTTCGTCGGAAGCCGTTTTTGCCCCAGGGGTCTACGGGCTGTGTTCGTTGGGCTTGAACTCCTGCTAGCAAAACCGCCGGGTTGAGGGAAGGGTTCAGACTGTGCCTGGGCCCTGTGGTCTCTTCCAGGTCAGTGTATGGCATTTCCTTCCCCTTGCCACAGGCACCTGGGAGCATGTCTGCACGTGGAGAAAGACTTTCCCGTGGGAAGCCGGTTTTTGTCAAACGGGTCCCAGTGCTCTGCTCCTCTCTTTTCACTCCTGCTGCCAGAAGCCCAGGGAGGATGGGAGGGCTTAGAACATGCCTGGGCACTGTGGTTTCTTCCAGAGAAGTGGAGGGCATTGGCTTTACCTTGCCACAACCACTTGGGAGAGGGTCTACACCTCAGGAAAACTGTCTCCGTGGGAAGCCGGCTTTCTGCAAAGGGGTCTCAGGGCCGTGGGCCTCGGCTGTCCCTCCGGCTCCCCAAAGCACAGGGACGAGGTGAGGGGCTTAGACCATGGCTGGGCAATGTTGTTTCTTACACCTGGGTGTGTGGCATTTTGTTGAGCTGGGTACCCCCACTTGGGATAGGTGTTCCATAGCAAGCACCTATTGTTCCTCGGAAGCCGTTTTTGCCCCAGGGGTCTCCGGGCTGTGTTCCTTGGGCTTGAACTCCTGCTAGCAAAACCGCCGGGTTGAGGGAAGGGTTCAGACTGTGCCTGGGCCCTGCGGTCTCTTCCAGGTCAGTGTATGGCATTTCCTTCCCCTTGCCACAGGCACCTGGGAGCATGTCTACACGTGGAGAAAGACTTTCCCGTGGGAAGCCGGTTTTTGTCAAACGGGTCCCAGTGCTCTGCTCCTCTCTTTTCACTCCTGCTGCCAGAAGCCCAGGGAGGATGGGAGGGCTTAGAACATGGCTGGGCACTGGGGTTTCTTCCAGAGAAGTGGAGGGCATTGGCTTTACCTTGCCACAACCACTTGGGAGAGGGTCTACACCTCAGGAAAACTGTCTCCGTGGGAAGCCGGCTTTTTGCAAAGTGGTCTCAGGGTACGTGGGCCTCAGCTGTCCCTCCGGCTCCCCAAAGCACAGGGACGAGGTGAGGGGCTTAGACCATGCCTGGGCAATGTTGTTTCTTACACCTGGGTGTGTGGCATTTTGTTCAGCTGGCTACCCCCACTTGGGATAGGTGTTCCACAGCAAGCACCTATTGTTCGTCGGAAGCCGTTTTTGCCCCAGGGGTCTACGGGCTGTGTTCGTTGGGCTTGAACTCCTGCTAGCAAAACCGCCGGGTTGAGGGAAGGGTTCAGACTGTGCCTGGGCCCTGTGGTCTCTTCCAGGTCAGTGTATGGCATTTCCTTCCCCTTGCCACAGGCACCTGGGAGCATGTCTGCACGTGGAGAAAGACTTTCCCGTGGGAAGCCGGTTTTTGTCAAACGGGTCCCAGTGCTCTGCTCCTCTCTTTTCACTCCTGCTGCCAGAAGCCCAGGGAGGATGGGAGGGCTTAGAACATGCCTGGGCACTGTGGTTTCTTCCAGAGAAGTGGAGGGCATTGGCTTTACCTTGCCACAACCACTTGGGAGAGGGTCTACACCTCAGGAAAACTGTCTCCGTGGGAAGCTGGCTTTTTGCAAAGGGGTCTCAGGGTACGTGGGCCTCGGCTGTCCCTCCGGCTCCCCAAAGCACAGGGACGAGGTGAGGGGCTTAGACCATGCCTGGGCAATGTTGTTTCTTACACCTGGGTGTGTGGCATTTTGTTGAGCTGGCTACCCCCACTTGGGATAGGTGTTCCACAGCAAGCACCTATTGTTCGTCGGAAGCCGTTTTTGCCCCAGGGGTCTCCGGGCTCTGTTCGTTGGGCTTGAACTCCTGCTAGCAAAACCGCCGGGTTGAGGGAAGGGTTCAGACTGTGCCTGGGCCCTGTGGTCTCTTCCAGGTCAGTGTATGGCATTTCCTTCCCCTTGCCACAGGCACCTGGGAGCATGTCTGCACTTGGAGAAAGACTTTCCCGTGGGAAGCCGGTTTTTGTCAAACGGGTCCCAGTGCTCTGCTCCTGTCTTTTCACTCCTGCTGCCAGAAGCCCAGGGAGGTTGGGAGGGCTTAGAACATGCCTGGGCACTGGGGTTTCTTCCAGAGAAGTGGAGGGCATTGGCTTTACCTTGCCACAACCACTTGGGATAGGGTCTGCACCTCAGGAAAACTGTTTCCGTGGGAAGCCGGCATTTTGCAAAGGGGTCTCAGGGCCGTGGGCCTCGGGTGTCCCTCCGGCTCCCCAAAGCACAGGGACGAGGTGAGGGGCTTATACCATGCCTGGGCAATGTTGTTTCTTACACCTGGGTGTGTGGCATTTTGTTGAGCTGGCTACCCCCACTTGGGATAGGTGTTCCACGGCAAGCACCTATTGTTCGTCGGAAGCCGTTTTTGCCCCAGGGGTCTCCGGGCTGTGTTCCTTGGGCTTGAAATCCTGCTAGCAAAACCGCCGGGTTGAGGGAAGGGTTCAGACTGTGCCTGGGCCCTGTGGTCTCTTCCAGGTCAGTGTATGGCATTTCCTTCCCCTTGCCACAGGCACCTGAGAGCATGTCTGCACGTGGAGAAAGACTTTCCCGTGGGTAGCCGGTTTTTGTCAAACGGGTCCCAGTGCTCTGCTCCTCTCTTTTCACTCCTGCTGCCAGAAGCCCAGGGAGGATGGGAGGGCTTAGAACATGCCTGGGCACTGTGGTTTCTTCCAGAGAAGTGGAGGGCATTGGCTTTACCTTGCCACAACCACTTGGGATAGGGTCTGCACCTCAGGAAAACTGTTTCCGTGGGAAGCCGGCTTTTTGCAAAGGTTCTCAGGGCCGTGGGCCTCGGGTGTCCCTCCGGCTCCCCAAACCACAGGGACGAGGTGAGGGGCTTAGACCATGGCTGGACAATGTTGTTTCTTACACCTGGGTGTGTGGCATTTTGTTGAGCTGGCTACCCCCACTTGGGATAGGTGTTCCACAGCAAGCACCTATTGTTCGTCGGAAGCCGTTTTTGCCCCAGGGGTCTCCGGGCTGTGTTCCTTGGGCTTGAACTCCTGCTAGCAAAACCGCCGGGTTGAGGGAAGGGTTCAGACTGTGCCTGGGCCCTGTGGTCTCTTCCAGGTCAGTGTATGGCATTTCCTTCCCCTTGCCACAGGCACCTGGGAGCATGTCTGCACGTGGAGAAAGACTTTCCCGTGGGAAGCCGGTTTTTGTCAAACGGGTCCCAGTGCTCTGCTCCTCTCTTTTCACTCCTGCTGCCAGAAGCCCAGGGAGGATGGGAGGGCTTAGAACATGGCTGGGCACTGGGGTTTCTTCCAGAGAAGTGGAGGGCATTGGCTTTACCTTGCCACAACCACTTGTGAGAGGGTCTGCACCTCAGGAAAACTGTCTCCGTGGGATGCCGGCTTTTTGCAAAGGGGTCTCAGGGCCGTGGGCCTCGGCTGTCCCTCCGGCTCCCCAAAGCACAGGAACGAGGTGAGGGGCTTAGACCATGCCTGGGCAATGTTGTTTCTTACACCTGGGTGTGTGGCATTTTGTTGAGCTGGCTACCCCCTCTTGGGATAGGTGTTCCACAGCAAGCACCTACTGTTCGTCGGAAGCCGTTTTTGCCCCAGGGGTCTCCGGGCTGTGTTCGTTGGGCTTGAACTCCTGCTAGCAAAACCGCCGGGATGAGGGAAGGGTTCAGACTGTGCCTGGGCCCTGTGGTCTCTTCCAGGTCAGTGCATGGCATTTCCTTCCCCTTGCCACAGGCACCTGGGAGCATGTCTGCACGTGGAGAAAGACTTTCCCGTGGGAAGCCGGTTTTTGTCAAACGGGTCCCAGTGCTCTGCTCTTCTCTTTTCACTCCTGCTGCCAGAAGCCCAGGGAGGATGGGAGGGCTTAGAACATGGCTGGGCACTGTGGTTTCTTCCAGAGAAGTGGAGGGCATTGGCTTTACCTTGCCACAACCACTTGTGAGAGGGTCTGCACCTCAGGAAAACTGTTTCCGTGGGAAGCCGGCTTTTTGAAAGGGGTGTCAGGGCCGTGAGCCTCGGCTGTCCCTCCGGCTCCTCAAAGCACAGGGACGAGGTGAGGGGCTTAGACCATGCCTGGGCAATGTTGTTTCTTACACCTGGGTGTGTGGCATTTTGTTTACCTGGCTACCCCCACTTGGGATAGGTGTTCCACAGCAAGCACCTATTGTTCGTCAGAAGCCGTTTTTGCCCCAGGGGTCTCCGGGCTGTGTTCGTTGGGGTTGAACTCCTGCTAGCAAAACCGCCGGGTTGAGGGAAGGGTTCAGACTGTGCCTGGGCCCTGTGGTCTCTTCCAGGTCAGTGTATGGCATTTCCTTCCCCTTGCCACAGGCACCTGGGTGCATGTCTGCACGTGGAGAAAGACTTTCCCGTGGGAAGCCGGTTTTTGTCAAACGGGTCCCAGTGCTCTGCTGCTCTCTTTTCACTCCTGCTGCCAGAAGCCCAGGGAGGATGGGAGGGCTTAGAACATGCCTGGGCACTGGGGTTTCTTCCAGAGAAGTGGAGGGCATTGGCTTTACCTTGCCACAACCACTTGTGAGAGGGTCTGCACCTCAGGAAAACTCTTTCCGTGGGAAGCCGGCTTTTTGCAAAGGGGTCTCAGGGCCGTGAGCCTCGGGTGTCCCTCCGGCTCCCCAAAGCACAGGGACGAGGTGAGGGGCTTAGACCATGCCTGGGCAATGTTGCTTCTTACACCTGGGTGTGAGGCATTTTGTTGACCTGGCTACCCCCACTTGGGATAGGTTTTCCACAGCAAGCACCTATTGTTCGTCGGAAGCCGTCTTTGCCCCAGGGGTCTCCGGGCTGTGTTCGTTGGGGTTGAACTCCTGCTAGCAAACCCGCCGGGATGAGGGAAGGGCTCAGTCGGTGCCTGGGCCCTGTGGTCTCTTACAGATCAGTGTACGGCATTTACTTCACCTTGCCACAGGCAGTTGTGAGCATGTTTGCACGTTATGAAAGATTTTTCCGTTGGAAGCCGGTTTTTCTCAAATGGGTCTCCGTGTTGTGCTCCTCTGTTTTCACTCATGCTTCCAGAAGCCCAGTGATGATGTTAGGGCTTAGAACATGGCTGGGCACTGTGGTTTCTTCCAGAGAAGTTGATGGCCTTTGCTTTACCTTGCCACAACCACTTGTGAGAGGGTCTGCACCTTAGGAAAACTGTTTCCTTTGGAAGCCGGCTTTTTACCTAATGGGTCAGGGCTGTGGGGCTCGGGTTTCCCTCATGCTACCAAAAGCACAGTGACGATGTCTGGGCTTAGACCATGCCTGGGGAATGTTGTTTCTTGCACATAAGTGTGTGGCATTCTTTTTACTTTGCTACAACCACTTTGGATAGGTTTTCCACATCAAGAACTTTTTTTTCTTCGGAAGCCGTTTCTGCCCCAAGTGTCCCATGCTGTGTTCGTTCGGGTTTATCTCCTGCTAGCAAACTGTGGTCTCTTACAGATCAGTGTATGGCATTTACTTCACCTTGGCACAGGCACTTGTGAGCATGTTTGCACGTTACGAAAGATTTTTCCGTTGGAAGCCGGTTTTTGTCAATCTCATAGGGAAGAAACAGAAACTCTTTGGCATAACCTGACTCACCCAGCATCAGGAAAGCAGTTCCAGAACTCAGCCCAGGGCCCCTGTCGCCTACCCAATTGTAGCCACCACCATGCCTCTATCGAAAGGAATTCCGAAAGACTCTCCTCTGACTCCACTACCAAAGAAACAGCAGATTGAATATGGCACTTCAAAATATCGAGATGATACATCTGGTATAGTTAGATACACAAGGTTTACCTTTATTTTTTTATCGTTTTTTATTACATAATGTTATAGTCTCCATACAGTATAGTAAATTTCGATGATACATTAGTTGCATATAACACCCAGTGCACCATGCAATATGTGCCCTCCTTACTACCCAACACCAGCATATATTTTAAACAGCAAAATGCTGCTCTGAATAATTTTGAATTTTCCCTCGACCCCCATTGTAACTCTTGGGATGAAAAGACTAATCAGTGATGAAACATCACCTTTGACAATTGGAAAGACATCATCCATATTTGTATGTGACGACAAAAGGCCATCTAACACTAAATGGTGGCCACTCACCCATATCTTAGGCCCAACTGTATAAACACTGTCAAACGTATATCTTAAAAATAGACAAAGAGTAAACCTCACCTTCCCTTTCTAATGAAAGAGTGTTTCTAGGAAACAGCTGTTCAAAATACATTCATAAGCAGTCAATGAACAGAGAAAATGGGATCCCCTGCAAAGTGCTCCAAGCTCAGAAACTAAGTACCTCCTTCACCAAATTCAGAACGCTGACAACTATTACTTAAGTTTTACTTCATGGCTCAACTAGAGAAAAGAGAAAAACCCAGGAGATGGTGGGTTCATGAGAGGTTTTACTTCCAGTCCTGATGTGGATATGACATTTCTCCAAATGGACCTGCCGCTTTCTCTGAATGCTGGATCCCGTGTCAAGCTGCCTCACTGACTCAGATGCAGACGTTCAGAACGTAGGGTGTCGCGGAGCCAGAGCAGAGAAGTGTTGTCAGATGGGTAGAAGCAGCTCCTCGGACCTAAAGCCTGCACACCTGCTGTGGTTTCTGGGAGAAGGGGAAACATAGACTTGTCTTTTAGTAGTAATTATCTCCCAGCCCATTGCCACCATTCCCAGGAAACAGCTAGCACAATGCTGAAGTTGGGTAAGGGCTCTGGGCCTTCCTAGCGCCCCACCTGTGCCTGAGGGAACAGGGAATACCCTGCTGAACTCGGGGAACTGCTCAAGGTCCATTACCTGCACTGTGTCGGGGGACAGGGGCACCGCACTGAAGTTGGGGACTGTGCGGTCCTTTCTCTCGCTCTTCTTGGGGAACACGGGAAACCCTGGAATGTCTGCGAACCATCCCACAAAAGCTTTGCTGAGCGGGTGCCCTGGAGTTCCTGGGTCTGGAGTGTATGGCCAGTTGACGGAGACTAGGCAGAAGAGACTTTCAAGGGAAAAAGGAAAGAAAACTGAGTCTCCATGATGAACTCTCTCAACATGCCCTTCCAGAACCCTGCCTCTTACCCGGGGTGCCCCTACTCCCAGAAAGCCCACCTATGGCCACACAGCATGCATTCACCCAGCCAGGAACTCCACAGGTCCACTCTCTCAAAACTCCACTTCCTTGGCTCCTGGTCTGCGTCCTTGGGCTGCTCCGGATCTGCACACAGAGACGTAGCTCCACCCCCATGGGGTGATTGCTTGGGGAGTATGATGCTTCCAACTCCTTGAATGCCAGGCAACCGGCCCCATGACTCACAACTCTGGGAGTGCAGAGGTCCAGGAGGCACCTCCTTGGCTAAACGCCCTGAGCAGGCATGACAGGGATCATGGGCAGGGCTGCAATCACACACACACACACACACACACACACACACGGCCCCTTTCGCGGACCCCTCTAGCTGCAGACCACCCTCAGAGCCCTGCCCCTTCCCTTCTGCACCAACCCTTCCTGCAAGGGTGTGCCTGGTTCCTGGCAAGGTCAGCTGCTCTCAGACTGTTCCAGCCTTGGGCTTTAGGAAATGCAATGCTTTTATGCATATCCAAGGCAATTTTAAGCGCCAAAAGGAATGCTCCAAGCGGGAATAGCTTTGCCTTCTTGTCTCACCCATGGAGTGGATAGTGCTTCTCAGACCTTCAAAACATCCTTCTAGGGTGAGCCCATTTGTGCTGCAATCTATATACACATGCTTAGTTCTACAGGGAAGGAAGGAAAAGCCGGCCTTCTGTTCTGTCGCGGTTGTGAACCAGGAACATTTATTTTTCACTTGAAAACAGAGTGTTATTGTCGACACTAAATGAAGGAACCTTTTAAAACATTTTAGAGAGGAAGGAAGAGAGTTTTATTCAAACCCAAGTCAAGGACAGCTGCCTGGGAGACACAATATTCACAAAGAAGGGAGTGCTCCAGGGAAGGAACATTTAGGGCAGGGTCATATATTTGTTCTGAGTTGTGCTACGTACAGTTATACATCACGATGAGGAAGAAGGTTCCAGAAAGTGACAGACTTTTTCTTATGTTTTCATTATGTACAAATCAGTATGACTTTAATCTTATGGGAGCAAGAAAGGTTCTTTTGTGTTCTCACCTTGATGTTGGCAAAGGCATTTTTTGGTTCTCTTTTTCTTTTTGATGCATATGGACAATAAGTGCTGGGGGCAGAAATAGGGCCCATGCTTTGAGGGTTTGCCCAGTCATTTTGAGCTGGGTAAAATGTTAAAGGAGAGCTTTCCTGGGAGGCCAAGATCAGGCCTCACAGATGGTATGACATAAAAATTACTCTTATCCTTATCATCACTACCAAATGGTGGAACGTGAGATGAAAGCACCTTTCCAATAGTCAAGAGACATCAAAGGACCCCTACAGAAGGTTACCTGCTCCATGGTCAACACAGGTAACAGAGGCGTTCATGGTCTCTGGACTCCTCCCCTTGTCCTGCCCAAATCTCTGAAGCATAGAGATCATTTACAGTCAGAATTTTACACATCTTAGAGATGTCTGGCACCATTCCCTTGGACTACAGAATACAACAGAATAGCTCACTGTCACAACACGAAAGTGCCCCTGGATACACTAAGTTCTTTCTCCGCAACGTTGGCCTTAATGAAATCATAATCGTAACATAGAAACACTACGATGGTTGGGAATAAATAATCACAGGTAAGGGAATATTTAGGAAATCTTTAGAAGCATTGTCTCACTCTATAGAAGAGGCTAACTGCTTTAAATACTATTTCCGACCTTACAGGACACTCTACAGACCAGAGCCTCCATCAATTAAAAAAGCATAGTTCTTTCAGTCACTTTAATATCAGAAAAATAGTATAGTATCTCTATTCCTAGGGATCTTTAAGTCTCCGACTCAAAGGTCCTCCACTGAGAGAATTATCTTCATGATCATGATGGGCAGAGGTGAAAAGGCAGCCGAATTCATTCCATTTGGCCACACAACAAGAAAATCCTAATACTTCCTAGGTTTCCAGATTGAGAAGACCTGGGGTAGAGCGAAATGGTACCTTGTATGGAAGAACAAGGGACTTGGAGTCAGTTTGGAGATCACACTTAGGTTTCTGACACTAAAATCCTCTGTAATTCATATCATTTCTGAGCCTTTGTCTATCCATCTAAAAATGGGACTCATTCTATCTACACCCCAGTTGAGAAGTTTACGAGGGAGAATGCTACTCAGAGCCAGTATGGATTCTCCCAAGAGCAGGTGCTCAGGAGCCATAATTACCATTGGGTCTATATCTTTTCCAGAGAAAAGAACACATGGTGAAACCGTGTTTCGAAAAGATGACTCACAAGATGATTTTCACACTTTCATGAAGGTCAAGAAACTGCTATTTTGTTGTAATTCTCTCAGAAATCATGTTATTAGCTTGGTGGGGACAATAGCAACATCATCACTAGGAGTGGGGAGCTTCTCATCTCCATATGGCTATGTTGACTACCTTAACACAATGCCACCAGAAAGGAAAGCTGGAGGGAGGTGTGTGTGGGCACAGGCCAAGGCTGCCAGGTGTGCCTGGGACATGCAGAACTCTGATAGGAGGCTTAAGTCCTGTCTATGTTAGGATAGTCAGTGCTCTTCAGAGACAAAGGGCCATTGTGTGTGAGCCCTGATGTAGAAAAGGTGGAAAATGTCCATTGCGATTCCCTCTCTGACCCTTAGGATATGCAGCAAAGTTACATTGAATTTTTAAACATGGAGGGATTTCCTGGTCTTCTTTTCATGAGGACTCGGGCTCTATTCCTTGGTGGCCTACGAATAGAATCTAGTTAGTTTCAGGATGTTAAAATGTAGACATGATTCATGGAACAACATATCATCTGTTTGGGTAAATAGTCTATGACCACTGGAAATAATGTATTCTGCACGTATTATGCAATATTACATAGACGTCAATTAGGTCACATTTGTTACCAATGTTTTGTCTGCTTTTTCCATCAGATATTGAGAAAGGCATATTAAAATTTCCAAACAAAATTTCCAAAAAAAGAGGATGCCGATCAAAAATGTTGTGTGAAAAGGAAAAGAAAGTGCCATCACTCCATTCAGTGAATCAGGTTTGTGCAGAGAGACGGTAACGTTGATCACTGAAGACACCAGGGTTTTCCAATATGTGTGTTGAACCTTAAGGAAACTGCCATAGACGTAACTCTCAGTAAGAAGAGCATGGTAAGGGTCTTCCAACTCCCATCCTCTGTCATGATGATGGAAGCATGTTGCAGAGTGGGAATGAAAGCATAAGGGCCACTAACCAATCTTCAAGGAAGAACATTGTATCAAAGCCAACATTCACCTGACATCTTCGGTCGTGAAGATGAAACTATTGGCACAGGTGTCTAAGAAAACGTAGGGAAAGTGCCATATACTGAAGTCCACGAAAGAACACCATAGAGAAAGCATCTTGCATCTCACAGTCTTCTGTCATAAAAACGGAAGTATGTGCAAAACTGTCTGTGAAAACAGACGCATAAAGCGCGTTGTTTCACTCTATACAGGAACACTGTATTGACACCATGTCTCAACTCACAACTTCTGTAGTGAAGTGTAGTAAGAATGTGTGCGAGCTCATAAAGAAGTGCCGTCTACTTAATTCTAAGAACCAAATCTGTGTAGATAGAAAACAATATCAAACCAACCTCCTGACAAATGGATCAACCGGGGTTTCTTTCCTGTGTGTTGAACCTTAACGAAAGTGCCATAAACTTAATAGTAGGTGAGAGCACTGGGTAGATAGCATCTTTCAACCAACAAATTCTGTCATGAAGATGGAAACGTTTGCATCATTGCCCTGAAAGCATAAGGAAAGTGGCAGAGACTTAGCTTCAAGAAACGACCGTACCGAATCCATCCTTCAAGGCACATCTTCTTTTACGAAGTTGGAAGCATTCTCAGAAGTGTTTCTCAGCATAAGGGAATTATCGTACGCTTAACTTTATGAGGGAAATCCGTAGGACACTGTCTGAAACTCAGATCTTTTCTCATGAGGCTGAAAGCATTGGCTCAAGGGTAAAGGAACTTGTAAAGAAATGACGTTTACTCCACTCTGAGCACCAAGGTTCTGTATAGAGAATGAAACTTCAAACATCCTGATGAAGAGAGAAGCTTTTTCAAATATCTGTGTTGAACGGTAAAAGAAGTGCCATACGCTTAGCACTATTAAAGAGCACCATCTGGAGACAACTTTCCAAATCAAGTTCATGAGGGTGGATGTATGTTCCAAAATCTGCATGAAACCTAAGGAACATTCTGTATGCTCAGGTAAGAACACCCTTGGAAAAAATCTTTCAACTCACATCTTCTGTAATGAAGATGGGAGTACTTGCAGAAGTGCAAGTGAAAGCATAAGGAGAGGTCCTATCTAAGTAGTTGTGAGAAACAACTCCGTGTTGATAGAAGGCAACATTGAAGTAACATGGTGACCCATGAATATACACCCGTTGTCCAGCACGTGCCTTGAACCTTAAGGAAGAGGGCACTATATACAAATCTCAGTCAGAACACCAAATGGACACCATCTTCCAAGTCACAGCTTCTGTGAGGATGATCGCAAGTTTTTCAAGTGTCTACGAATGCATAAGGAAGGTGTCACCTACTTTACACTAGGAGAGAATACTCTATCTAAAAGCATCTTGCATCTCACATCTTTTCTCATGAAGTGGGAGCATTGTGCAAAACAGTGCCTGCGAGCATCAAGATAATGCACTTCATTTAAAACTGTAATAATACTACACAGAAAGCATCACTCAACTCACTTCTTTCATGAGGATGAAAGCCATTCGAAAAGGTTGTGTGAAAACAAAAAGAAAGTGCAATCAGTCAATTAGCTAAAGAGTTTGTGTAGAGAGACGGCAACTTTGATCAGTGAAGACACTAGGGCTTCCCTATGTTTCCTTAAGGTTCACTTAAGGAAACAGCCCCAGATGTAACTCTCAGTAATAGGAGTGCATGGAAACAGTCTTCCAACTCCCGTCGTCTGTCATGATGATGGAAGAATGTTTCAGAGTGGGAATAAAAGCATAGGGAAAGGGCCAATAACGAATATTTAAGACAGAATATTGTATCGAAGCCATCTTTCACCTCACGTATTCTATCATGAAGATGAAAGCATTTCAACAGGCGTCTAAGAAAACATAAGGAAAGTGCCATATACTGAAGTCTCTGAAAGAACACCATAGAGAAAGCATCTTGCATCTCACAGTTTTTCTTTTTTTTTTCTTTTTTTAATGTTTTATTATGTTTGTCAACATACAGTGCATCCCCGGTTTCCGATGTAAGGCTCGATGATTCATTAGTTGCGTATAACACCTAGTGCACCATGCAATACGTGCCCTCCTTACCACCCATCACCGGTCTATCCCATTCCCCCACCCCCCTCCCTTCTGAGGCCCTCAGTTTGTTTCTCATAGTCCATAGTCTCTCATGTTTCATTCCCCCTTCTGATTACCCCCCCTTTCTTTATCCCTTTCTTCTCCTACCGATCTTCCTAGTTCTTTTGTTCCATAGATGAGAGAAATCATATGATACTTGTCTTTCTCTGCTTGACTTATTTCACTTAGCATTAGCTCCTTCAGTGCCATCCATGTTGTAGCAAATGTTGAGAACTCGTTCTTTCTGATTGCTGAGTAATATTCCATTGTATATATGGACCACAACTTCTTAATCCAGTCATCTGTGAAGGGCATCTCGGCTCCTTCCACGATTTAGCTATTGTGGACATTGCTGCTGTGAACATTGGGGTGCATATGGCCCTTCTCTTCACTACGTCTGTATCTTTGGGGTAAACACCCAGTAGTGCAATGGCTGGATCATAGGGTAGCTCAATTTTTAACTTTTTAAGGGACCTCAACACGGTTTTCCAGAGTGGCTGTACCAACTTGCATTCCCACCAACAATGTAGGAGGGATCCCCTTTCTCCACATCCTCTCCAACATTTGTTGTTTCTTGCCTTGTCTATTTTTGCCATTCTAACTGGCGTAAGGTGGTATCTCAGTGTGGTTTTGATTTGAATTTCCTTGATGGCTAATGATTTTGAACATTTTTTCATGTGTCTGTTAGCCATTTGTATGTCTTCATTGGAAAAGTGTCTGTTCATATCTTCTGCCCATTTTTTGATTTGTTTATTTGTTTCTCGTGTATTGAGTTTGAGAAGTTCTTTGTAGATCTTGGATACCAGTCCTTTATCTGTAGTGTCATTTGCAAATATCTTCTCCCATTCCGTGGGCTGCCTCTTAGTTTTTCTGACTGTTTCCTTGACTGTGCTGAAACTTTTAATCTTGATGAAGTCCCATAAATTCATTGTATCTTTTGTTTCTCTTGCCTTTGGGGATGTATCATGAAAAAGGTTGCTTTGGCCGATGTCGTGGAGGTTGCTGCCTATGTTCTCCTCTAGAATTTTGATGGATTCCCATCGAGGTCTTTCATCCATTTGGAGTTTATTTTTGTGTATGGTGTGAGATAGTGGTCAAGTTTCTTTCTTTTGCATGTAGCTGTCCAATTTTCCCAGCACCATTTATTGAAGAGACTTTTTTCCCACCGAATGTTTTTTCCTCCTTGCTCAAATATTAGCTGCACAAAGAGCCGAGGGTCCATTTCTCTGTTCTCTATTCTGTTCCATTGGTCTATGTGTCTGCTTTTGTGCCAGTACCATGCTGTCTTTGTGATCACAGCTTTGTAGTACAGCTCGAAATCTGGCATTGTGATGCCCCCAGCTTTATTTTTCCTTTTCAACAGTTCCTTGGAGATTCGGGGTCTTTTCTGGTTCCATGCAAATTTAAGGACTATTTGTTCCAGTTCTTTGAAAAATGTCCTCAGTATTTTGATCGGGATAGCATTGAAAGTGTAGATGGCTCAGGGTAGTATGGACATTTTAACTATGTTAATTCTTCTGATCCTTGAGCATGGAATACCTTTCCATCTTTTTATGTCTTCCTTAATGTCTTTCAAGAGTGATTTACAGTTTCTAGAATATAGGTCCTTTACGTCTCTGGTTAATTCTAAGGTAACGTACGGTTTTTGGTGCTAATGTAAATGGGATGGATTCCCTAATTTCTCTTTCTTCGGTCTCGCTATTCGTGTACAGAAATGCAACTGATTTCTCAGCATTGATTTTTTATCCTGCCACATTACTGAATTGCTCTATAACTTCTAATAGTTTGGGAGTGGCTTCTTTTGGGTTTTCCATATAGAGTATCATGTCATCTGCGAAGAGAGACATTTTGACTTCTTCTTTGCCGATTTGAATACCTTTGATCCCTTTTTGTCGTCTGATTGCTGTTGCAAGGACTTCTAGTACTATGTTGAATAATAGTGGCGAGAGTGGGCATCCTTGTCGTGTTCCTGATCTTAAGGGAAAGGCTTCCAGCTTTTCCCCATTGAGAATAATATTTGCAGTAGGCTTTTCATAGATGGCTTTTATGAGATTGAGAAATGTACCTTCTATTCCTACACTCTGAAGGGTTTTAATCAGGAAAGGATGCTGTATTTTGTCAAATGCTTTTTTGGCATCGATTGAGAGGATCATATGGTTCCTGAGTCTTTTCTTGTTGATATGATGTATCACGCTGATGGATTTGCAAATATTGAACCACGCTTGCATCCCAGGGATGAATCCCACTTGATCGGGATGGATAATCCTTTTAATGAACTGTTGGATTCTATTAGCAAGTATCTTGTTGAGGATTTTGGCGTCCATATTCATTAGGGAAATCGGTCTGTAATTCTCCTTTTTGAGGGGATCTTTGCCTGGTTTGAGGATCAAGGTAATATTGGCCTCATAGAATGAGTTTGGTAGCTTTCCTTCTGTTTCTATTTTTTGAAATAGCTTTAGGAGAATAGGTATTATTTCTTCTTTGAAAGTTTGGTAGAATTCCCCAGGAAAACCGTCCGGGCCTGGAGTTCTGTTATTTGGAAGGTTGTTTATCACTGACTCAATTTCTTCATCATTAATTGGCCTGTTTAAGAAATCAATTTCTTCCTGTTTCAATCTTGGTAGTTTATAGGTTTCCAGGAAGGATTCCATCTCTTCCAGATTGCTTAGTTTATTGGCATATAGCTGTTGATAAAAATTTCTAATAATCCTTCCAATTTCAATGGTGTTCGTCGTGACCTCTCCTTTTTCATTCATAATTTTAATAATCTGGGTCCTTTCTCTTTTCTTTTGGATAAATCTTGCCAGTGGTCCGTCAATTTTATTGATTCTCTCCAAGAACCAGCTTCTAGTCCTGTTGATCTGCTCTACTGTACTTCTGGTTTCTGCTTGATTGATTTCAGCTCTAAGTTTGGTCAACTGCTTCCTCGTGTGTGGATTAGGCCTGTCCCTCTGTTGCTGTTCCAGCTTCTTGAGGTGAGAATATAAAAACTGCATTTTAGATTTTTCTATTCTTTTGAGTGAGGCTTGGATGGCTATGTATTTCCTCCTTAGGACTGCCTTTGCAGTATCCCATAGGTTTTGGACTGTTGTATTTTCATTCTCATTGGTCTCCATAAATTGTTTAATTTGATTTTTGATTTCCTGGTTTATCGAGTCATTCCTGAGCAGGATGGTTCTTAGTCTCCAAGTGTTTGAGTTTCTTCCAAATTTTTCCTTGTGGTTGAGTTCCAATTTCAAAGCATTGTGGTCTGAGAATATGCAGGGGATAATTTCAATCTTTTGCTATCGGCTGAGACCTGTTTTGTGTCCCAGAACATGGTCTATTCTTGAGAATTTTCCATGGGCTTTAGAATAGAATGAGTATTCTTTGGTTCTAGGGTGTAGTGTTCTCTATATATCTATGAGGTCCAACTCATCGAGTATGGCATTCAAAGCCTTTGATTCTTTGCTTAGTTTTTGCCAGGGTGTTCTTTCTATTTCTGAGAGTGGAGTGTTGAGGTCCCCTACTATTAATGTATTTTATTTATATGTCTCTTTATTCTGGTTAAGAGTTGGCTTGTGTATCTTGCTGCTCCCCTGTTGGGGGCATATATATTTATAATTGTCATATCCACTTGTTGAATACTTCCTTTAAGAATAATATAGTGCCCTTCTGCGTCTCTAACTACAGTCTGTAGTTTAAAATCCAATTTATCTGATATGAGAATTGCTACCCCAGCTTTCTTTTGAGGTCCATTTGCGTGAAAGATGGTACTCCATCCCCTTACTCTCAGTCTGAATGCATCTTTGGGTTCGAAATGAGTCTCTTGTAGACAGCAAATGGATGGGTCATTTCTTTTTATCCAATCTGCAACCCTGTGGTGTTGTAAGGGAGAATTTAAGCCATTAATATTAAGACTGAGTACTGAGAGATATGCTTTTAATGATGCCATGTTGCCAGTAAAGTCTTTGTTTGTATTGGCTGTGACTTTCTGTTCTGTATTACTCTTGGGGCCTTTTTACTTTTATAGAACCCCCCGTAATATCTCCTGTAGGTCTGGTTTCGTGGTTACGAAATTGGCTAGTGACTGTCGATTCTGAAATGTCTTTATTTCTCCATCAATTCTGAATGACAGCCTTGCTGGATAAAGGATCCTTGGCTGCATGTTTTTCTCTGAAAGAGCTTTAAAAATGCTCCCCCAACCCTTTCTCTCATTCCAGGTCTGTGTAGACAGGTCTGACGTAATTTTGATGCCTTTGCCTTGGTACGTGAGAAATTTCTTTGCCTTGGCCGCTTTCAATACTGTATCCTTGGATCTAATATTTGCGAAATGCACTATGACGTGACGTGGCGTAGGTTTGTCGTGGTTGAGCTTCGGAGGGGTCCTCTATGCCTCTTGGACACGAATGTTTGTTTCCCTTGCTAGATTAGGGAAGTTTTCAGCTACGATTTGTCCAAATATCTCTTCTAGACCTCTGTTTTTCTCCACCCCCTCGGGGATGCTGATGATTCTAACATTGGATCGTTTCATTGAGTCAGTAATCTCCCGTAGCCAACAATCGTGGGCTTAGATTTTTTTAAAAGCATCTTCTATTTTCATTTTTTCCTCTATTAACCCATCCTCCAATTCACTAACCCGTTCCTCTGCTTCTGTGACCCTGGCCATCAGAGCCTCTCATTTTGCCTGCATTTGGCTCATAGAATTTTTAATTTCTGTCAAATTCGCTTTCATTTCTGACTTTAGGGATTCTATATTCTCAGAAACCTTTTCGTTAATACTTTTTTCAATTCTGCTCATCAATTTGACCATCGTTACTCTGAATTCCATTTCTGATAATTTGGTTACATCCATATCCATTATTTCTGTGGCAGAGGCCACAGACTCACTGTCTTTTCTTTGCTGGGGGGGGGGTTTCTTCTTCTTGTCATTCTGATGAGGAGAGGTTGCGGGGTTGTCCAGAGCCCAAATTATTGACTGGGTCCCAGGCCGTGCCCCTTGTTTTATAGGGATCTTAGAGATGTGGGCTTCTTCTTTAAAGATTTTATTTATTTATTTATCTGAGAGAGGGAGGTAGACAGTCAGCAAGAACGGGAACAGAAGCAGGGGAGTGGGAGAGGAAGAAGCAGGCTCCCAGCGGAGGAGCCCGACGAGGGACTCCTTTCCGGAACGCTGGGATCACGCCCTAAGCCGGAGACAGGCACTCAATGACTGCGCCACCCAGGCGCCCGGGTTGTGGGCTTCTTGATTTTTCAGCCTGCCTTCTGTTCTGGGGGAGGGGCCTGCCGCACCGATACTCAGGCAACCCTGTTTGGGTAGAGTCTCCGTGTCCCCCGCGAGGGGGGATGGAGATGGGCATGCTGTGAGCCGGTATTTCCAGGCTTTTGTTCTCTGGCAGCTTTCCCTGGCGGTCGGCTATGCCTCTTCTGAGAGTCAGAGCAGCAGAGGCTGCATTGTCACACAACAGAGGGATTGCGGCCCGTTCTCCACTGATGTTCTGGCCACTTTAACTCTGTTACTGTTGGTGCTGCTGAACCCTGCAGCGACCCAGCATGTGCGCACCAACCCGGCGTCCCTGCCCTCACTTCCAGGGCAGGCGCCTCTCTGTCCTTTGTGTTTCTAATGCCGCCAGCCACCGCCGCCCCGCGCGCTCCCGGGTCTCCTGGTCTCAGTCTATGCCCGGTGAGCACATCGCGATTCCGGAGTTCCGTGAGAAGCCTGGTGACGCGCGCACCCGGTTCAGGGTCTCAGTCTGCTGTTTCGCGGGTGCCGACCGCGAGTCCGCCCGCTCCCCCGTGCAGGTGGCCCGCCAGCCGCCAGCCGCACCGCACGCGCTCCGGGAGCTCCCGGTCTCAGTCTGGATCCCGTGATCACACCGGGATTCCGGTGTTCCAGGAGATGCCTTGTGGCGCGCGTTCACGGCTCACCGGTCTCAGTCCGCTCTCTCGCGGGTGCCCTCTGTGAGTCTGCCCGCTCCCCCATGCAGGTGGCTGCTGCTTCCCGGCGCCCAAATGCGTCGGCTCCCTCCCCCTTCCGTTTATCTTCCGATATCTGCGCGGTTTTACGGCACCCCTCTTGGTACCTCAATACTCAGTGCTGGAGATGTTCATTTGTAGAGATCCAGATGTATCTTCCTGCGTCTCAGGCTGATTCCGTGGTTATTTAGGCTGGTCTGGTACCTATCCAGCTCGACTCAGGGGACCTGTGAAAAAGGGGTCCCCTACTCCTCCGCCATCTTAACTCCTCAGGAATTGTGAATTTTTAAATTGAGTTTGGACAAATGAGTTAGGCCAACTTTAAAATGACTGTTCTCAAATTAAGCCCATATTTAAAGTATAAGACTTGGAAATTTAAGGTCCCTCAGAAAAAAAATATTTAGCACATTGGCTCCATTTGACTATTTTATGAAGATTTTTTAATCTTAGAACTAGGGTTGTCTTTTTTAAATTAATTCCGTTAAATGTGTATGAAATCATAATGCTAAAAACATACAGAGATAGCTCAGGGATTTTTCTTATTCCTTAGTGGGTCATGGTGCTGTATAAAAAGAGGAGCAATGTGGCACAGATTATTTTACAGTAAATGTTCACTCCCTGGCAGGATTTCTGGATTTCTGGGATGGCAATATGAAGAGTTTTCTTCCAGAATTGTGAATGTAAGGGAACCCTCTGTCACGGGCATGTGATCCAGAAAATTGTCTGAATACTTGCAACAATGATACCAAAGTCTCAGAAAATATTTAGTGAACTCTCAGTGTATCAGCTGTATTGGTCATTGTGACCTCTCAAGGCTGACCTGATTGATTTTTCTGAAATACAAGTAAACATCAGCATTGTCTCCTGTCTCCAAAAATGTGAATACAAATTCATGGTATGCACAAGAAACAAGTATTTAGAGGTCCCGAGTGTGTTTGTAGTGAGCATGAGCTCTGCAAAGTTAACATACAAAATGCAAGGCCAATAGCATATGGTGGTGCAAACCAAACTGAAAGATTACAGTCATTTAATGGGAAACATTCAATGCTTCTGGATGCACACTGATTATCAAATTCACCTGTTAGAAGAGTTTTATTATTTATTATCTAAAAACCAAGCTATGCATTACCAGTAGATAGCCCTGGAGACTGCAATCACTATGGAAGGATATTTGATAATATTTAAGTTTGCTGAATTGGGTGTGCATTGAAAGGTAACAGCACTGCATGAAAAATTCTAGCTTTTTGTTTTTTTTAAGCTTGAGTTCATGCATGATTGCATACCAACTGGAAACATTATGCAGAACTAGTACTGCAAATACAGCCTAGGGCCTGCATATGGTCTTTTGACATGCTACCTTCTGTTATTCTGCTGAATTCATGACTCTGGAAGGCCCTAGATGCACTTTTAAGGAATTAGTGATCATAATGAAAATCACAGCCCTTATTCTCTGCTGCATGGGTTGAAATAAGTATGTATGGCCAAATGTAACAGGGCTGGGAGGAAAAATAATGCTTTGCCCTCAGGAATTTGACCCTATTTGAATTTTACTCATGCTTTAGAGGTCTATGGACTTTCCTACTGTTGAAAGAGTACAAATTCTAAATGATGGCTTCAGATAGAAAAACAGAAAAGCAGGCACTGCTTGGGTCAGCATTTTGAATGAACACTTGTTCTCTTCTTTGATTATTGAGAAGCTCAGCATCTTCTAAGTTCACAGGCAGAAGCTGTCATAATAATACATGAAGTGACTATAACCAATTAACCAGCACACAGTATGTATGTTTCCTATCAGGGTTTCATGCTTTACTAGCTATCCGTTTTCCTCTCCAATTTAAAAATCTATTTATGATTATAAGTAATCCTAAATCATGTGATCATGTGATTATTTTTCTTCTAGAAATCTGTACAAATCTTAATGAACTAAATATATGGCCTAAATACACACACACACACACACACACACACACACACACACACACACACAGAGTCTCCTGGAAGAATAAAATATTTATATCTTCTCTGATATCCCTTATGTAAGCAAAAGTAATTTAAAGAAACAGACAAGAAAATCTATTAAAAAATAATCTTGGAGATGTTATAAGAATATCTTCCAAATACAAGGGCATCTAGCTAAATTAAAGAAGTACAATGAGCAAAAACATTACCTTCCAGACTCTGAGAAGAATTTCTCTAAGAATTACAATGTCCTGAGAGCCTAAAGAAAAATCTCTAATTAGACGAGTGAGGTCTAGGGGGTATTTGAATGTCCTGGGAGAAGTGGAGAACATCCCTTTTGAAAGCTCAGCTCCTCAAGGGTTTATTTCTGGGCCGTCTATTCTGTTCTATTAATCTATATGTCTTTTTTTGTATCAGTACCATACTGTTTTGATTACTACAACTTTGTAGTAGATCTTGAAATCTGGGATTGTGATGCCTCTAGGTTGTCATTCTTTTTCAAGATCTCTTTAGTTATTCTGGATCTTTTGTGGTTCCATACAAATTTTAGGATTATTTGTTCTAGTGAGAAATACTGTTGCTATTTTGATGGGGATTGCATTAAATATGTAGATTGCTTTGGGTAGTATGGACATTTTAACAATATTTATTCTTCCAGTCCATGAGAAAGGAGTATCTTTCCATTTGTGTTGTCTGTGACTTTTTTCATCAAAATTGTATGATTTTCAGTCAGGTCTTTCACTTTGTTTACATTTATTCCTAGGTATTTTATTATTTTTGGTGCACGTGTAAATGGGATTTTTGTCTTAATTTCTCTTTCTGCTACTTCATTATCAGTATAGAAAAATGCCACAGATTTCTGTACTTTTTTTTTTTTTTTGTATCCTGCAACCTTTCTGAATCTGTTTATCAGTATTAGCAGTATTTTGGTAGCATCTTAGGTTTTCTATACATAATATCATGCCATCTACAAATAGTGAAAGTTTTACTTCTTCCTTACCAATCTGGAAGTTTTTTTATTTCTTGTCTGATTGTTGTGGCTAAGACTTCCAATACTAGAATGAATAAAAATGGTGAGAGTGGACATTCTCATCTTGTTCCTGAACTAGGGGGAAAGCTCTCACCATTTTTCACCATTGAGTATGATATTAGCAGTGGGGTTTTCATGTATAGCCTTTATTATGTTGAAATATATTTCCACTAAACTTAGTTTGAGGATTTTTATCATGAAGGGGGCTTTTTTTTTCATTCAGTATTTCTCTATTCTGTTCAAGAATATTTCCAGCACTCAATTCTCTTTATATTTCATGTTCTTAAAAAATTTTGAGAAGGCATCATTAAAAATTGTCATCTTTCACATTCATTATTTTTAATCTGATGTCAAACGTTGATTAAACAAGGATATATTAATATTTAGATTACTTACTTCTATTTAAAAAGCAGATGTGACTTAATTTGGTTAATATGTAAGTAATAAAAGTGATAAATCTTACCATTTTTAGATGACAACATTCTTTCACTTGAAATATTTTACTAAAAAAATAACTTAACAGATAAATTTATATTTCTTATAATCTGTGAATTTGGAGCCAATTATAAACCTGTTTCCTTATTTTCCCAGGGTAGAAATGCCCAAAACAAACAAAAATACAGAGCTAGACCAGTATTTGAATCTTAGTATAAGCCAGTTCCAAAACACAACCTCTTCCCGAGCTCCCAGTGAGTAACTAGGTTCAGCCAGGGCCCCAACGTTGAGGACACTCGGAGAGCTGGGTTCAGGCCTGGTTCTGCCTTCTTACCAGCCTGTGATTCTGGGCAAGGCACGGACCCTGCTGGGGTCTTCCCCTCGTTGCAGAGGCTGCCTGTTACGTAACTGATTTTATTTCATTTGAAAGATTTTCTATGTTGGTTTGAGAGACAGAATGTGGGGGGTGGGGAGGATAGAGGGAGAGGGGAGACAGAATCTCAAGCCGACTCTGTGCTGAGTGTGATGCCCAATGCTGGTCTTGATCCCAAGACCCTGAGTTCGTGACCTGAGTCCAGATCACGAGTAGGAGGCTTAAGCAACTGAGCCACCCAGGCACCCTGGCAAAAGAACACTGTCGATATATTTCCAGGCAATGCAGGGAAGTGACTAGTGCAAGAGGGAAGACAAACATGGGGGACTCTGTATTTCCCTAACTTACTGCCTAAAGAGATTTCATTTCTAGTCTACGGGTCAGGGATGAAGAATACAGGCGAAGCTCAGCCATTTCCATGAGTTGGAGACAGAAAGATGGAAGTTTGGAGAAGTCAATATAGCTGTGGTTTACAGTACAGAATACTGAGGAGAGCTGCACAGAGAAAGAGGACCTCAGAAAGCCATCTAGGGGGGCGCCTGGGTGGCGCAGCGGTTAAGCGTCTGCCTCCGGCTCAGGGCGTGATCCCGGCGTTATGGGATCGAGCCCCACATCAGGCTCCTCCACTATGAGCCTGCTTCTTCCTCTCCCACTCCCCCTGCTTGTGTTCCCTCTCTCACTGGCTGTCTCTTTCCTGTCGAATAAATAAATAAAACCTTAAAAAAAAAAAAAAAAAGAAAGCCATCTAGGATCACTTTTGAGTTTTCATGGAATTCTTCAGTAGGGCACGTGTGTGAGGAACCTATGTGGTGTGGGGAAAATCATAGCCCAGGGGAAGCAGAGAGGAAAATGTCACTAGCCTTCACACACAATCAGGAAAAGTCTGTGCTACCAGCAGCAGGCAGAGTGGAAAACCTCGTAATTCGTGGGACATTGCAAAGAGAGCTCAGAATACCAACAGAACAATAGCAAAATACATTGAAGACTACTGTGATACCACCTAACAAACCTTTGGAAAGCTAGTCTGGAAGGATAAAATCGTCTTCCAGGAACCTACCTCACCATCAGAACAATCCTCAAGAGTATGTGTAGAAATATAAGCCATAGTTAATATCTAACAGTTAAAATTCACAATACCTGTCTTCCAACAAAAGATTACCAGGATGCAAAGAAGGAGAAGAGTTCACCTCGTACTGAGGAGAAAGATTAAACAATAGAAACCTACCCAGAAATGAAAAAGACGATGGAAGTATTGCACATGGACATTCAAACAACTGTTAGAAAGACGTTTTATATACGTAAGAATGTACACAAAGGATGAAGTGAAACAGAGATATAGGAAATATGAAAACAAGGAAAACCCAACTTCTGGAGCTGAACAGTGGCACGTCTAAGATGAAAAATGTAGTAGATGGGCTTTCTTTCCCGTTAGACACTAAATAGCAAAAAGAGAGCGAGAGACAGAGAGAGAGAACTTGAATGTATGATCATAGCAGTTGTCCAGAATAAAGCAGAGAAAAGGAAGGGTGCAAACCACGCCCTGCACACAAACACTAGAGTATGTGTGAGCTTTGTAGCAATTTCAAGTGGCCTGGTAGATACGAAATTGGCTGAGGTACAGAAAAAAACTGTTTGAAGAAGTAATTCTGATTGTTATCTGAATTGTATGAACCCTCTACACCCATATTTTTAAGAATTCAGGAATCCAGGCAACAAAAACCCCAAACATAAGGATTATGAAAAAAAACCTCCTTATCAACCTACATCCCAATAAAATTGCTTAAGACCAATGATAAAGAAAAAATCTAAAAAGCAGATGGAGATGAGTCCATTGCATTACCTGTCACGTCCCTAATTCTGTAGATGGTCTCTGTTTCTTTCTGGTCTGTGTTCCTCTTGGAGTCTGTCTTCAATTACAGGATCCCCCTTCCTATTCTTGCAGGGTGGTTTAGCGGCCAAATCCTTTGAGTTTCTTTCTGTCCTGGAAGCTCTTTATCTCTGCTCCTATTCGGAATGACTCCTTGCTGGGTAAAGCGTTCTTGGCTCCATGTTTTTCTCACTTAGTACCATGACTCAATCACACCAGCCCTTTCTGGTGTGCCAGGACTCTGTGGATAGGTATGTGGCTAGTCTAACGTGCTTACCCCTGTCGGTGAAGATCCTCTTGTCTCAAACTGCTTTCAGGATTTTCTCTTTCTGTCTGAAATTGCAAACGTCACTAGTATATGTTAGGGTATTCCTCTATTCTTATGGATTTGGGGAAGAGTCCTCTCTACCTCTTGGACTTGAATGCCTGTTTCCCTCCCAGATTAGGGAAGTTCTCAGCTATGATCTACACAGACAGATCTTCTGTCCCTCTGTGTCTTCTCCCTCGGGGCCAGAAGTAATTCCAATATTGTTTCCTTTTGTGGCATCACTGATTTTTCGACTCCTCCACCCATGGTCCATTCGTTGGCTTTCTTTCTTTTCCTCAGCTTCCTTCCTTTCCATCAGCTTGTCTTTGGTGTCACTGACTCTGTCTTCTCCTCATTGACCCTAGCCGTTACAGCATGCACATCCAATGTAGACTGCATCTCAGAGCCTTTGGAATTTGGGCCTGATTCGATTTCATTTCTGCACTATGAGAGTCTCTCATGTCATTTATACTTTTTTCAAGCCCAGCTAGCAACTTTGTAATTGTCATCCTGAGTTCCAGCTGTGACTTCTTACTTAAAACCCTATGCATTAGATCAGTGGCAGAGAGTGTTACCTCTGGCTCTTTTTTTTTTTTTTTTTGCTGTGAATCCCTCCCTCTAGTCACTTTTCCCAGAGAAGAATGGATGGGGGAGAGAGAGATTAGGATCTCACGGGGTGGACAAAACAGGGTGAGCCACATGGTCCCGAGTATCTTTTGGTCTGTGTGTTGGAAGTCACTAAATCCCAAAATTGTAAAGAAAGCCAAACTCATATTATACAGAAATCAAATTGAATGTAGCGACAGGAATCCAAAAATGAAGAAAATATGTATGAAATGTCAATGTAAAAAATGAAAGTTAAGAAAAGATTGAAAATTGAAGTGTTGCTAAAATTAAAAAAGGTAGTTGGAAAGGGAAAAAAGAAAAAAAAACGAAATGGAAAATTTTGAATGGAGAGAGAAATGAATCATGAGAAAAAGCCTCGAGTTCTAGGTGCTATTTTCCCCTAGCACTGGAGTTTGGCCGTCCTCTTTGGTCTGTAAACTTGCTGTTCACTTGTTCTTTCACCTCGTTTTCGGGGGGCAGGGGCCCAGTGCGCTGATTCTCAGGTGGTTTTGCCTAGACGGGGATGCACTGCCCCCGTCAGGGGGCCCGGTGGGGCTCAGGGTCAGCTGGTTGTTCTGTGTGTCTTGTGTGCCCAGAGGGCTTTCCTCACCTCTTGAGAGGGTGAGAATAAAAATGGCTGCCCGCATCTGTAGGCGTGGAGGTGTGATGCTGTTGTGCGCCAAGTTCTGTAGACTTCTGCGGTGCTCCCCACACCAAAGCTCCTTGGGGAAGGCGGAGGGTCACAGCATTCCTGTCCTTTGCAGGGCTCCCAGATGGAGAGCTTCTGATCAAGTGGACTCCCCGTCAAGTGACTTCGTGCAAGGAGAGGGATCTCTCCCTTCTCCTCACTTGTGTCTGCAGCAGGAAGCGTAGGCACTGCTGTCACAACAACTGAACTGGAGGGTTATTAAGAATTGGGGCTGGCAGGGGCAGGGGGTCACTGCTGGAGGAGCCTGAGTGGTGTGGAGGGGCTATGCCCAGTGCCAAAGCCGCCGGTTGAGGCTCTGTCCATCCTGCAGCTTCCATGAGCACCCAGTGTGCTTTGGAAATGAGGAGGTTGTGGAATATAGGTGAGGTTCAGTGGGGTGGAATCCGCAGCCGACGACCAGGAAGGAATTCTCGAGACGTCTTTGGTGCAAAATTGGTGGTTTATGACAGGACAGGTGGCAGAAAGAGCTGCTGCCCTGGCTTGTGAGGGCTGGCTGATGATAGACTATGGGGTTGGGGGAAGGTAAGGAAAAAGGGAGGTTGAGATAATACTTGCATATGTTAAAGAAGACTCACAAGGTACAGAGGCCCTGCCATTGTCTAGGGAAGGTGGTTTTGCCCTCTAGCAAGGCATGAACATTAAGACGGTTGGGAACTTCCTGGAGGCTGCAGATTATAAGGACATTTCGTTGTATCTGCTTTCCCTTCAGGAAGCTAAGTTATTGATAGAAATGCTTGGTTCTTGTAAACTGCTAAGACATTGGGAAACTGAGGGAGACTTAAGTCTTGCAGGATTGTGGTGTCTATAGGTTAACTCTTTCTTTGTCCTTTAGGGCAGCCAGGAGAGCCTGAGGAATGTCACGTACACCCCATGGTGGGGGGTGGGTGTGGGGTGTCAGTTCCGGCTTTGTCCTCAGCTAGCCTTCTCTTCCCTCCTCAGTAAAGGTCCCTCCTGTTCACAGAGGTTCAAGCAGTTCTTGCTGTTGCCACCTAGTGGACATATGGATGAACACATTCAGGTCATGTCTGTGACTCACTGACCTGAGCTGCCATGAGAGGTTGGTTCCTTCCTGGGAGGAGAGGGCCCAAAAAGGATGGACCCGGAGCAAGCAGACAAGTGTGGCCCGGCCGACGCCCCTCTGCTGGCCTGGAAGCAGGACCTGGTTGCTCTACTTAGAAGCTGAGTTCTAGAGCAGGAGGGGCTGGAGTGGCTGGGGTGTGTCCTGGGACGGGGTCTGGATGAGGGGTGTTCCAGGGCGGGGTGTGTGTGTGTGTGTGTGTGTGTGTGTGTGTGTGTGTGTGTGTGGTGGGGCAGGGATGCTTGTGGAGGGAGGATCCATGAGGGCGGTATGGACAGGCTCTTCCCTGCTTCATGGGTCCCGCCCAGGTAGCCTGATGGCCTCACTGCTGGCTTGTCTTCCTCATGATTTCAGGGTTCCTCTCTAGTCTCCGGGGACCCTCCTTTCCCGAGCAAGGCTCCACGGAAAGAAAGAGAGTATAGATAGAGGACCCTGCAGCCAATACTGCAACAATGGGACTAAAGTGTGTTCCAGAAATTGTGCTTTTAGGAAACAGTCCTAAAGCCAAAGAGATTTACGGCACATTGTACCCTTCACTTTAAGGATGAGACTCAAAGAATTGGAGAGGTCTCAATTGTTCGGCAGGTGGTGCTGCTGAGTAAATGATGTGTAGCCCCTGAAAATGCAGAAGGGGACAGGAGAGGAGTAGCAGTGCCTGTCCACTGTGGGGACCTCAGGCCGAACAAGAGCCCAGCTGTGAAACCCTCCCTGCCCCACCCTGTCCCACACACAGGCAAACCCCCTCCCCCGCACACACTCACCCATACACTCCGAGAGAAAGGACTGGAAGAGGGACGCCATGCGTTATGGGCTATCATGGTAGAAGGTAGAAGGAATATGTCTTCCTTTCTTCATATTTACATCACTATTTTACTAACAAAACGTAATCTGGCTAAAACCTTAGAGAACCTTTTAATTACCTGATATGTTTGTAATAAAGAGGAAGATTTAATATGCAGTCTCAATATTTTTATAATATGCACATTAGAATCATTGAAACCTGGCCTATCCTGGAAAATGAAAGATTTTGCAGGTGTCTCATGGACCCAGGTATTTCTGGCTCTTGGGTCACACTTACAAAAGGGAAGCCTATCCCAGATCATGAAAACATTTCATTTTGGGGCTTCACCTGCGCAGTATTGTATCAGGAATATTCCTTTGTAGTAAAATGGTGGGGTTTTTTTGTTTCTGTTTTTGTGTGTTTGTTTGTTTGTTAAGAGAAAGAAACCTGAAAAAAATAAATGAATCACTCATAGGTTACGTAGCTAGATAGAAAAAGGCCACACTGTCTGATCCCACACACCTGAAAACCCAGAAGAAGTAACTCACAGAGGCAGAGAGGGGAGCTGTGGCTGCAGGGACTGTGCTGAGAGAATGAGCAGTATCTGACGAGTGGCACGGGAGTCTCCTGGAGGGAAATATTGTAGAAGGACAAGGTTGTGAAACACTCTGTATCGAATGACACCTGGATGTACAATTTAAAAGGATCAGAGTAAAATTCCATGAAAACTCAATTTATCTTTATTTATAGACCAGAATATATTAAGCTATGAAATAGGTGCATGAACAACGCAAAAATTAGAAACACTGGAATGACAGGGGAGGGAAAGCCATCCTTTGGGGATTCAGCGAGCAGGAACTGCTGCTCCGGGGCCGAGGCCAGTTGCTCCACTGAGAGAAATGGTTGCCAGCACCCTCCGGCAACCCCGATAATTGGTGCTGTAGCCTGCTTGGACTCCGGGGCTGCCAAAGGTGCAGGTGGCTCTTGAAGCTGCTGACAGGGAGTGAGAGCTCTGTGTATATCCTCCACTGGCTCTGACAGGGCAAGGGGCATCAGGGGCCCTTCAGGGACCTCCATAGCTAGTGCTGCAGCGTGTGCGGGCGCCCAGGCTGCCATAGATGCCAGTGGCTCTTGCAGCACATGACCGTTCATCAGGGCTGTGAGTGTAACCTCCGTTGGCTCTGACAGGGCAGGTGGCATCAGGGGCCCTTCAGGGACCTCCATAGCTAGTGCTGCAGCGTGCGCGGGCGCCCAGGCCGCCATAGATGCCAGTGGCTCTTGCAGCTCATGACCGTTCGTCAGAGCTGTGAGTGTAACCTCCGTTGGCTCTGACAGGACAGGTGGCATCAGGGGCCCTTCAGGGACCTCCATAGCTAGTGCTGCAGTGTGCGCGGGCACCGAGGCTACACAAGGTGCAGGGGGGTCTTCAAGCTCCCGACAGGGAGTCAGAGCTGTGAGTATATCCTGCCGTGGCTCTGAAATGGGAGGTGTCATCACGGGTTCTTCAGGGACCTCCATGGCTGGTGCTGGGGCCTGCTGAGGCTCCTGGCTTTCCAAAGGCGCAGGTGACTCTTGCACGTCCTCAGGGTGGATCAGAGCTCTGACCACCAGCTGCACTGGGCCCGACATGGCAGGTGACGTCCCTGCTCTTTTGAGTTGCTGAGCTCCAGCAACAGTGTTGGGATTTTCCAGCTCAGGCTCTGAAGCTGCAGCAGGCACCACAGTGGGAGCTGGGACTAGCTTTCGGCGCGGTTCCGGATCTCGCTCTGGGGCTGCTGCTGTCGCTCCAAGAAGAGAAAGTATGGTCATCATGATTGTCTTTCCATGTCCCTTCCAAATGAAGGCAACTTTGCCCACCACTCAATATTGTTTGAGTCTAAGAACCCGTCCCTGGGTGGTCTCCCCAAACTGTAGCCCATGGGGACAGTGATCTGAGACCACTCCTTGCTCCCAGCCACACTGCAGTCTGTGGAGGCTTGCTCTGTGTGGCCCACTCTCTCCCCTCCACAGCCCTCCATCAGTCACCCCCAGTCCTCCTCACCCCCAGCCTCCGGCTCAGCGGGCTCGAGGTGTCGCAGCCGAGAGAGGAGGAGCCAGGCACGTTGCTCCAGGTCTGAGCCTGGCACGTTGAGCCCTACGTATGCCAGTAGTGTCTTTAGGCAGGGAAATTCTGGGGGCTGGAAGAAATCTTCAGGGTAGTGGCCCAGCCAGGTGCCCAGGATGGAGGAGATGGCCCTGGGGACAGACAGGTGGGCAGAGGAGTCAGAGGACAGGGCACCTCCCACACGGATGCCCCAGAGAACCCCTGTGGGAACCTGGGCCCCTGGGTCCCCGGCTCCCGGCTGTCAGAGCCCATTCCTACTCCATGTCCACCTTTGGGCTGACCCAAAGCCTCTGTGAGTGGGAGCCCTTGACCCCTGGTGTGACCATTTTTGTCCTCCAAGCGGAAGCTGGATGCCCTGCTCAGTCTCCCTGCCCACTTGCCGTGTGACTTCCACTGCATGTGGGCAGGGAGGGGTGGCGTGTCTGCCGTGGTGTTTGCCCTCAGGGCACACTAGTGCTCTGTGACTGTCCAACCAAGGAGGGAACAAAGGGACTCTGTCCCATCCCTGGCCTTCCCAGGACCCTCCCGATACCTCCCACTTCCCCTCCCGTGCCTACGTGCTGCCTCGTTCAGTAGGTGCCAGGAGAGGGTGTCCTTCCGTGGACGCTAATCTCCCACTGGGTGGGGGACGTCCAGTCCCCGAGCTCTCCCTGGGTCTCCTGAGTACCTGCTGAGCACCCAGTGTCGACGTTCCACCAGATGTGTGGAAGCCATGCCCTTTGTTCTGGGTCCCAGGATTGGGGTAGAGACAGGGCTGGGAGGCGGCGGGGATGGGGAATGACTCTGTTAGGGGCTGAGGCTGCCCTCCAGCCCCCTCTGCTCTCCCACAGTGCCCACAGCCCACCCAGGGCTCCTCAGGACCCCTTTCCTCTTCTGCAGAAGCAGCCCTCAGACCTGGACCCTCTCACAGGAATTGCAGATGTGTGGGATGAGGGTCCAGCAGCCCCCAGAACACAGTCCCCTCACTGCCCTCTCGAAGAAGGAAGGGCCCTCTGCATTAGCCAAAGCTCACTCACATGCCCCGCTGCTCGCGGGCTCCGCCGATCTCGTCCCAGGAAGAGAGGACGCATCCGAAGCTAGAGGAGGCCAGAGGGGTGGGGGGGCGATCAGATGAAATGCCCTGTTACCCCCTCCCTCTCATCATACCTAGGGTCACTGTCTGCCGACTAGAATGGAGCGCTAACCGTAACCCTAGATAGGCCACCAAGGGGCCCCTCCCAAGGGATCTGGTGCCGCAACGCCAGGGATTGGGGACCCCCGAGCCCCATTGCCGCACTCACACTGCCACCCCGCCACCACCTGGGCCGCTAGGGGCGCCACCGGTCATTCAGGGCGGGAGAAGGGGCAGGGCCCTCCGAGCCCCCTTCGACCTTCGAAGGCCCCTCGCCCCAAAACGCTTGGGCCCACGCTCCCGCTCGCCAGCGCCCTCACCTCGGCCCGCTCCTCCGCTCGCCGCGCAGCTGGAGAAGCAGGCATGCTGGCCTCCTGGGGGCTAACCCTAACCCTAGGTAGGCCCTCGAGGGGCCTATTCAAGGGGCCTGGCGCCGCAACACCGGGGATTGGGGACCCCCGAGCCCCAGCGCCGGACTCACCCTGCTGCCCCACCGCCACTTGGGCCGCTAGGGGTGCGGCCGGTCATTCAGGACGGGAGAAAGGGCAGGGTCCTCCGAGCCCCCGATTACCTTCGAAGGCCCCCTGGGCCAAAACGCTTGGGCTCACGCTCGCCTCGACAGTGCCCTCACCTCGACCCGCCCCTCCACTCGACGCAGAGCAGGCGGATCAGGCCTGCTGGCCTCCTTGGTGCTAACCCTCACTCTAGGTCGGCCCCCGGGGGGCCCCTCCCAAGGGGCCTGGCACCCAAATGCCTGCGATTGAAGACCCCCGAGCCCCAGCGCCGAGCTCTCTGTGCCGCCCCGCCGCCACCCGGGCCACTAGTGGTACCGCTGGTCATTCAGGGCCGGAGAACGGGCAGGGCCCTCCGAGCCTCCTGGGACCTTCGAAGGCCCCTGGAGCCAAAACGCTAGGGCCCACGCTCCCCCTCGTGAGCGCAATCACCTCGGCCCGCCCCTCCGCTCGCCGCACCGCTGGCGGATCGTGCCTGCCGGCCTCCTTGGGGCTAACACTAACCCTAGGTCGGTCCCCGAGGGGCACCTCACAACTGGTCTGGCGTAGCAACACCGGGGATTGGGGACCCCGGAGCCCCAGCGCTGGAATCACGCTGCTGCCCCGCCGCCACCCTGCGCTCGGGGCGCCGCCGGTCATTCAGGGCGGGAGTACGGGCAGGGCCCTCCGAGCCCCCGAAGACCTTCGAAGCACCCCCCCCCCCGCGCCAAAACGCTTGGGCCCACGCTCCCGCTCTCCAGAGCCCTCACCTCAGCCCACCCCTCCGCTCGCTGCACAGCCGGCGGATCAGGGCTGCCGGCCTCATAGGGGCTAACCCTAACCCTAGGTTGGCCCCTGAGGGGCCTATCCCAAGGGGTTTCGCACCAAAACGCCAGGGATTGGGGACCCTTGAGCTCCAGCGCCGGATTCACCGTGCCGCCCCGCCGCCACCCGGGCTGCTAGGGGCGCCCCCGGTCATTCAGGGCGGGAGAACGGGCTGGGCCCTCTGAGCCCACAGCAAACTTCGAAGGCCCCCCGCGCAAAAACGCTTGGGCCCAAGCTCGCTCGCCAGCACCTTCATGTCGGCCCGCCCCTCTGCTTGCGGCACACCCGGCGGATCCGGCCTGCCGTCCTCCTGGGGCTAACCCTCACTCTAGGTCGGCCCCCGGGGGGCCCCTCCCAAGGGGCCTGGCGCCCAAACGCCGGGGATTGGGGAACCAAGACGGAGCGCCGGACTTTACCCGCAGCCCCATGAGGTCTTGGGCCGCCATGCCGGGGATCCTGGATGTCGTAGCCGCAGGGCCGGACTCACCCTGCAGCCCCCTGGCACCCGGGCTGCTAGGGGCGCCGCCGGTCATTCAGGCAGGAGAAGGGGCAGGGCCCTCTGAGCCCCCGACCTCCTTCGAAGGCCCCCGCGCCAAAACCTGTGGGCCCGCGGTCCCGCTCGCCAGCTCCGTCCCCTCGGCCCGCCCCACCGCGCACCACACAGCCAGGGGATTGGGCCTGACGGCCTCCTGGGGGCTAACGCAAACCCTAGGTGGGTCCCCAAGGGGCCCATCCCAAGAGGCTTGGCGCCCCAACGCCGGGGATTGGGAACCTCCAAAGCCCAGCGCTGGACTCACCCTGCAGCCCCCCGCCACCCGGGCCGCTTGGGGCGCCGCCGGTCATTCAGGGCGGGAGAACAGGTAGGGCCCTCCGAGGCCCCGGCGAGCTTCGAAGTCCCCCTGCGCCAAAACACTTGGGCCCACGCTCCCGCTCTCCAGCGCCCTCCCCTCGGCCCGCCCCCCTGCTCCCCACAGCGCCAATGGATCCTGCCTGCCGGCCTCCTGGGGGCTAATCCTAACCCTAGTTCGGCCCCCAAGGGGCCCCTCCCAAGGGGCCTGGCACCGCAACCCCGGGGATTGGGACCCCCGAGCCCCAGCGCTGGACTCACCCTCCGCCCCACCGCCACCCAGGCCGTTATTGGCGCTGCCGACCATTCAGAGCGGGAGAACGTGCAGGGCACTCCGAGCCCATGACGACATTCGAAGGCCCCCCCCCACCAAAATGCTTGGGCCCACGCTCCAACTCCTCAGCGCCCTCAGCTCGGCCTGCCCCTCCGCTCGCCTCACATCCAGCAGATAGGGCTTGCCGGCCTCCTGGGGGCTAACCCTAACTCTAGGTGGGCTCCTTAGGGGCCCCTCGCAAGGGGCCTGGCGCCCCAACGCCTGGGATTGGGGACCCAAGACCCAGCGCTGGACTCACCCTCCGCCCCACCGCCACCCGGGCCGTTATTGGCGCTGCCGGTCATTCAGGCGGTAAAAGGGGCAGGGCCCTACAAGCCCCTGACGACCTTCGAAGGCCCCTCCCGCGCCAAAACCTGTGGGCCCACGGTCCCGCTTGCCAGCTCCCTCCCCTGGCCCGCCGCAACAGGCGCTACACAGCCAGGGGATTGGGCCTGATGGCCTCCTGGGGGCTAACCCAAACCGTAGGTGGGTCCCCGAGGAGCCCATCCCAAGGTGCTTGGCATCCCAACGAGAGGGACTGGGGACCCGAGACCCAGCGCCGGATTCACCCTGCAGCCCCCCACCCCCTGGGCCGTTAGGGGGCCCGCCGGTTATTCAGGGGGGGAGAACGGGCAGGGCCCTCTGAGCCCCCAGCGACCTTCGAAGGCCCCCTGCACCAAAATGTTTGGGCCCAGGCTTCTGCTCGCCAGCGCCCTCACTCCGCCCGCCCCTCCACTTGCTGCACAGCCGGCATTTCGGGCCTGCCGGCATCCTGCTTGCTAACCCTAACCCTAGGTCAGTCCCCTAGAGGCCCCTGACAAGGGGCCTGGGGCTGCAACGCTGGGGATTGGGGACCCACGAGCCCCAGGGCCAAACTAACACTGCTGCCCCTCCACCACCTGGGCCACTAGGGGCGCTGCCGCTCATTCAGGGCAGGAAAACTTACAGGGCCCTCCCAGCCCCCCCGACCGTCCATGCACCCGCTCCCCAAAGCGCTTGGGCCCACGTTGCCACTAGTCAGCGCCCTCACCTCAACCCGCCCCTCTGCTCGAATAACAGCAGGCCGATCGGACCTGCCTTACTCCTGGAGGCTAATCCTAACCCTAGGTCGGTCTCCGAAGGGCCCATCCCAAGGGGCTTGGCGCCCCAACGCTGGGGATTGGGAACCTCCGAACCCCAGCGCTGGACTCACCCTGCAGCCCCTGCCACCTGGAACGCTAGGGGTGCCGCAAGTCATTCAGGCTCGAGAACGGGTAGGGCCCTCCGAGCCTCTGGCGAGCTTCGAAGGCTCCCTGCGCCAAAACACTTGTGCCCACGCTCCCACTCACCAGCGCCCTCCCCTCGGCCCGCCCCTCCCCCACCACACCTCCCATGGATCCTCCCTGCCCGCCTCCTCAGGGCTAATCCTAACCCTAGGTCGGCCCCCAAGGGGCTCCTCCCAAGGGGCCTGGCACCACAATGCCAGAGATTGGGGACCCCCGCCCCAGCGCTGGACTCACCCTCCGCCACACCGCCACCCGTGCCTTTATTGGCACCGCTGGTCATTCAGGGCGGGAGAATGTGCAGGGCACACCGAGCCCCTGGCGCATTTCGAAGGCCCCCACGCCAAACTCTTGGGCCCCCGCTCCCACTCCTCAACGCCCTCAGCTCGGCCTGCCCCTCCGCTCGCTGCACATCCAGCAGATCGGGCTTGCAGGCCTCCTGGGGGCTAACCCTAACTCTAGGTGGGCTCCTTAGGGGCCCCTCGCAAGGGGCCTGGCGCCCCAACGCCTGGGATTGGGGATCCGAGACCCAGCGCTGGACTCACCCTCCGCCCCACCGCCACCCGGGCCATTATTGGCGCCGCCTGTCATCAGGGCGGCAGAACGGGCAGGGCCCTCTGAGACCCCAGCGACCTTGGAAGGCCCCAGGCGCCAAAATGTTTGGGCCCAGGCTCCGGCTCACCAGCGCCCTCACTCCGCCCGCCCCTCCACTCGCCGCACAGCCGGCATTTCGGGCCTGCCGGCATCCTGCTTGCTAACCCTAACCCTAGGTCAGTCCTCGAGAGGCCCCTGACAAGGGGCCCGGGGATGCAACGGTGGGGATTGGGGACCCCAGTGCCCCAGGGCCGGACTAACACTGTTACCCCTCCACCACCTGGGCCACTAGGGGTGCTGTCGCTCATTCCCAGCGGGAGAACGGGCAGGGCCCTCCAAGCCCCCTTCCACATTCGATGGCCCCCTGCCCCACAGCGCTTGGGCCCACGTTCCCACTAGTCAGCGCCCTCACCTCAACCCGCCCCTCCGCTCGAAACACAGGAGCCGGATCGGACCTGCCGGCCTCCTGGGGGCTAACCATACCCCTTGGTCGGTTCCCGAGGGGCCCCTCCCAAGGGGCCATGCGCCGCCATGCCTGGGATCCTAGATGTCCTACCCCAGGGCCGGACTCACCCTGCAGCCACCCGCCACCCGGGCCGCTAGGAGCGCCGCCGGTCATTCAGGCGGTAGAAGAGGCAGGGCCCTACAAGCTCCTGACGACCTTCGAAGGCCCCCCCGCGCCAAAACCTGTGGGCCCACGGTCCCGCTCGCCAGCTCCCTCCCCAGGCCCGAAGGAACGCGCTACACAGCCAGGAGATTGGGCCTGATGGCCTCCTGGGGGCTAACCCAAACCCTAGGTGGGTCCCCGAGGGGCCCATCCCAAGGTGCCTGGCGTCCCAACGCCAGGGACTGGGGACCCGAGACCCAGCACCGGATTCACCCTGCAGCCCCCCACCCCCTGGGCCGCTAGGGGGCCCGCCGGTTAATCAGGGGGGGAGAACGGGCAGGGCACTCTGAGCCCCCAGCGACCTTCGAAGGCCCCCTGCGCCAAAATGTTTGGGCCCAGGCTTCTGCTCGCCAGCGCCCTCACTCCGTCCGCCCCTCCACTCACAGCACAGCCGGCATTTCGGGCCTGCCGGCATCCTGCTTGCTAACCCTAACCCTAGGTCAGTCCCCGAGAGGCCCATTACAAGGGGCCTGGGGCTGCAACGCTGGGGATTGGGGACTCCTGAGCCCCAGGACCAAACTAACACTGCTTTCCTCCACCACCTGGGCCACTAGGGGCACTGCCGCTCATTCAGGGCAGGAGAACATACAGGGCCCTCCCAGCCCCCCGGACCCTCGATGCACCTGCTCCCCAAGCGCTTGGGCCCACGTTGCCACTAGTCAGCGCCCTCACCTCAACCCGCCCCTCCGCTCGAAACACAGCAGGCGGATCGGACTACCATACTCCTGGAGGCTAATCCTAACCCTAGGTCGGTCCCCGAAGGGCCCATCTCAAGGGGCTTGGCGCCCCAACGCTGGGGATTGGGACCCTCCGAACCCCAGCGCTGGACTCACCCTGCAGCCCCCCGCCACCCGGGCCGCTAGGGGCGCCGCCAGTCATTCAGGCTCGAGAACTGGTAGGGCCCTCCAAGCCCCTGGCGAGCTTCGTAGGCCGCCTGCGCCAAAACACTTGGGCCCACGCTCCCACTCACCAGCGCCCTCCCCTCGGCCCGCCCCCCCCCTCGCCACACCACCCATGGATCCTGCCTGCCGGCCTCCTCGGGGCTAATCCTAACCCTAGGTCGGCCCCCAAGGGGCTCCTCCCAAGAGGTCTGGCACCGCAATGCCAGAGATTGGGGACCCCCGCCCCAGCGCTGGACTCACCCTCCGCCACACCGCCACCCGGGCCTTTATTGGCGCCGCTGCTCATTCAGGGCGGGAGAATGTGCAGGGCACACCGAGCCCCTGGCGCATTTCGAAGGCCCCCACGCCAAACTCTTGGGCCCCCGCTCCCACTCCTCAACGCCCTCAGCTCGGCCTGCCCCTCCGCTCGCTGCACATCCAGCAGATCGGGCTTGCCGGCCTCCTGGGGGCTAACCCTAACTCTAGGTGGGCTCCTTAGGGGCCCCTCGCAAGGGGCCTGGTGCCCCAACGCCTGGGATTGGGGACCCGAGACCCAGCGCTGGACTCACCCTCCGCCCCACCGCCACCCGGGCCGTTATTGGCGCCCCCTGTCATCAGGGCGGCAGAACAGGCAGGGCCCTCCGAGCCCCCTTCCACATTCGATGGCCCCCCGCCCCAAGGCGCTTGGGCCCACGTTGCCACTAGTCAGCGCCCTCACCTCAACCCGCCCCTCCGCTGGAAACACAGCAAGCAGATTGCACCTGCCGGCCGCATGGGGGCTAACGTGAACCCTAGGTTGGTCCCCGATGGGACCCTCCCAAGGGGCTTGGCAACCCAACGCCGGGGATTGGGAACCACTGAACCCCAGCGGTGAAATCACCCTGCAGGCCCCCGCCACTCCGGCCGCTAGGGGCGCCGCCGTTCATTCAAGCGGGAGAGGGAGCAGGGCCCTCCTAGACCCTGATGACCTTCGAAGGCCCCTGCGCCAAAATGGTTGGGCCCTTGCTCCCACTCCTCAGCGCCCTCAGCTCGGCCTACCCCTCTGATCGCCGCACATCCAGCAGGTCGGGCTTGCCGGCCTCCCGGGGGCTAACACTAACTCTAGGTGAGTTCCTGAGGGGCCCCACCCAAGGGCCCGGCGCCGCAGCGGCGGAGGTTGGGGACCAGAGACCCAGCGCCGGACTCACCCTGCAGCCCCCCGCCACCTGGGCCTCTAGGGGGCCCACCGGTCATACAGGGCGGGAGAACGGGCAGGGCACTCTGAGCTCCCGGCTACCTTCGAAGGACCCCTCGCCAGATGTTTGGCCCCAGGCTTCCGCTCGCCGGCGCCCTCATTCGGCCCGCCCCTCCACTCGCTGCACAGCGTTCATTTCGGGCCTGCCGGCATCCTGCTTGCTAACCCTGACCCTAGGTAGTCCCCGAGAGGCCCCAGACAAGGGGCCTGGGGCTGCAACACTGGGGATTGGGGACCCCCGAGCCCCAGGGCCAGACTAACACTGCTGCCCCTCCACCACCTGGGCACTAGGGGCGCTGCCGCTCATTCCCGGCGGGAGAACGGGCAGGGCCCTCCGGCACCCGCCGACCTTCGATGGCCCCCCCCGCCCCAAAGCGCTTGGGCCCACGTTCCCTCTAGTCAGCGCCCTCACCTCAACCTGCCCCACCGCTCCAAACACAGCAGGCGGATTGGACCTGCCGGCCTCCTGGGGGCTAACCCTAACCCCAGGTCAGTCCCCGAGGGTCCCCTCCGAAGGGGCCTTGTGCAGCCACGCCCGGGATCCTGGACGTCCTAGCCCCAGGGCCGGACACACCCTGAAGCCCCCGCCACCAGGGCCGCTAGGGGCGCCGCCGGTCATTCAGGCGGGAGAACGGGCAGGGCCCTACTAGCCCCTGAGGCTCTTCGAAGGCCCCCACGCCAAAACCTGTGGGCCCACGGTCCCGCTTGCCAGCTCCGTCCCCTCGGCCCGCCCCTCCGCGCGCCACACAGCCAGGGGATTGGGCCTGACGGCCTCCTGGGGGCTCACGCAAACCCTAGGTGGGTCCCCAAGGGGACCATCCCAAGGGGTTTGGCGCCCCAACGCCGGGAATTGGGAACCTCCAAACCCTAGCGCTGGACTCACCCTGCAGCCCCACGCCACCAGGGCCACTAGGAGCGCTGCCGGTCATTAAGGGGGGGAGAACGGGTAAGGCCCTTCGAATTCCCGGGGAGCTTCGAAGGCCCCTGCGCCTAAACACTTGGGCCCACGCTCCGCTCTCCAGCGCCCTCCCCTCCGGCCGCCCCCTCCCCGCTCGCCACACCGCCCCTGGATCCTGCCTGCCGGCCTCCTGGGGGCTAATCCTAACCCTTGTTCGGCTCCCTAGGGGCCACTCCCAAGGGGCCTGGCACCGGAACGCCGGGAATTGGGACCCCCGAGCCCCAGCGCTGGACTCACCCTCTGCCCCACCGCCACCCAGGCCGTTATTGGCGCCGCCGGTCATTCAGAGTGGGAGAACGTGCAGGCACTCCGAGCCCCTGATGACTTTCGAAGGCCCCCCGCGCCAAAACGCTTGGGCCCACGTTCCCACTCTTCAGCGCCCTCAGCTGGGCCTGCCCCTCCGTTCGCCGCACCTCCAGCAGATCGGGCTTGCGGGAGTCCTGGGGGCTAACCCTAACTCTAGGTGGGCTCCTGAGGGGCCCCACCCAAGGGGCCTGGTCCCCCAACGCCGGGGATTGAGGACCCGAGACCAAGCGCCGGACTTTACCCGCAGCCCCCCGCCACCTGGGCCGCTAGGGGGCCCGCCGGTCATTCAGGGCGTGAGAACGGGCAGGGCCCTCTGTGCCCCAGGCAACCTTCGAAGGCCCCCCCACGCCAAAACGGTTGGGCCTACGCTCCCACTCCTCAGAGCCCTCAGCTCGGCCTACCCCTCTGCTCGCCGCACATCCAGCAGGTCGGGCTTGCCGGCCTCCCGGGGGCTAACACTAACTCTAGGTGGGCTCCTGAGGGGCCCCACACAAGGTGCCTGGCGCCACAGCGGCGGAGGTTGGGGACCCGAGACCCAGCGCCGGACTCACCCTGCAGCCCCCCGCCACCTGGGCCTCTAGGGGGCCCACCGGTCATACGGGGCGGGAGAAGGGGCAGGGCCCTCCTAGCCCCTGAGGATCTTCGAAGTCCCCCACGCCAAAACCTGTGGGCCCACGGTCCCGCTCGCCAGCTCCGTCCCCTCAGCCCGCCCCACCGCGTGCCACACAGCCAGGGGATTGGGCCTGAAGGGCTCCTGGGGGCTAACCCTAACCCTTGTTGGTCCCCGAGGGGCCCCTCCCAAGGGGCCTTGCGCTGCCACGCCTGGGATCCTGGACGTCCTAGCCCCAGGGCTGGACACACCCTGAAGCCCCCGCCACCAGGGCCGCTAGGGGCGCCGCCGGTCATTCAGGCGGGAGAAGGGGCAGGGCCCTCCTAGCCCCTGAGGATCTTCGAAGGCCCCCACGCCAAAACCTGTGGGCCCACGGTCCCGCTCGCCAGCTCTGTCCACTCGGCCCGCCCCACCGCGCGCCACACAGCTAGGGGATTGGGCCTGACGGCCTCCTGGGGGCTAACGCAAACCCTAGGTGGGTCCCCGAGGGGCCCATCCCAAGGATCTTGGCACCCCAACGCTGGGGATTGGGAACCTCCAAACTCCAGCGCTGGACTCACCCTGCAGCCCCCCGCCAACCGGGCCGCTAGGGGCGCTGCCGGTCATTCAGGGGGGGAGAACAGGTAGGGCCCTCTGAGCCCCCGGGGAGCTTCGAAGGCCCCCTGCGCCAAAACACTTGGGCCCACGCTCCGCTCTCCAGCGCCCTCCCCTCGGCCCGCCCCCCGGCTCGCCACACCGCCGGTGGATCCTGCCTGCCGGCGTCCTGGGGGCTAATCCTAACCCTAGGTGGGCCCCCGAGGGGCCCCTCCCAAGGGTCCTGGCACCGCAACTCCGGGCATTGGGGACCCCCGAGCCCCAGGGCAAGACTAACACTGCTGCCCCTCCACCACCTGGGCCACTAGGGGCGCTGCCGCTCATTCAGGGCTGGAGAAAGGGCAGGGCCCTCTGAGCCCCCGCCGACCTTCGATGGCCCCCCGCCCCAAAGCGCTTGGGCCCATGTTCCCACTAGTCAGCGCCCTCACCTCAACCGGCCCCTCCGCTGGAAAGACAGCAGGCGGATCGGACCTGCCGGCCACCTGGGGGTAACCTTAACCCTAGGGCTGTCCCGGAGGGGCCCCTCCCAAGGGGTCTTGCGCGGCCATGCCGGGGATCCTGGACGTCCTAACCCCAGGGCCGGACTCATCCTGCAGCCCCCTGGCACCCGGGCTGCTAGGGGCGCCGCCGGTTATTCAGGCGGGAGAAGGAGCAGGGCCCTCGGAGCCCCTGACCTCCTTAGAAGGCCCCGCGCCAAAACCTGTGGGCCCACGGTCCCGCTCGCCAGCTCCCTCCCCTCGGTCCGCCCCACCGCGAGCCACACAGCCAGGGGATTGGGCCTGAAGGCCTCCTGGGGGCTAACCCAAACCCTAGGTGGGTCCCCGAGGGGCCCATCCCAAGGGGCTTGGTGCCCCAATGCCGGGGATTGGGAACCTCCAAACCCCAGCGCTGGACTCACCCTGCAGCCCCCCGCCACCCGGGCCGCTTCAGCCGCCGCCGATCATTCAGGCGGGGAGAACGGGTAGGGCCCTCTGAGCCCCTGGGGAGCTTCGAAGGCCCCCTGCGCCAAAACACTTGGGGCCACGCTCCGCTCTCCAGAGCCCTCTCCTCCGGCCGCCCACCCCCCCCCCCGCTCGCCACACCGCCCGTGGATCCTTCCTGCCGGCCTCCTGGGGGCTAATTCTAACCTTTGTTCGGCCCCGAAGGGCCACTCCCAAGGGGCCTAGCACCGCAACGCCGGGGATTGGGACTCCCGAGCCCCAGCGCTGGACTCACCCTTTGCCCCACCGCCACCCAGGCCATTATTGGCGCTGCCGACCATTCAGAGCGGGAGAACGTGCAGGGCACTCCGAGCCCCTGACAACTTTTGAAGGCCCCCCCGCGCCAAAACGCTTGGGCCCACGCTCCCAGTCCTCAGCGCCCTCAGCTCGGCCTGCCCCTCTGCTCGCCGCACATCCAGCAGATCGGGCTTGCGGGACTCCTGGGGGCTAACCCGAACTCTAGGTGGGTTCCTGAGGGGCCCCACCCAAGGGGCCTGGCGCCCCAACGCCGGGGATTGGGGACCCGAGACCGAGCGCTGGACTTTACCCGCAGCCCCCAGGCACCTGGGCTGCAGGGGCGCTGCCGGTCATTTAGGCGGGAGAAGGGGCAGGGCCCTCCAAACCCCCGCCGACCTTCGATGGCCCCCCTCCCCAAAGGGCTTGGGCCCACGTTCCCACTAGTCAGCGCCCTCACCTCAACCTGTCGCTCCGCTCAAAAAACAGCAGGCGAATCAGACCTGCCGGCCTCCTGGGGGCTAACCCTAACCCTAGGTCGGTCCCCGAGGGGCCCCTCCCAAGGGGCCTGGAGAGGCACGCCGGGGATCCTGTACCTCCTAGCCACAGGGCCCGACACACCCTGCAGCCCCCGCCACAGGGGCCGCTAGGGGCGCCGCCGGTCATTCAGGCGGGAAAAGGGGCAGGGCCCTCCTAGCCCCTAAGGATCGTCGAAGGCCCCCACGCCAAAACCTGTGGTCCCAAGGTCCCGCTCGCCAGCTCCGTCCCCTCGGCCCACCCCACCGCGCGCCACACAGCCAGGGGATTGGGCCTGACGGCCTCCTGGGGGCTAACGCAATCCCAGGTGGGTCCCTGAGGGGCCCATCCCAAGGTGCTTGGCGCCCCAACGCTGGGGATTGGGAACCTCCAAACCCCAGCGCTGGAATCACCCTGCAGCCCCCTGCCACCCGGGCCGCTAGGGGCGCCGCCGGTCATTCAGGGGGGAATGGGTAGGGCCCTCCGAGCCCCCGGCGAGCTTCCAAGGCCCCCGCGCCAAAACACTTGGGCCCAAGCTCCGCTCTCCAGCGCCCTCCCCTCCGGCTCCCCCCTCCCCCCCCCCCCCGCTAGCCACACCGCCGGTGGATCTTACCTGCCGGCCCCCTGGGGGCTAATCCTAACCCTAGTTCGGCCTCCAAGGGGCCCCTCCCAAGGGGCCTGGCACTGCAACGCGGGGGATTGGGACCCCCGAGCCCCAGCGCTGGACTCACCCTCCGCCCCACCGCCACCCAGGCCGTTATTGGCGCCGCGGGTCATTCAGAGCGGGAGAACGTGCAGGGCATTCCGAGCCCCTGACGACTTTGGAAGGCCCCCCGCGCCAAAACGCTTGGGCCCACGCTCCCACTCCTCAGCCCCCTCAGCTCAGCCTGCCCCTCCGCTCGCGGCACATCCAGCAGATAGGGCTTGCCAGCCTCCTGGGGGCTAACCCTAACTCTAGGTGGGCTCCTGAGGGGCACCTCCCCAGGGGCCTGGCGCCCCAACGCAGGGGATTGGGGACCGGAGACCCAGCGCCGGACTCACCCTGCAGCCCCCCGCCACCTGGGTCGCTAGGGAGCCCGCCGGTCATTCAGGGCGTGAGAACGGGCAGGGCCCTCTGTGCCCCAGGTAACTTTCGAAGGCCCCCCCGCTCCAAAATGTTTGGGCCAAGGCTCCACCTCGCCAGCGCCCTCACTCCGCCCGCCCCTCCACTCGCTGCACTGCAGGCATTTTGGGCCTGCCGGCATCCTTCTTGCTAAACCTAACCCTAGGTCGGTCCCCGAGAGGCCCCTGACAAGGGGCCTGGGGCCGCAATGCTGGAGATTGGGGACCCCCGAGCCCCAGGGCAAGACTAACACTGCTGCCGTCCACCACCTGGGCCACTAGGGGCGCTGTCTCTCATTCAGGCCTGGAGAAGGGGCAGGGCCCTCCGAGCCCCCGCGGACCTTCGATGGCCCCCCGCCCCAAAGCGCTTGGGCCCACGTTCCCACTAGTCAGCGCCCTCACCTCAACCTGCCCCTCCGCTGGAAACACAGCAGGCAGATCAGACCTGCCGGCCTCCTGGGGGCTAACCCTAACCCTCGATGGTTCCTGAGGGGCCCCTCCCAAGCGGCCTTGCGCTGCCACGCCCGGGATCCTGGACGTCCTAGCCCCAGGGCCGGACACACCCTGAAGCCCCCGCCACCAGGGCCGCTAGGGGCGCCGCCGGTCATTCAGGCGGGAGAAGGGGCAGGGCCCTCCTAGCCCCTGAGGATCTTCGAAGGCCCCCACGCCAAAACCTGTGGGCCCACGGTCCCGCTCGCCAGCTCCGTCCCCTCGGCCCGCCCCACCGCGCGCCACACAGCCAGGAGATTGGGCCTGACGGCCTCCTGGGGGCTAACCCAAACCCTAGGAGGGTCCCCAAGGGGACCATCCCAAGGTGCTTGGCGCCCCAACGCCGGGGATTGGGAACCTCCAACCCCAGCGCTGGACTCACCCTGCAGCCCCCCGCCACCGGGGCCGCTTCGGGCTCCGCCGGTCATTCAGGGGGGGAGAACAGGTAGGGCCCTCCGAGCCCCCCGGCGAGCTTCGAAGGCCCCCTGCGCCAAAACACGTGGACCCACGCTCCTGCTCTCCAGCGCCCTCCCCTCGGCCCGCCCCCCGGCTCGCCACACCGCCGGTGGATCCTGCCTGCCGGCGTCCTGGGGGCTAATCCTAACCCTAGGTGGGCCCCCGAGGGGCCCCTCCCAAGGGTCCTGGCACCGCAACTCCGGGCATTGGGGACCCCCGAGCCCCAGGGCAAGACTAACACTGCTGCCCCTCCACCACCTGGGCCACTAGGGGCGCTGCCGCTCATTCAGGGCTGGAGAAAGGGCAGGGCCCTCTGAGCCCCCGCCGACCTTCGATGGCCCCCCGCCCCAAAGCGCTTGGGCCCACGTTCCCACTAGTCAGCGCCCTCACCTCAACCGGCCCCTCCGCTCGAAAGACAGCAGGCGGATCGGACCTGCCGGCCACCTGGGGGTAACCTTAACCCTAGGGCTGTCCCGGAGGGGCCCCTCCCAAGGGGTCTTGCGCGGCCATGCCTGGGATCCTGGACGTCCTAGCCCCAGGGCCGGACTCACCCTGCAGCCCCCTGGCACCCGGGCTGCTAGGGGCGCCGCTGGTCATTCAGGCGGGAGAAGGGGCAGGGCCCTCGGAGCCCCCGACCTCCTTAGAAGGCCCCGCGCCAAACCTGTGGGCCCACGGTCCGCTCGCCAGCTCCCTCCCCTCGGTCCGCCCCACTGCGAGCCACACAGCCAGGGGATTGGGCCTGAAGGCCTCCTGGGGGCTAACCCAAACCCTAGGTGGGTCCCCGAGGGGCCCATCCCAAGGGGCTTGGCGCCCCAACGCCAGGGATTGGGAACCTCCAAACCCCAGCGGTGGACTCACCCTGCAGCCCCCCGCCATCCAGGCCACTAGGGGCGCCGCCGGTCATTCAGCGGGGGTGAAAGGGTAGGGCCCTCTGAGCCCCCGGGGTGCTTCGAAGGCCCCCTGCACCAAGACACTTGGGGCCATGCTCTGCTCTCCAGCGCCCTCCCCTCAGGCCGCACACACCCCCCCACCACAACCCCACCCCCAGCCACACCGCCGGTGGATCCTTCCTGCCGGCCTCCTGGGGGCTAATCCTAACCCTTGTTCTGCCCCGAGGGGCCCCTCCCAAGGAGCCTGGCACCGCAACGCCGGGGGGATTGGGACCCCCGAGCCCCAGCGCTGGATTCACCCTTCGCCTCACTGCCACAGAGGCCATTATTGGCGCCGCCGGTCATTCAGAGCGGGAGAACGTGCAGGGCACTCTGAGCCCCTGACGACTTTTGAAGGCCCCCCGCGCCAAAACGCTTGGGCCCACGCTCCCAGTCCTCAGCGCCCTCATCTTTGGCTGCCCCTCTGCTCGCTGCACATCCAGCAGGTCGGGCTTGCGGGCCTCCCTGGGGCTAACACTAACTCTAGGTGGGCTCCTGAGGGGCCCACCCAAGGTGCCTGGCACCACAGCGGTGGAGTTTGGGGACCCAAGACCCAGCGCCATAGTCACCCTGCAGCCCCACGCCACCTGGGCCTCTAGGGGGCCCACCGGTCATACGGGGCAGGAGAAGGGGCAGGGCCCTCCTAGCCCCTGAGGATCTTCAAAGTCCCCCACGCCAAAGCCTGTGGGCCCATGGTCCTGCTTGCCAGCTCCGTCCCCTCGGCCCGCCCCACCGCGCGCCACACAGCCAGAGGATTGGGCCTAAGGGCCTCCTGGGGGCTAACGCAAACCCTAGGAGGGTCTGCACCTCAGGAAAACAGCTTCTGTTGGAAACCGGCTGTTTGCCAAACGGGTCTCAGGGCCGTGGGCCTCCGGTGTCCCTCCGGCTCCCCAAAGCACAGGGACGAGGTGAGGGGCTTAGACCATGCCTGGGCAATGTTGTCTCTTACACCTGGGTGTGTGGCATTTTGTTTACCTGGCTACCCCGACTTGGGATAGGTTTTCCACAGCAAGAGCATATTGTTTGTCGGAAGCCCTTTTTGCCCCAGGGGGTCTCCGGGCTGGGTTCCTTTGGGTTGAACTCCTGCTAGCAAAACCGCCGGGATGCGGGAAGAGCTCAGATGGTGCCTGGGCCCTGTGGTCTCTTACAGGTCAGTGTATGGCACTTCCTTCACATTGCCACAGGCACTTGGGAGAATGTCTACACGTGAAGAAAGACTTTTTCCTGGGAAGCCGGTTTTTGTCAAACGGGTCCAGTGCTGTGCTCCTCTCTTTTCACTCCTGCTGCCAGAAGCCCAGTGACGATGGGAGGGCTTAGAACATGGCTGGGCACTGTGGTTTCTTCCAGAGAAGTGGATGGCATTTGCTTTACCTTGCCACAACCACTTGTGATAGGGTCCGCACCTCAGGAAAACTGTTTCCGTTGGAAGCCGGCTTTTTGCCAAACGGGTCTCAGGGCCGTGGGCCTCGGGTGTCCCTCAGGCTCCCAAAAGCACAGGGACGAGGTGAGGGGCTTAGACCATGCCTGGGCAATGTTGTCTCTTACACCTGGGTGTGTGGCATTTTGTTTACCTGGCTACCCCCACTTGGGATAGGTTTTCCACATCAAGAACATATTGTTCCTCGGAAGCCGTTTTTGCCCCAGGGCGTCTCCGGGCTGGGTTCGTTCGGGTTGATGTCTTTTGTCAAAACCGCCGGGATGAGGGAAGGACTCAGACGGTGCCTTGGCACTGTGGTCTCTTACCCGAACCGTACCCTAAGGGAACCCAAACACTATACCCTGACCCAGACCCTGACCCTGATCCTGACCATGACCCTGACCCTAACCCGAACCCTAACCCTAACCATAACACCTAACCCTAACCCTAACCCTACCCTGAGCCCTAATAATAACCCTAACACGAACCCTAATCCTAAACCGAAGCCTAGCCCTAACCCAAACCCTACCCCTAACCCGAACCCTAACCGGAACCCTAACTCTAACCCTAACCCTAACCGTAACCTGAAATCTAACCCTATCCCGAACCCGAACCCTAACCCAAACCCTAAACGTAACCCTAACCCGAACCCGAACCCTATCCCTAACCTGAACCCGAATCCAAACCCTAACCCTAACCCGAACCTAACCCTAACCCTAACCCTAACCCTAACCCGAACCCTAAGGGGAACTCTAACCCTAACCCGAACCCTAACCGGAACCCGAATCGTAACACTAACCCTAACCCGAACTCGAACCCTCACCTGAACGCTAACACTAACCCTAACCCGAAACCTAACCCAAACCCTAACCGTAACCTGAACCCTAACCCTAACCCTAACACGAACCCAAACCAGAACCCGAACCAAAATCTAACCCTACCCCGAACCCGAACCATAACCTGAACCCTAAACCAAACCCTAACCCTAACCCAAACCTGAACCCGAACTCTAACCCTACCCGAAGCGTAACCCGATCCCTACCCTAACCCTAACCTGAACGCGAACCCGAACCCTAACACTAACCCGAAACCTAACCCTAACCCGAACCTAACCCAAATCCTAACCCTAAACCAAACCCTAACCCTAACCCGAAACCTAACCTTAACCCGAACCCGAACATTAACCGGAACCCTAACCCTAACCCAAACCTGAACCGTAACCCGAACCCTAACCCGACCCTTACCCTAACCCTCTCCCTAACCTGAAACCTAACCCTAACCCTAACCCTAAACCTCAACCGAACCCTAACCCTAACCCGAACCCGAACCCTAACCCTAACCCGAAACCTAACCTAAACCCGAAACCTAACCGAACCCTAACCCGAACTCTAACCCGAACCCGAATCCTAACACTAACCCTAACCCAACCCGAACCCTAACCCGAACCCTATCCCGAACCCTAACGCTAACAAGAACCCTAACCCTAACCATAACCCTAACCCAAACCCTAACCCTAACCCGACCCTAACCCTAACCCTGACGCTAACCCTAACCCTAACCCTATCCCTAACCTGAACCCTAACCCTAACCCTATCCCGAACCCTAACCCGAACCCAAAACCGAACCCGGACACTAACCCTAACCCTAACCCTAAGCCTAACCCTAACCCAACCCGAACCCTAAACCTAACCATAACCCTAACCTGATCCCTAACCATAACCGTAACCCGACGCTAACCCTAACCCTATCCCTAACCTGAAACCTAACCCTAACCCGAACCCGAACCTGAACCCGAAACCGAACACGAACCCTAACCCTAACCACACCAAAACCTAACCCTAACTTAACCTAAACCCTAACCCGAACCTAAACCCTAACCATAACCTAACCTAACCCGAACCCAAACCCTAAACCTCACCCTAACCCTAAGCCGAACTGTAACCCTAACCCTAACCCTAACCCTAAAGCTAACCCGAACCCAAACCCTAACCCTAACCCGAACCTGAACCCTCAACCGAACATGAACCCTTACCCTAACCCTAACCCTAACCCTAACCCTAACCCTAAGCATCACCTGAACCCTAACCCTGCCCCTAACCCTAACACTAACCCTAACCCGAACCAGAACCCTAACCCTAACCGTAACCATAACCCGAACCCTAACCCTAACCCTACCCTAACACTAACCCTATCCCTAACCTGAAACCTAACCCTAACCCTAACCCTAACCCGAAACCAAACCCAAACACTAACGCTAACCCGAACCCTAACCCTACCCCTAACCCTAAACCGAAGCCTAACCCGAACCCTAACCCTGCCCCTAACCCGAACCCGAACCTGAACCCTCAACCGACCACGAACCCTAACCCTAACCCACACCAAAACCTAACCCTAACCTTAACCAAAACCCTAACCCTAATCCGAAACTGAACCCTAACCATAACTCTAAACCTAACCCGAGCCCAAACACTAAACCTCACCCTAACCCTAAGCCGAACTGTAACCCTAACCCTAACCATAACTCTAAACCTAACCCGAGCCCAAACACTAAACCTCACCCTAACCCTAAGCCGAACTGTAACCCTAACCCGAACCCTAACCCTAACGCTAACCCGAACCCAAACCCTAACCCTAACCCGAACCTGAACCGTCAACCGAACATGAACCGTAACCGTAACCCTAACTCAAACTCACCCGAATGCAAACCCTAACCCAAACCAAAACCTAACCCTAACCTTAACATGAACCCTAACCCTAACCCGAACCCGAACCCTAACCCTAACCCGAAAACTAACTCTAACCCTAACCCTAACCCTAACCCTAACCCTAACCCGAACCAGAACCAGAACCCTAACCCTAACCCTAACCCTAACTCTAACCCTAACCCTAAGCATCACCTGAACCCTAACCCTGCCCCTAACCCTAACCCTAACCCTAACCCGAACCACAACCCTAACCCTAACCGTAACCATAACCCGCACCCTAACCCTAACCCTACCCTAACACTAACCCTATCCCTAACCTGAAACCTAACCCTAACCCTAACCCTAACCCTAACTCTAACCCTAACCCTAACCCTAACCCGAAGCTGAACCCTCAACCAAACACGAACCGTAACCCTAACTCTAACACTAACTCACCCTAACCCTAACCCTACCTGAACCCTAACCCTAACCCTAACCCTAACCCTAACCCTAACCGAACCTGAACCCTAACCCTAACCCTAAACCTAACCCGAAACCAAACCCTAAACCTCACTCTAACCCTAACCCGAACCGTAACCCTAAACCTAACACTAACCCTAACCCTAACGCTAACCCGAACCCTAACCCTAACCCTAACCCCTAACCCTAACCCTAACCCTAACCCTAACCCAAACGAAAACCTAACCCTAACCTTAACATGAACCCTAACCCTAACCGAACCTGAACCCTAACCCTAACCCGAAACCTAACCCGAAACCAAACCCTAAACCTCACTCTAACCCTAACCCGAACCGTAACCCTAAACCTAACACTAACCCTAACCCTAACGCTAACCCGAACCCTAACCCTAACCCTAACCCTTAACCCTAACCCTAACCCTAACCCTAACCCAAACGAAAACCTAACCCTAACCTTAACATGAACCCTAACCCTAACCGAACCTGAACCCTAACCCTAACCCGAAACCTAACCCGAAACCAAACCCTAAACCTCACTCTAACCCTAACCCGAACCGTAACCCTAAACCTAACACTAACCCTAACCCTAACGCTAACCCGAACCCTAACCCTAACCCTAAGCCTAACCTAACCTGGACCCGAACCGGATACCTAACCCGAACCCGAACCCTAACCCTAACCCGACCCTAACGCTAACCCTATCCCTAACCTGAACCCTAACCCTAAACCTAACCCTAACCCGAACCTAACCCTAACCCCAACCCTAACCCCAACCCTAAGAGGAACCCTAACCCTAACCGGAACCATAACCCGACCCTAACACTAACCCTAACCCTAACCTTAACATGAAACCTCACCCTACCCGAACCCGAACCTGAACCCGAAATTGAACCCTAACCCTAACCCGAACCCGAACCCATATCCTAACCCAAACCCGAACCCTAACCCGAACACGAACCCAAACCCGAACCCTAACCCTAACCCTAACCCTAAACCTAACCCTAACCCCTAACCCTAACCCTAACCCTAACCCTAACCCAAACGAAAACCTAACCCTAACCTTAACATGAACCCTAACCCTAACCCTAACCCTAACCCTAACCCTAACCCTAACCCAAACCCTAATCCTAACCCGAAACCTAACCTTAACCCTAACTCGAACCCGAAACCTAACCCTAACCCTAACCCGAACCCTAACCCGAACCCTAACCCTAACCCAAACCCGAACCGTACCCGAACCCTAACCCGACCCTTACCCTAACCCTTCCCTAAACTGAACCCTAACCCTAAAACTAACCCGAACCCGAACCTGAACCCTAACCGTAACCCTAACCCGAAGCCTAAACCTAATCCGAACTCTAACCCTACCCCAAACCCTAACCCTAACCCTAACCCTAACCCTAACCCTAACCGTAACCCTAACCCGAACCCTAACCCTAACCCTAACCCTAACCGTAACCCTATCCCTAAACTGAACCCTAACCCTAACCCTAACACTAACCCGAACCCGAACCCTAACCCTAACCGTAACCCTACCCCGTACCCTAACCCGAAACGTAACCCGAACCCTAATCCGATACCTAACCCTAACTCTAACCTGAATGCGAACCCGAACCCTAACACGAACCCAAAACCTAACCCTAACTCGAACCTAACCCTAACCCTACCCTAATCCAAACCCTAACCCTAACCCGAAACCTAACCTTCACCCGAACCTGAACCCGAACCCTAACCTGAACCCGAACCCAAACACTAAACCTAACACTAACGCTAACCCGAACACGAACCCTAACTGGAACCTGAACCTGAACCCTAACCCTAACCCTAACCCGAACCCTAACCCTAAACCTAACCCGAACCCGAAGCCAAACACTAACCCTAACCCAAACGTTACCCGAACCCAATCCTTAACCCAAAACCGAACCCGCACACTAACCCTAACCCGAAACCTAACCCTACCCTAACCATAACCGGAACCCTAACCCGAACCCTAACCCTAACACTAACCCTAACCCTAACCCTAACCTGAAACCTCACCCTACCCTAACCCAAATCTGAAGCCGAAACTGAACCCGAACCCTAACCCTAAGCCGAACGCAAATCCTAATCAGAACCCTAACCCTAACCGGAAACCTAACCCTAACCCTAACCCTAACCCTAACCCGAGCCCTAAACCTCACCCGAACCCTAACCCTAACCCTAACCCTAACCCTAACCCTAACCCTAACCTAAACCTAAACCTAACGCGAACCCAAACCCTAAACCTCACCCTAACCCTAACCCGAACCCTAACCGGAACCCTACTCAAACCAGAAACCGAACCCTAAACCTAACCCTAACCCGAACCCGAACTGTAACCCGAACCCTAACCCGACCCTTACCCCAACCCTATCCCTAACCTGAACCCTAACCCTAACCCTAACCCTAACCCTAACCCTAACCCAAATCCTAACCCTAACCCTAACCCTAACCCTAACCCTAACCTGAACCGTAAACCTAACCCGAACCCTAACCCTATCCCTAACCCGAACCCTAACCCGATCCCTAACCCTAACGCTAACCTGAACGCGAACCCTAACCCTAACCCTAACCCTACCCTAACCCTAACACTACCCAGAACCCGAACCCTAACCCTAACCGTAACCCTAACCTGAACCCTAACCCTAATCCGAACTCTAACCCTGCCTCGAACCCTAACCCTAACCCTAACCCGAACCCTAACCCGATCCCTAACCCTAACCCTAACCTGAACGAGAACACGAACCCTAACCCGAAACCGAAACCTAACCCTAACCAGAACCTAACCCTAACCCTAACCCAAACCCTAACCCTAACCCGAAACCTAACCTTAACCCTAACCCAAACCAGAAACCTAACCCTAACCCTAACCGAAACCTAACCCAAACCCTAACCCTAACCCAAACCCGAACCGAAACCCGAACCCTAACCCGATCCTTACCCTAACCCTATCCCTAAACTGAACCCTAACCCTAACCCTAACACTAACCCGAACCCGAACCCTAACCCTAACCGTAACCCTAACCTGAACCCTAACCCTAACCCGAACCCTAACCCTACCCCGAACCCTAACCCAAACCCTAACCCGAACCCTAACCCGAACCCTAACCTGAATGTGAACCCAAACCCTAACACGAACCCGAACTCTAACCCTAACCCTAAACCTAACCAGAACCCAAACCATAAACCTCACCTTAACCCTAACCCGAACCATAACCCTAACCCTAACCTTAACCCTAACCCGAAACCGAACCGTAACCCTAACCCTAACCTTAACCCTAACCCTAACCCAAACCCTAACCCTAACCCGAAACATAACCTTAAACCTAACCCTAACCCTAACCCTAACCCTAACCCTAACCCTAACCGTAACCCTAACACGAACCCTAACACTAATCCGAACTCTAACCCTACCCCGAACCCTAACCCTAACCCTAACCCGAACCCTAACCCGATCCCTAACCCTAACCCTAACCTGAACGCGAGCCCGAACCCTAACACAAACCCGAAACCTAACCCTAACCCGAACCTAACCCTAACCCTAACCCTAACCTGAGCCCTAACCATAACCCTAACACAAACCCTAATCCTAAACTGATCCCTAGCCCTAACCCAAACGATACCCCTAACCCGAACCCTAACCGGAAACCTAACCCTAACCCTAACCCTAACCCGAACCATAACCCGAACCCTAACCCGACCCTTACCCTAACCCTATCCCTAAACTAAACCCTAACCAAAACCCTAACACTACCCCGAACCCGATCCCTAACCCTAACCCTAACCTGAACGAGAACTCGAACCCTAACCCGAACTCGAAACCTAACCCTAACCCGAACTTAAGCCTAAACCTAACCCTAACCCAAACCCTAACCCTAACCCGAAACCTAACCTTAACCCTAACCCAAACCCGAAACCTAACCCTAACCCTAACCCGATCCCTAACCTGAATGCGAACCCAAACCCTAACACGAACCCGAACTCTAACCCTAACCCTAAACTTAACCCGAACCCAAACCCTAAACCTCACCCTAACCCTAACCCGAACCGTAACCCTAACCCTAACCTTAACCCTAACCCAATCCTTACCCTAACCCTCTCCCTAACCTGAAACCTAACCCTAACCCTAACCCTAACCCCAACCCTGACACTAACCCTAACACTAAACCTAACCCTTACCCGAATCTGAACCCTAACCCTAACCCTAACCCTACCTGAACCCTAACCCTAACCCAAACCCTAACCCTAACCCGAACCCAAACACTAACCCGAAACTTAATCCTAACCCTAACCCTAACCATAAACAGAAACCGAACCCTAACCCTAACCTGAAGCCGAACCCTTACCTGAACCCGAAACCGAACCCGAACATGAACCCTAACCGTAACCCGAAACCTAATCCTAACCCTAGCCCTAACCCTAACCCTAACCATAACCAGAAACCGAATCCTAACCCTAACCTTAACCCGAACCCGAACTGGAACCCGAACCCTAAACCGTCCCTTACCCCAACCCTATCCCTAACCTGAACCCTAACCCAAACCCTAACCCTAACCGTAACTCTAACCCGAACACTAACCCTAACCCGACCCTAACCCTAACCCTATCCCTAACCTGAAACCTAACCCTAACCCTAACCCTAAACCTAACCTTAACCCTAACCCGAACCCGAAACCTAACCCTAACCCTAACCCGAACCCTAACCCGAAACCTAACCCTAACCCTAACCCTAACCCTAATCCTAACCCTAACCCTAACCGTAACCCTATCCCTAAACTGAACCCTAACCCTAACCCTAACACTAACCCGAACCCGAACCCTAACCCTAACCGTAACCCTACCCCGAACCCTAACCCGAACCGTAACGCGAACCCTAATCCGATACCTAATCCTAACTCTAACCTGAATGCGAACCCGAACCCTAACACGAACCCGAAACATAACCCTAACCCGAACCTAACCCTAACCCTACCCTAATCCAAACCCTAACCCTAACCCGAAACCTAACCTTAACCCGAACCCGAACCCGAACCCTAACCCGAACCCGAACCCAAACACTAAACCTAACACTAACGCTAACCCGAACACGAACCCTAACTGGAACCTGAACCTGAAACCTAACCCTAACCCTAACCCGAACCCTAACCCTAAACCTAACCCGAACCCGAAGCCAAACACTAACCCTAACCCAAACGTTACCCGAACCCAATCCCTAACCCAAAACCGAACCCGCACACTAACCCTAACCCGAAACCTAACCCTACCCTAACCATAACCGGAACCCTAACCCGAACCCTAACCCTAACACTAACCCTAATCTAACCTGAACCCTAACCCTAATCCGAACCCTAAACCTAACCCTAACCCTAACCCTAACCCTAACCCTAACCTGAAACCTCACCCTAACCTAACCCAAATCTGAAGCCGAAACTGAACCTGAACCCTAACCCTAAGCCGAACGCAAATCCTAATCAGAACCCTAACCCTAACCGGAAACCTAACCCTAACCCTAACCCTAACCCTAACCATAGCCCTAAACCTCACCCGAACCCTAACCCTAACCCTAACCCTAACCCTAACCCTAACCCTAACCTAAACCTAAACCTAACCCGAACCCAAACCCTAAACCTCACCCTATCCCTAACCCGAACCCTAACCCTAACCCTAATCCTAAACCTAACCCAAACCCTAACCCTAACCCGAACCCGAACACTAACCTGAACACTAACCCTAACCCTAACCCTAACCATAACCAGAAACCGAACACTAACCCTAACCCTAACCGAAAGCTGAACCCGAACCTGAACCCGAAACCGAACCCGAACCTGAACCCTAACCGCCACCCGAAACCTAATCCTAACCCTAGCCCGAAACCTCACCCGAACCCTAACCCTAACCCTACTCATAACCAGAAACCGAACCCTAAACCTAACCCTAACCCGAACCCGAACTGTAACCCGAACCCTAACCCGACCCTTACCCCAACCCTATCCCTAACCTGAACCCTAACCCTAACCCTAACCCTAACCCTAACCCTAACCTCACTCTAACCCTAACCCGAACCGTAACCCTAACCCTAACCCTAACCCTAAACCTCACCCGAACCCTAACCCTAACCCGAAACAGAACCCTAACCCTAACCCGAACCCTAACCCGGACCTGAACCCGAACCCGAACCCTAACGCTAACCCTAACCCGAACCCTAACCCTAACCCTAACCCGAACCCAAATCCAAACCCTAACCCTAACCCAAACCTAACCCTAAACCTAACCCTAACCCAAACCCTAAGAGGAACTCTAACCCTAACCCGAACCCTAACCCGAATCCGAACCCTAACCCTAACCCGAACCCTAACCCGATCCCTAACCCTAACCCTAACCTGAACGCGAACCCAAACACTAACACTAACCCGAAACATAACCCTAACCCGAACATAACCCGAACCCTAACCCTAAACCTAACCCTAACCCTAACCCGAACCAGAACCCTAACCCTAAGGCTAACCGTAACCCGAACCCTAACCCGACACTAACCCTAACCCGATCCCTAAACTGAAACCTAACCCTAACCCTAACCCTAACCCTAACCCGAATCCGAATCCAAACCCTAACCCTAACCCGAACCCTAAATCTAACACTAACACGAATCCGAATCCAAACCCTAAACCTAACGCAATCCTAACCATAACCCTAACCCTAAACCGAACACTAAGAGGAACCCTAACCCGAACCCGAACCCTAACCTCAACCTTAACCCTAACCCTAACCCTAATCCGTACCCTAACCCTAACCTGAACGCGAACCCGAAACCTAACACGAACCCATAACCTAACCCTAACCTGAACCTAACCCTAACCCTAACCCTAGCCCAAACCCTAATCCTAACCCGAAACCTAACCTTAACCCTAACTCGAACCCGAAACCTAACCCTAACCCTAACCCGAACCCTAACCCGAACCCTAACCCTAACCCAAACCCGAACCGTACCCGAACCCTAACCCGACCCTTACCCTAACCCTTCCCTAAACTGAACCCTAACCCTAAAACTAACCCGAACCCGAACCTGAACCCTAACCGTAACCCTAACCCGAAGCCTAAACCTAATCCGAACTCTAACCCTACCCCAAACCCTAACCCTAACCCTAACCCTAACCCTAACCCTAACCGTAACCCTAACCCGAACCCTAACCCTAACCCTAACCCTAACCGTAACCCTATCCCTAAACTGAACCCTAACCCTAACCCTAACACTAACCCGAACCCGAACCCTAACCCTAACCGTAACCCTACCCCGTACCCTAACCCGAAACGTAACCCGAACCCTAATCCGATACCTAACCCTAACTCTAACCTGAATGCGAACCCGAACCCTAACACGAACCCAAAACCTAACCCTAACTCGAACCTAACCCTAACCCTACCCTAATCCAAACCCTAACCCTAACCCGAAACCTAACCTTCACCCGAACCTGAACCCGAACCCTAACCTGAACCCGAACCCAAACACTAAACCTAACACTAACGCTAACCCGAACACGAACCCTAACTGGAACCTGAACCTGAACCCTAACCCTAACCCTAACCCGAACCCTAACCCTAAACCTAACCCGAACCCGAAGCCAAACACTAACCCTAACCCAAACGTTACCCGAACCCAATCCTTAACCCAAAACCGAACCCGCACACTAACCCTAACCCGAAACCTAACCCTACCCTAACCATAACCGGAACCCTAACCCGAACCCTAACCCTAACACTAACCCTAACCCTAACCCTAACCTGAAACCTCACCCTACCCTAACCCAAATCTGAAGCCGAAACTGAACCCGAACCCTAACCCTAAGCCGAACGCAAATCCTAATCAGAACCCTAACCCTAACCGGAAACCTAACCCTAACCCTAACCCTAACCCTAACCCGAGCCCTAAACCTCACCCGAACCCTAACCCTAACCCTAACCCTAACCCTAACCCTAACCCTAACCTAAACCTAAACCTAACGCGAACCCAAACCCTAAACCTCACCCTAACCCTAACCCGAACCCTAACCGGAACCCTACTCAAACCAGAAACCGAACCCTAAACCTAACCCTAACCCGAACCCGAACTGTAACCCGAACCCTAACCCGACCCTTACCCCAACCCTATCCCTAACCTGAACCCTAACCCTAACCCTAACCCTAACCCTAACCCTAACCCCTAACCCTAACCCTAAACCTAACCCTAACCCTACACCGAACCCAAACCCTAACCCTAACCCTAACCCGAGCCCTAACCCTAACCCTAACCCGAACTCTAACCCGAACCCGAACCCTAACCCTAACCCTAATCCAACCCGAACCCTAACCCGAACCCTAACCCGAACCCTAACGCTAACCCTAACCCTAACCCTAACCCTAACCCTAACCCAAACCCTAACCCTAACCCGACCCTAACCCTAAAACTAACCCTAACCCTAACCCTAACCCTAACCCTAACCCTAACACAACCCGAACCCTAACCCGAACCCTAACCCGAAACCTAACGCTAACCCTAACCCTAACCCTAACCATAACCCTAACCCTAACCCTAACCCTAAACCTAACCCTAACCCTAACCCGAACCCGAACCCTAACCCTAACCCTAACCCTAACCCTAACCCTAACCCGAATCCGAATCCAAACCCTAACCCTAACCCGAAACCTAACACTAACCCTAACCCTAACCCGAACCGGAACCTGAACCCAAAACCGTACCCGAACCTGAACACTAAACGTAACCGGAAACCTAACCCTATCCCAAACCCGAAACCAAATCCGAACACTAACCGTAACCCTAACCCGAACCCTAACCCTAACACTAACCCGAATTCGAATCCAAACCCTAAACCTAACGCAAACCTAACCGTAACCCTAACCCTAAACCGAACACTAAGAGGAACCCTAACCCGAACCCGAACCCTAACCTCAACCTTAACCCTAAACCTAACCCTAACCCGTACCCTAACCCTAACCTGAACGCGAACCCGAAACCTAACAAGAACCCATAACCTAACCCTAACCTGAACCTAACCCTAACCCTAACCCTAACCCAAACCCTAACCCTAACCCGAAAACTAACCTTAACCCTAACCCGAACCCGAACCCTAACCCTACCCAAACCCGAACCCTAACCCGAACCCTAACCCTACCCAAACCCGAACCGTAACCCGAACCCTAACCCGACCCTTACCCTAACCCTATCCCTAAACTGAACCCTAACCCTAAAACTAACCCGAACCCGAACCCGAACCCGAACCCTAACCGAAACCCTAACCCGAAGCCTAACCCTAATCCGAACTCTAACCCTACCCCGAACCCTAACCCTAACCCTACCCCAACCCTAACCGTAACCCTATCCCTAAACTGAACCCTAACCCTAACCCTAACCCTAACCGTAACCCTACCCCGAACCCTACCCCGAACCCTACCCCAAACCCTAACCCGACCCCTAATCCGATACCTAACCCTAACTCTAACCTGAATGCGAACCCGAACCCTAACACGAACCCGAAACATAACCCTAACCCGAACCTAACCCTAACCCTACCCTAATCCAAACCCTAACCCTAACCTGAAACCTAACCTTAACCCGAACCCGAACCCTAACCCGAACCCGAACCCAAACACTAAACCTAACACTAACGCTAACCCGAACACGAACCCTAACTGGAACCTGAACCTGAACCCTAACCCTAGCACTAACCCGAACCCTAACCCTAAACCTAACCCGAACCCGAAGCCAAACACTAACCCTAACCCAAACGTTACCCGAACCCAATCCCTAACCCAAAACCGAACCCGCACACTAACCCTAACCCGAAACCTAACCCTAACCCTAACCCTAACCCTAACCCTAACTCACCCGAACCCTAACACTAACCCAACCTAAAACCTAACCCTAACCTTAACCTGAACCCTAACCCTAACCCTAACCCTAACCCTAACTCTAACCCGAACCCTAACCCTCACCCTTAACCTAACCTGAACCCTAACCCTAACCCGAATACGAACCCTAACCCTAACCCGAACCCTAACCCAAACCCGAATCCTCACCCTAACCCTAACCCTAACCCTAACCCTATCCTGAACCTGAACCCAAAACCGAACCCGAAACTGAACCCTAACCGTAACCCGAAACCTAATACTAACCCTAGCCCTAAACCTCACACGAACCCTAACCCTAACCCGAACCCTAACCCTAACATGAAACCGAACCCTAACACGAACCCGAACCCTAACCCGAACGCTAACCGTAACCCTAACCCGAACCCTATACCTAACCCTAACCCGAACCCGAATCCAAACCCTAACCGTAACCCAAACCTAACCCTAACCCTAACCCTAAACCAAACTCTAAGAGGAACACTAACCCTAACCCGAACCCTAACCCTAACCCTAACGCTAACCCGAACCCTAACCCTAACCCTAACCCTAAACCGAACCCTAACCCTCACCCTCACCCTAACCCTAAGCCTAACCCGAACCCTAACCCTAACCCGAACCCGAAACCTAACCCGAACCCTAACCCTAACCCTAACCCTAACCCGAAACCAAACCCGAACCCTAACCCTAACCCGAACCCTACCCCTAACCCTAACCCGAACCCTAGACCTAACCCTAACCCGAAACCTAACCCTAACCCTAATGCGAACCCTAACCCTAACCCTAACCCGAACCCGAACCCGAACCCTAATCCTAACCCGAACCCTAACCTGAACCTGAACCCGAACCCTAACCCTAACCTTAACCCGTATCCTAACCCGAACCCTCACCCGAACCCTACCCGAACCCTAACCCGAATCCTAAAACGAACCCGAACCCTAACCCTAACCCCAACCCTAACCCAAACCCGAACCCTAAACCCAAACCCGAACCCGAACCCTAACCCGAACCCTAACCCGAACCCGAAACCTAACCCGAACCCGAACCCTAACGTGAACCCGAACCCAAACCCGAACCCTAAACTGAACCAGAACCCGAACCCGAACACGAACCCGACCCGAACCCGTACCCTATCCCGAAACCGAACCCGAACCCTAACCCGAACCCTAACCCGAAGCCTAAACTGAACCCGAACCCGAACCCTAACACTAACCCGAACCCGACCCGAACCCGAACACGAACCCGTACCCTAACACGAACCAGAACCCGAACCCGAACCCGAAACCGAACCTGAACCCGAACCCAAACCCGAACCAGAACCCGAACCTGAACCCAAACCCGAACCAGAACCCGAAACCGAAACCTAACCCGAAACCAAAACCGAACCCGAACCCGAACCCGAACACTAACCCGAACCCGAACCCTAACCCTAACACGAACCCTAACCCAAAAGCACAGAGACGATGTGAGGGGCTTAGACGATGCCTGGGCAATATTGTTTCTTACACCTGGGTGTGTGGCATTTTGTTTACCTGGCTACCCCCACTTGGGATAGGTTTTCCACAGCAAGCACCTATTGTTCGTCGGAAGCCGTTTTTGCCCCATGGGTCTCCGGGCTGTGTTCATTGGGGTTGAACTCCTGCTAGCAAAACCGCCGGGATGAGAGAAGGGCTCAGAGGTGACTGGGCCCTGTGGTCTCTTCCAGGTCAGTGTATGGCATTTCCTTCACCTTGCCACAGGCACCTGGGAGCATGTCTGCATGTGGAGAAAGACTTTCCCGTGGGAAGCCGGTTTTTGTCAAACGGGTCCCAGTGCTGTGCTCCTCTCTTTTCACTCTGGCTGCCAGAAGCCCAGGGAGGATGGGAGGGCTTAGAACATGGCTAGGCACTGTCGTTTCTTCCAGAGATGTGGACGGCATTTGCTTTACCTTGCCACAACCACTTGGGAGAGGGTCTGCACCTAAGGAAAATTATTTCCGTGGGAAGCCGGCTTTTGGCCAAACAGGTCTCAACCCGTGGGCCTCGGGTGTCCCTCCGGCTCCCCAAAGCACAGGGACGAGGTGAGGGGCTTAGACCATGCCTGGGCAATGTTGTTTCTTACATCTGGGTGTGTGGCATTTTGTTTACCTGGCTACCCCCACTTGGGATAGGTTTTCCATAGCAAGAGCATATTGCTCGTCGGAAGCCGTTTTTGACCCAGGTGTCTCCGGGCTGTGTTCGTTGGGATTGAACTCCTGCTAGCAAAACCGCCGGGATGAGGGAAGGGCTCAGACTGTGCCTGGGCCCTGTGGTCTCTTCCAGGTCAGTGTATGGCATTTCCTTCCCCTTGCCACAGGCACCTGGGAGCATGTCTGCACGTGGAGAAAGACTTTCCCGTGGGAAGCCGGGTTTTGTCAAACGGGTCCCAGTGCTGTGCTCCTCTCTTTTCACTCCTGCTGCCAGAAGCCCAGTGAGGATGGGAGGGCTTAGAACATGGCTGGGTACTGTGGTTTCTTCCAGAGAAGTGGATGGCATTTGCTTTACCTTGCCACAACCACTTGTGAGTCGGTCTGCACCTCACGAAAACTGTTTCCGTGGGAAGCCGGCTTTTGGACAAACGGGTCTCAGGCCCGTGGGCCTCGGGTTTCCCTCTGGCTCCCCAAAGCACAGGGACGAGGTGAGGGGCTTAGACCATGCCTGGGCAGTGTTGTTTCTTACACTTGGGTGTGTGGCATTTTGTTGACCTGGCAACCCCCACTTAGGATAGGTTTTCACAGCAAGAGCATATTGATCATCGGAAGCCGAATTTCCCCCAGGGGTCTCCGGGCTGTGTTCCTTGGGGTTGAACTCCTGGTAGCAAAACCTCTGGGATGAGGGAACGGCTCAGAGTGTGCCTGGGCCCTGTGGTCTCCTACAGGTCAGTGTATGGCATTTCCTTCACCTTGCCACAGGCACTTGGGGGCATGTCTGCACGTGGAGACAGACTTTTTTGTGGGAAGCCGGATTTTGTCAAACGGGTCCCAGTGCTCTGCTCCTCTCTTTTCACTCCTGCTGCCAGAAGCCCAGTGAGGATGGGAGGGTTTAGAACATGGCTGGGCACTGTGGTTTCTTCAGAATCGTGGATGGCATTTGCTTTACCTTGCCACAACCACTTGTGAGAGGGTCTGCACCACAGGAAAACTGTTTCCGTGGGAAGCCGGCTTTTTGCCAAATGGGTCTCAGGACTGTGGGCCTCCGGTGTCCCTCGGTCTCCCAAAAGCACAGGGACGAGGTGAGGGGCTTAGACCAAGCCTGGGCAATGTTGTTTCTTTCACCTGGGTGTGTGGCATTTTGTTTACCTGGCTATCCCCACTTGGGATAGGTTTTCCACAGCAAGAGCATATTGCTTGTCGGAAGCCGTTTCTGCCCCAGGTGTCTCCGTGCTGGGTTCGTTGGGGTTGAACTCCTGCTAGCAAAACCGCCGGGATGAGGGAAGGGCTCAGACTGTGCCTGGGCCCTGTGGTCTCTTACAGGTCAGTGTATGACATTTCCTTCACCTTGCCACAGGCACTGGGGAGCATGTCTGCACGTGGAGAAAGACTTTCCCGTGGGAAGCCGGTTTTTGTGAAACGGGTCCCAGTGCCGTGCTCCTCTCTTTTCACTCCTGCTGCCAGAAGCCCAGTGAGGATAGGAGGGCTTAGAACATGGCTGGGCACTGTGGTTTCTTCCAGAGAAGTGGATGGGATTTGCTTCACCTTGCCACAACCACTTGTGAGAGGGTCTGCACCTCAGGAAAACTGTTTCCGTGGGAAGCCGGCTTTTTGCCAATCGGGTCTAAGGGCCGTTGGTCTCGGGTGTCCCTCGGGCTCCCAAAAGCACAGGGACGAGGTGAAGGGCTTAGACCATGCTTGGGCAATGTTGTCTCTTACACCTGGGTGTGTGGCATTTTAATTACCTGTCAACCCCCAATTGGGATAGGTTTTCCACAGCAAGAGCATATTGTTCCTCGGAAGCCGTTTTTGCCCCAGGGGTCTCCGGGCTGGGTTCATTGGGGTTGAACTCTGGCTAGCAAAACCACCGTGATGAGGGAAGGCCTCAGACTGTGCCTGGGCCCTGTCGTCTCTTACAGGTCAGTGTATGGCGTTTCCTCCACCTTGCCACGGGCACTTGGGAGCATGTCTGCACATGGAGGAAGACTTTCCTGTGGAAAGCCGGTTTTCGTCAACGGGTCCCAGTGCTGTGCTTCTCTCTTTTCCCTCCTGCTGCCAGAAGCCCAGTGAGGATGGGAGGGCTTAGAACATGGCTGGGCACTGTGGTTTCTTCAGGAGAATTGGACGGCATTTGCTTTACCTTGCCACAACCACTTGTGAGAGGGTCTGCACCTCAGGAAAACTGTTTCCGTGGGAAGCCAGATTTTCGCCCAACAGGTCTCAGGGCCGTGGGCCTCGGGTGTCCCTCCATCTCCCAAAAGCACAAGGATGAGGTGAGGGGCTTAGACCATGCCTGGGCAATGTTGTTTCATACACCTGGGTGTGTGGCATTTGGTTTACCTGGCTACCCCCACTTGGGATAGGTTTTCCACAGCAAGCACCTATTGTTCCTCGGAAGCCGTTTTTGCCCCAGGGGTCTCCGGGCTGTGTTCCTTGGAGTTGAACTCCTGCTAGCAAAACCGCCGGGATAACGGAAGGGTTCAGACTGTGCCTGGCCCTGTGATCTCTTCCAGATCAGTGTATGGCATTTCCTTCCCCTTGCCACAGGCACCTGGGAGCATGTCTGCACGTGGAGGAAGACTTTCCCATGGGAAGCCGGTTTTTGTCAAACGGGTCCCAGTACTCTGCTCCTCTCTTTTCACTCCTGCTTCCAGAAGCCCAGGGAGGATGGGAGGGCTTAGAACATGGCTGGGCACTGTGGTTTCTTCCAGAGAATTGGACGGCATTTGCTTTACCTTGCCACAACCACTTGGGATAGGGTCTGCACCTCAGGAAAACTGTTTCCGTGGGAAGCCGGCTTTTTGCAAAGGGGTCTCATGGCCGTGGGCCTCGGCTGTCCCTCCAGCTCCCCAAAGCACAGGGACGAGTTGAGGGGCTTAGACCTTGCCTGGCCAATGTTGTTTCTTACCCCTGGGTGTGTGGCATTGTTGACCTGGCTACCCCCACTTGGGATAGGTTTTCCACAGGAAGCACCTATTGTTCGTCGGAAGCTGTTTTTGCCCCAGGGGTCTCCGGGCTGTGTTCCTTGGGGTTGAACTCCTGCTAGCAAAACCACCAGGAGGAGGGAAGGGTTCAGACTGTTCCTGGGGCCTGTGGTCTCTTCGAGGTCAGTGTATGGCATTTCCTTCCCCTTCCACAGGCACCTGGGAGCATGTCTGCACGTGGAGAAAGACTTTCCCGTGGGAAGCCGGTTTTTGTCAAACGGGTCCCAGTGCTCTGCTCCTCTCTTTTCACTCCTGCTGCCAGAAGCCCAGGGAGGATGGGAGGGCTTAGAACATGGCTGGGCACTGTGGTTTCTTCCAGAGAATTGGACGGCATTTGCTTTACCTTGCCACAACCACTTGGGATAGGGTCTGCACCTCAGGAAAACTGTTTCCGTGGGAAGCCGGCTTTTTGCAAAGGGGTCTCAGGGCCGTGGGCGTCGGCTGTCCCTCCGGCTCGCCAAAGCACAGGGACGAGATGAGGGGCTTAGACCATGGCTGGGCAATGTTGTTTCTTACACCTGGGTGTGTGGCATTTTGTTGACCTGGCTACCCCCACTTGGGATAGGTTTTCCACAGCAAGCACCTATTGTTCGTCGGAAGCCGTTTTTGCCCCAGGGGTCTCCGGGCTGTGTTCGTTGGGGTTGAACTCCTGCTAGCAAAACCGCCGGGATGAGGGAAGGGCTCAGACTGTGCCTGGGCCCTGTGGTCTCTTCCAGGTCAGTGTATGGCATTTCCTTCACCTTGCCACAGGCACTTGGGAGCATATCTGCACGTGGAGAAAGACTTTCCCGTGGGAAGCCAGGTTTTGTCAAACGGGTCCCAGTGCTATGCTCCTCTCTTTTCACTCCTGCTGCCAGAAGCCCAGTGAAGATGGGAGGGTTTAGAACATGGCTGGGCACGGTGGTTTTCCAGAGAAGTGGACGGCATTTGCTTTACATTGCCACAACCACTTGGGAGAGGGTCTGCACCTCAGGAAAACTGTTTCCGTGGGAAGCCGGCTTTTGGCCAAACGGGTCTCAGGCCCGTGGGCTTCGAGTGTCCCTCCGTCTCCCCAAAGCACAGGGATGAGGTGAGGGGCTTAGACCATGCCTGGGCAATGTTGTTTCTTACACCTGGGTGTGTGGCATTTTCTTTACCTGGCTACCCCCACTTGGGATATTTTTTCCACAGCAAGAGCATATTGCTCGTCGGAAGCCGTTTTGGCCCCAGGGGTCTCCGGGCTGTGTTCGTTGGGGTTGAACTCCTGCTAGCAAAACCGCCGGGATGAGGGAAGGGCTCAGACTGTGCCTGGGCCCTGTGGTCTCTTTCAGGTCAGTGTATGGCATTTCCTTCGCCTTGCCACAGGCACTTGGGAGCATTTCTGCACGTGGAGAAAGACTTTCCCGTGGGAAGCCGGGTTTTGTCAAACGGGTCCCAGTGCTGTGCTCCTCTCTTTTCACTCCTGCTGCCAGAAGCCCAGTGAGGATGGGAGGGCTTAGAACATGCCTGGGCACTGTGGTTTCTTCCAGAGAAGTGGATGGCATTTGCTTTACCTTGCCACAACCACTTGGGAGAGGGTCTGCACCTCAGGAAAACTGTTTCCGTGGGAAGCTGGCTTTTGACCAAACGGGTCTCAACCCGTGGGCTTCGGTTGCCCCTCCGGTTCCCCAAAGCAAAGGGACGAGGTGAGGAGCTTAGACCATGCCTGGACAATGTTGTTTCTTACACCTGGTGTGTGGCATTTTGTTTACCTGGCTACCCCCACTTGGGATAGGTTTTCCACAGCAAAGGTATATTGCTCCGCGGAAGCCGTTTTTGCCCCAGGGGTCTCCGGGCTGTGTTCGTTGGGGTTGAACTCCTGCTAGCAAAACCGCCGGGATGAGGGAAGGGCTCAGACTGTGCCTGGGCCCGTGGTCTCTTCCAGGTCAGTGTATGGCATTTCCTTCACCTTGCCACAGGCACTTGGGAGCATATCTGCACGTGGAGAAAGACTTTCCCGTGGGAAGCCGGATTTTGTCAAACGGGTCCCAGTGCTGTGCTCCTCTCTTTTCACTCCTGCTGCCAGAAGCCCAGTGAGGATGGGAGGGTTTAGAACATGGCTGGGCACGGTGGTTTCTCTAGAGAAGTGGACGGCATTTGCTTTACATTGCCACAACCACTTGGGAGAGGGTCTGCACCTCAGGAAAACTGTTTCCGTGGGAAGCCGGCTTTTGGCCAAACGGGTCTCAGGCCCGTGGGCTTCGAGTGTCCCTCCGTCTCCCCAAAGCACAGGGATGCGGTGAGGGGCTTAGACCATGCCTGGGCAATGTTGTTTCTTACACCTGGGTGTGTGGCATTTTGTTTACCTGGCTACCCCCATTTGCATAGGTTTTCCACAGCAAGCACCTATTGTTCATCACAAGCCGTTTTTGCCCCAGGGGTCTCCGGGCTATGTTCCTTGGGGGTGAACTCCTGCTAGCAAAACCGCCGGGATGAGGGAAGAGCTCAGACTATGCCTGGGCCCTGTGGTCTCTTCCAGGTCAGTGTATGGCATTTCCTTCCCCTTGCCACAGGCACCTGGGAGCATGTCTGCACGTGGAGAAAGACTTTCCCGTGGGAAGCCAGGTTTTGTCAAACGGGTCCCAGTGCTGTGCTCCTCTCTTTTCACTCCTGCTGCCAGAAGCCCAGTGAGGAGGGGAGGGTTTAGAACATGGCTGGGCACGGTGGTTTCTCCAGAGAAGTGGATGGCATTTGCTTTACATTGCCACAACCACTTGGGAGAGGGTCTGCACCTCAGGAAAACTGTTTCCGTGGGAAGCCGGCTTTTGGCCAAACGGGTCTCAGGCCCGTGGGCCTCGGGTGTTCCTCCGGCTCCTGAAAGCACAGGGACGAGGTGAGGGGCTTAGACCATGCCTGGGCAATGTTGTTTCTTACACCTCGGTGTGTGGCCTTTTGTTGAGCTGGCTACCCCCACTTGGGATAGGTGTTTCACAGCAAGCACCTATTCTTCGTCCGAAGCCGTTTTTGCCCCAGGGGTCTCCGGCCTGTGTTCGTTGGGGTTGAACTCCTGCTAGCAAAACCGCCGGGTTGAGGGAAGGGTTCAGACTGTGCCTGGGCCCTGTGGTCTCTTCCAGGTCAGTGTATGGCATTTCCTTCCCCTTGCCACAGGCACCTGGGAGCATGTCTCCACGTGGAGAAAGACTTTCCCGTGGGAAGCCGGTTTTTGTCAAACGGGTCCCAGTGCTCTGCTCCTCTCTTTTCACTCCTGCTGCCAGAAGCCCAGGGAGGATGGGAGGGCTTAGAACATGGCTGGGCACTGTGGTTTCTTCCAGAGAAGTGGAGGGCATTGGCTTTACCTTGCCACAACCACTTGGGAGAGGGTCTACACCTCAGGAAAACTGTCTCCGTGGGAAGCCGGCTTTTTGCAAAGGGGTCTCAGGGCCGTGGGCCTCGGGTGTCCCTCCGGCTCCCCAAAGCACAGGGACGAGGTGAGGGGCTTAGACCATGCCTGGGCAATGTTGTTTCTTACACCTGGGTGTGTGGCATTTTATTGAGCTGGCTACCCCCACTTGGGATAGGTGTTCCACAGCAAGCACCTATTGTTCGTCGGAAGCCGTTTTTGCCCCAGGGGTCTCCGGGCTGTGTTCGTTGGGCTTGAACTCCTGCTAGCAAAACCGCCGGGTTGAGGGAAGGGTTCAGACTGTGCCTGGGCCCTGTGGTCTCTTCCAGGTCAGTGTATGGCATTTCCTTCCCCTTGCCACAGGCACCTGGGAGCATGTCTGCACGTGGAGAAAGACTTTCCCGTGGGAAGCCGGTTTTTGTCAAACGGGTCCCAGTGCTCTGCTCCTCTCTTTTCACTCCTGCTGCCAGAAGCCCAGGGAGGATGGGAGGGCTTAGAACATGCCTGGGCACTGTGGTTTCTTCCAGAGAAGTGGAGGGCATTTGCTTTACCTTGCCACAACCACTTGGGAGAGGGTCTGCACCTCAGGAAAACTGTTTCCGTGGGAAGCCGGCTTTTTGCAAAGGGGTCTCAGGGCCGTGGGCCTCGGGTGTCCCTCCGGCTCCCCAAAGCACAGGGACGAGGTGAGGGGCTTAGACCATGCCTGGGCAATGTTGTTTCTTACACCTGGGTGTGTGGCATTTTGTTGAGCTGGCTACCCCCACTTGGGATAGGTGTTCCACAGCAAGCACCTATTGTTCCTCGGAAGCCGTTTTTGCCCCAGGGGTCTCCGGGCTGTGTTCGTTGGGCTTGAACTCCTGCTAGCAAAACCGCCGGGTTGAGGGAAGGGTTCAGACTGTGCCTGGGCCCTGTGGTCTCTTCCACGTCAGTGTATGGCATTTCCTTCCCCTTTCCACAGGCACCTGGGAGCATGTCTGCACGTGGAGAAAGACTTTTCCGTGGAAGCCGGTTTTTGTCAAACGGGTCCCAGTGCTCTGCTCCTCTCTTTTCACTCCTGCTGCCAGAAGCCCAGGGAGGATGGGAGGGCTTAGAACATGGCTGGGCACTGTGGTTTCTTCCAGAGAAGTGGAGGGCATTTGCTTTACCTTGCCACAACCACTTGGGATAGGGTCTGCACCTCAGGAAAACTGTTTCCGTGGGAAGCCGGATTTTTGCAAAGGGGTCTCAGGGCTGTGGGCCTCGGGTGTCCTTCCGGCTCCCCAAAGCACAGGGACGAGGTGAGGGGCTTAGACCATGCCTGGGCAATGTTGTTTCTTACACCTGGGTGTGTGGCATTTTGTTGAGCTGGCTACCCCCACTTGGGATAGGTGTTCCACAGCAAGCACCTATTGTTCGTCGGAAGCCGTTTTTGCCCCAGGGGTCTCCGGGCTGTGTTCGTTGGGCTTGAACTCCTGCTGGCAAAACCGCCGGGTTGAGGGAAGGGTTCAGACTGTGCCTGGGCCCTGTGGTCTCTTCCAGGTCAGTGTATGGCATTTCCTTCCCCTTGCCACAGGCACCTGGGAGCATGTCTGCACGTGGAGAAAGACTTTCCCGTGGGAAGCCGGTTTTTGTCAAACGGGTCCCAGTGCTCTGCTCCTCTCTTTTCACTCCTGCTGCCAGAAGCCCAGGGAGGATGGGAGGGCTTAGAACATGCCTGGGCACTGTGGTTTCTTCCAGAGAAGTGGAGGGCATTTGCTTTACCTTGCCACAACCACTTGGGATAGGGTCTGCACCTCAGGAAAACTGTTTCCGTGGGAAGCCGGCTTTTTGCAAAGGGGTCTCAGGGCCGTGGGCCTCGGGTGTCCCTCCGGCTCCCCAAAGCACAGGGACGAGGTGAGGGGCTTAGACCATGGCTGGGCAATGTTGTTTCTTACACCTGGGTGTGTGGCATTTTGTTGAGCTGGCTACCCCCACTTGGGATAGGTGTTCCACAGCAAGCACCTATTGTTCGTCGGAAGCCGTTTTTGCCACAGGGGTCTCCGGGCTATGTTCCTTGGGGGTGAACTCCTGCTAGCAAAACCGCCGGGATGAGGGAAGAGCTCAGACTATGCCTGGGCCCTGTGGTCTCTTCCAGGTCAGTGTATGGCATTTCCTTCCCCTTGCCACAGGCACCTGGGAGCATGTCTGCACGTGGAGAAAGACTTTCCCGTGGGAAGCCGGGTTTTGTCAAACGGGTCCCAGTGCTGTGCTCCTCTCTTTTCACTCTTGCTGCCAGAAGCCCAGTGAGGAGGGGAGGGTTTAGGACATGGCTGGGCACGGTGGTTTCTCCAGAGAAGTGGATGGCATTTGCTTAACATTGCCACAACCACTTGGGAGAGGGTCTGCACCTCAGGAAAACTGTTTCCGTGGGAATCCGGCTTTTGGCCAAACGGGTCTCAGGCCCGTGGGCCTCGGCTGTTCCTCCGGCTCCTGAAAGCACAGGGACGAGGTGAGGGGCTTAGACCATGCCTGGGCAATGTTGTTTCTTACACCTGGGTGTGTGGCATTTTGTTGAGCTGGCAACCCCCACTTGGGATAGGTGTTTCACAGCAAGCACCTATTCTTCGTCGGAAGCCGTTTTTGCCCCAGGGGTCTCCGGGCTGTGTTCGTTGGGGTTGAACTCCTGCTAGCAAAACCGCCGGGATGAGGGAAGGGTTCAGACTGTGCCTGGGCCCTGTGGTCTCTTCCAGGTCAGTGTATGGCATTTCCTTCCCCTTGCCACAGGCAACTGGGAGCATGTCTCCACGTGGAGAAAGACTTTCCCGTGGGAAGCCGGTTTTTGTCAAACGGGTCCCAGTGCTCTGCTCCTCTCTTTTCACTCCTGCTGCCAGAAGCCCAGGGAGGATGGGAGGGCTTAGAACATGGGTGGGCACTGTGGTTTCTTCCAGAGAAGTGGAGGGCATTGGCTTTACCTTGCCACAACCACTTGGGAGAGGGTCTACACCTCAGGAAAACTGTCTCCGTGGGAAGCCGGCTTTTTGCAAAGGGGTCTCAGGGCCGTGGGCCTCGGCTGTCCCTCCGGCTCCCCAAAGCACAGGGACGAGGTGAGGGGCTTAGACCATGGCTGGGCAATGTTGTTTCTTACACCTGGGTGTGTGGCATTTTATTGAGCTGGCTACCCCCACTTGGGATAGGTGTTCCACGGCAAGCACTTATTGTTCGTCGGAAGCAGTTTTTGCCCCAGGGGTCTCCGGGCTGTGTTCGTTGGGCTTGAACTCCTGCTAGCAAAACCGCCTGGTTGAGGGAAGGGTTCAGACTGTGCCTGGGCCCTGTGGTCTCTTCCAGGTCAGTGTATGGCATTTCCTTCCCCTTGCCACAGGCACCTGGGAGCATGTCTGCACGTGGAGAAAGACTTTCCCGTGGGAAGCCGGTTTTTGTCAAACGGGTCCCAGTGCTCTGCTCCTCTCTTTTCACTCCTGCTGCCAGAAGCCCAGGGAGGATGGGAGGGCTTAGAACATGGCTGGGGACTGTGGTTTCTTCCAGAGAAGTGGAGGGCATTTGCTTTACCTTGCCACAACCACTTGGGAGAGGGTCTGCACCTCAGGAAAACTGTTTCCGTGGGAAGCCGGCTTTTTGCAAAGGGGTCTCAGGGCCGTGGGGCTCGGGTGTCCCTCCGGCTCCCCAAAGCACAGGGACGAGGTGAGGGGCTTAGACCATGGCTGGGCAATGTTGTTTCTTACACCTGGGTGTGTGGCATTTTGTTGAGCTGGCTACCCCCACTTGGGATAGGTGTTTCACAGCAAGCACCTATTGTTCGTCGGAAGCCGTTTTTGCCCCAGGGGTCTCCGGGCTGTGTTCGTTGGGCTTGAACTCCTGCTAGCAAAACCGCCGGGTTGAGGGAAGGGTTCAGACTGTACCTGGGCCCTGTGGTCTCTTCCAGGTCAGTGTATGGCATTTCCTTCCCCTTGCCACAGGCACCTGGGAGCATGTCTGCACGTGGAGAAAGACTTTCCCGTGGGAAGCCGGTTTTTGTCCAACGGGTCCCAGTGCTCTGCTCCTCTCTTTTCACTCCTGCTGCCAGAAGCCCAGGGAGGATGGGAGGGCTTAGAACATGGCTGGGCACTGTGGTTTCTTCCAGAGAAGTGGAGGGCATTGGCTTTACCTTGCCACAACCACTTGGGAGAGGGTCTACACCTCAGGAAAACTGTCTCCGTGGGAAGCCGGCTTTTTGCAAAGGGGTCTCAGGGCCGTGGGCCTCGGCTGTCCCTCCGGCTCCCCAAAGCACAGGGACGAGGTGAGGGGCTTAGACCATGCCTGGGCAATGTTGTTTCTTACACCTGGATGTGTGGCATTTTGTTGAGCTCGCTACCCCCACTTGGGATAGGTGTTCCACGGCAAGCACCTATTGTTCGTCGGAAGCCGTTTTTGCCCCAGGGGTCTCCGGGCTGTGTTCGTTGGGCTTGAACTCCTGCTAGCAAAACCGCCGGGTTGAGGGAAGGGTTCAGACTGTGCCTGGGCCCTGTGGTCTCTTCCAGGTCAGTGTATGGCATTTCCTTCCCCTTGCCACAGGCACCTGGGAGCATGTCTGCACGTGGAGAAAGACTTTCCCGTGGGAAGCCGGTTTTTGTCAAACGGGTCCCAGTGCTCTGCTCCTCTCTTTTCACTCCTGCTGCCAGAAGCCCAGGGAGGATGGGAGGGCTTAGAACATGCCTGGGCACTGTGGTTTCTTCCAGAGAAGTGGAGGGCATTGGCTTTACCTTGCCACAACCACTTGGGATAGGGTCTACACCTCAGGAAAACTGTCTCCGTGGGAAGCCGGCTTTTTGCAAAGGGTTCTCAGGGCCGTGGGCCTCGGCTGTCCCTCCGACTCCCCAAAGCACAGGGAGGAGGTGAGGGGCTTAGACCATGCCTGGGCAATGTTGTTTCTTACACCTGGGTGTGTGGCATTTTGTTGAGCTGGCTACCCCCACTTGGGATAGGTGTTCCACAGCAAGCACCTATTGTTCGTCGGAAGCCGTTTTTGCCCCAGGGGTCTCCGGGCTGTGTTCGTTGCGCTTGAACTCCTGCTAGCAAAACCGCCGGGTTGAGGGAAGGGTTCAGACTGTGCCTGGGCCCTGTGGTCTCTTCCAGGTCAGTGTATGGCATTTCCTTCCCCTTGCCACAGGCACCTGGGAGCATGTCTACACGTGGAGAAAGACTTTCCCGTGGGAAGCCGGTTTTTGTCAAACGGGTCCCAGTGCTCTGCTCCTCTCTTTTCACTCCTGCTGCCAGAAGCCCAGGGAGGATGGGAGGGCTTAGAACATGGCTGGGCACTGTGGTTTCTTCCAGAGAAGTGGAGGGCATTGGCTTTACCTTGCCACAACCACTTGGGAGAGGGTCTACACCTCAGGAAAACTGTCTCCGTGGGAAGCCGGCTTTTTGCAAAGGGGTCTCAGGGCCGTGGGCCTCGGCTGTCCCTCCGGCTCCCCAAAGCACAGGGACGAGGTGAGGGGCTTAGACCATGCCTGGGCAATGTTGTTTCTTACACCTGGGTGTGTGGCATTTTGCTGAGCTGGCTACCCCCACTTGGGATAGGTGTTCCACAGCAAGCACCTATTGTTCGTCGGAAGCCGTTTTTGCCCCAGGGGTCTCCGGGCTGTGTTCGTTGGGCTTGAACTCCTGCTAGCAAAACCGCCGGGTTGAGGGAAGGGTTCAGACTGTGCCTGGGCCCTGTGGTCTCTTCCAGGTCTGTATGGCATTTCCTTCCCCTTGCCACAGGCACCTGGGAGCATGTCTGCATGTGGAGAAAGACTTTCCCGTGGGAAGCCGGTTTTTGTCAAACGGGTCCCAGTGCTCTGCTCCTCTCTTTTCACTCCTGCTGCCAGAAGCCCAGGGAGGATGGGAGGGCTTAGAACATGGCTGGGCACTGTGGTTTCTTCCAGAGAAGTGGAGGGCATTGGCTTTACCTTGCCACAACCACTTGGGAGAGGGTCTACACCTCAGGAAAACTGTCTCCGTGGGAAGCCGGCTTTTTGCAAAGGGGTCTCAGGGCCGTGGGCCTCGGGTGTCCCTCCGGCTCCCCAAAGCACAGGGACGAGGTGAGGGGCTTAGACCATGCCTGGGCAATGTTGTTTCTTACACCTGGGTGTGTGGCATTTTGTTGAGCTGGCTACCCCCACTTGGGATAGGTGTTCCACAGCAAGCACCTATTGTTCGTCGGAAGCCGTTTTTGCCCCAGGGGTCTCCCGGCTGTGTTCGTTGGGCTTGAAATCCTGCTAGCAAAACCGCCGGGTTGAGGGAAGGGTTCAGACTGTGCCTGGGCCCTGTGGTCTCTTCCAGGTCAGTGTATGGCATTTCCTTCCCCTTGCCACAGGCACCTGGGAGCATGTCTGCACGTGGAGAAAGACTTTCCCGTGGGAAGCCGGTTTTTGTCAAACGGGTCCCAGTGCTCTGCTCCTCTCTTTTCACTCCTGCTGCCAGAAGCCCAGGGAGGATGGGAGGGCTTAGAACATGCCTGGGCTCTGTGGTTTCTTCCAGAGAAGTGGAGGGCATTGGCTTTACCTTGCCACAACCACTTGGGAGAGGGTCTGCACCTCAGGAAAACTGTTTCCGTGGGAAGCCGGCTTTTTGCAAAGGGGTCTCAGGGCCGTGGGCCTCGGGTGTCCCTCCGGCTCCCCAAAGCACAGGGACGAGGTGAGGGGCTTAGACCATGCCTGGGCAATGTTGTTTCTTACACCTGGGTGTGTGGCATTTTGTTGAGCTGGCTACCCCCACTTGGGATAGGTGTTCCACAGCAAGCACCTATTGTTCGTCGGAAGCCGTTTTTGCCCCAGGGGTCTCCGGGCTGTGTTCGTTGGGCTTGAACTCCTGCTAGCAAAACCGCCGGGTTGAGGGAAGGGTTCAGACTGTGCCTGGGCCCTGTGGTCTCTTCCAGGTCAGTGTATGGCATTTCCTTCCCCTTGCCACAGGCACCTGGGAGCATCTCTGCACGTGGAGAAAGACTTTTCCGTGGAAGCCGGTTTTTGTCAAACGGGTCCCAGTGCTCTGCTCCTCTCTTTTCACTCCTGCTGCCAGAAGCCCAGGGAGGATGGGAGGGCTTAGAACATGGCTGGGCACTGTGGTTTCTTCCAGAGAAGTGGAGGGCATTGGCTTTACCTTGCCACAACCACTTGGGATAGGGTCTGCACTTCAGGAAAACTGTTTCCGTGGGAAGCCGGAATTTTGCAAAGCGGTCTCAGGGCTGTGGGCCTCGGGTGTCCCTCCGGCTCCCCAAAGCACAGGGACGAGGTGAGGGGCTTAGACCATGCCTGGGCAATGTTGTTTCTTACACCTTGGTGTGTGGCATTTTGTTGAGCTGGCTACCCCCACTTGGGATAGGTGTTCCACAGAGAGCACCTATTGTTCCTCGGAAGCCGTTTTTGCCCCAGGGGTATCCGGGCTGTGTTCGTTGGGCTTGAAATCCTGCTAGCAAAACCGCCGGGTTGAGGGAAGGGTTCAGACTGTGCCTGGGCCCTGTGGTCTCTTCCAGGTCAGTGTATGGCATTTCCTTCCCCTTGCCACAGGCACCTGGGAGCATGTCTGCACGTGGAGAAAGACTTTCCCGTGGGAAGCCGGTTTTTGTCAAACGGGTCCCAGTGCTCTGCTCCTCTCTTTTCACTCCTGCTGCCAGAAGCCCAGGGAGGATGGGAGGGCTTAGAACATGGCTGGGCACTGTGGTTTCTTCCAGAGAAGTGGAGGGCATTGGCTTTACCTTGCCACAACCACTTGGGGAGGGTCTACACCTCAGGAAAACTGTCTGCGTGGGAAGCCGGCTTTTTGCAAAGGGGTCTCAGGGCCGTGGTCCTCGGCTGTCCCTCCGGCTCCCCAAAGCACAGGGACGAGGTGAGGGGCTTGGACCATGCCTGGGCAATGTTGTTTCTTACACCTGGGTGTGTGGCATTTTGTTGAGCTGGCTACCCCCTCTTGGGATACGTGTTCCACAGCAAGCACCTATTGTTCGTCGGAAGCCGATTTTGCCCCAGGGGTCTCCGGGCTGTGTTCGTTGGGCTTGAACTCCTGCTAGCAAAACCACCGGGTTGAGGGAAGGGTTCAGACTGTGCCTGGGCCCTGTGGTCTCTTTCAGGTCAGTGTATGGCATTTCCTTCCCCTTGCCACAGGCACCTGGGAACATGTCTGCACGTGGAGAAAGACTTTCCCGTGGGAAGCCGGTTTTTGTCAAACGGGTCCCAGTGCTCTGCTCCTCTCTTTTCACTCCTGCTGCCAGAATCCCAGGGAGGATGGGAGGGCTAAGAACATGGCTGGGCACTGTGGTTTCTTCCAGAGAAGTGGAGGGCATTGGCTTTACCTTGCCACAACCACTTGGGATAGGGTCTGCACCTCAGGAAAACTGTTTCTGTGGGAAGCCGGCTTTTTGCAAAGGGGTCTCAGGGCCGTGCGCCTCGGGTGTCCCTCCGGCTCCCCAAATCAAAGGGACGAGGTGAGGGGCTTAGACCATGCCTGGGCAATGTTGTTTCTTACACCTGGGTGTGTGGCATTTTGTTGAGCTGGCTACCCCCACTTTGGATAGGTTTTCCAAAGCAGGAGCATATTGCTCCACAGTAGCCGTTTTTGCTCCAGCGGTCTCCAGGCTGTGTTCGTTGAGTTTGAACTCCTGCTAGCAAAATCGCAGGGATGAGGGAAGGGCTCAGACTGTCCCTGGGCCCTGTGGCCTCTTACAGGTCAGTGTATGGCATTTCCTTCACCTTGCCACAGGCACTTGGGAGCATGTCTGCACGTGGAGAAAGACTTTCCCTTGGGAAGCCGGTTTTTGTGAAAAGGGTCCCAGTGCTGTTCTCCTCTCTTTTCACTCCTGCAGCCAGAAGCTCAGTGAGGATGGGAGGGCTTAGAACATGGCTGGGTACTGTAGTTTCTTCCAGAGAAGTGGATGGCATTTGCTTTACCTTGCCACAACCACTTGTGAGTCGGTCTGCACCTCAGGAAAACTGTTTCCGTGGGAAGCCGGCTTTTGGCCAAACGGGTCTCAGGCCCGTGGGCTTCGAGTGTCCCTCCGTGTCCCCAAAGCACAGGGATGAGGTGAGGGGCTTAGATCATGCCTGGGCAATGTTGTTTCTTACACCTGGGTGTGTGGCATTTTCTTTACCTGGCTACCCCCACTTGGGATATTTTTTCCACAGCAAGAGCATATTGCTCGTCGGAAGCCGTTTTGGCCCCAGGGGTCTCCGGGCTGTGTTCGTTGGGGTTGAACTCCTGCTAGCAAAACCGCCGGGATGAGGGAAGGGCTCAGACTGTGCCTGGGCCCTGTGGTCTCTTTCAGGTCAGTGTATGGCATTTCCTTCGCCTTGCCACAGGCACTTGGGAGCATTTCTGCACGTGGAGAAAGACTTTCCCGTGGGAAGCCGGGTTTTGTCAAACGGGTCCCAGTGCTGTGCTCCTCTCTTTTCACTCCTGCTGCCAGAAGCCCAGTGAGGATGGGAGGGCTTAGAACATGCCTGGGCACTGTGGTTTCTTCCAGAGAAGTGGATGGCATTTGCTTTACCTTGCCACAACCACTTGGGAGAGGGTCTGCACCTCAGGAAAACTGTTTCCGTGGGAAGCTGGCTTTTGACCAAACGGGTCTCAACCCGTGGGCTTCGGTTGCCCCTCCGGTTCCCCAAAGCAAAGGGACGAGGTGAGGAGCTTAGACCATGCCTGGACAATGTTGTTTCTTACACCTGGTGTGTGGCATTTTGTTTACCTGGCTACCCCCACTTGGGATAGGTTTTCCACAGCAAAGGTATATTGCTCCGCGGAAGCCGTTTTTGCCCCAGGGGTCTCCGGGCTGTGTTCGTTGGGGTTGAACTCCTGCTAGCAAAACCGCCGGGATGAGGGAAGGGTTCAGACTGTGCCTGGGCCCGTGGTCTCTTCCAGGTCAGTGTATGGCATTTCCTTCACCTTGCCACAGGCACTTGGGAGCATGTCTGCACGTGGAGAAAGACTTTCCCGTGGGAAGCCGGTTTTTGTCCAACGGGTCCCAGTGCTCTGCTCCTCTCTTTTCACTCCTGCTGCCAGAAGCCCAGGGAGGATGGGAGGGCTTAGAACATGGCTGGGCACTGTGGTTTCTTCCAGAGAAGTGGAGGGCATTGGCTTTACCTTGCCACAACCACTTGGGAGAGGGTCTACACCTCAGGAAAACTGTCTCCGTGGGAAGCCGGCTTTTTGCAAAGGGGTCTCAGGGCCGTGGGCCTCGGCTGTCCCTCCGGCTCCCCAAAGCACAGGGACGAGGTGAGGGGCTTAGACCATGCCTGGGCAATGTTGTTTCTTACACCTGGGTGTGTGGCATTTTGTTGAGCTGGCTACCCCCACTTGGGATAGGTGTTCCACAGCAAGCACCTATTGTTCGTCGGAAGCCGTTTTTGCCCCAGGGGTCTCCGGGCTGTGTTCGTTGGGCTTGAACTCCTGCAAGCAAAACCGCCGGGTTGAGGGAAGGGTTCAGACTGTGCCTGGGCCCTGTGGTCTCTTCCAGGTCAGTGTATGGCATTTCCTTCACCTTGCCACAGGCACTTGGGGGCATGTCTGCACGTGGAGACAGACTTTTTTGTGGGACGCCGGTTTTTGTCAAAGGGTCCCAGTACTTTGCTACCCTATTTTCAGTCCAGCTCCCAGAAGCCCAGTGATGATGGGAGGGCTTAGAACATGGCTGGGCACTGTGGTTTCTTCAGAATCGTGGATGGCATTTGCTTTACCTTGCCACAACCACTTGTGAGAGGGTCTGCACCACAGGAAAACTGTTTCCGTGGGAAGCCGGCTTTTTGCCAAATGGGTCTCAGGACTGTGGGCCTCGGGTGTCGCTCGGTCTCCCAAAAGCACAGGGACGAGGTGAGGGGCTTAGACCAAGCCTGGGCAATGTTGTTTCTTTCACCTGGGTGTGTGGCATTTTGTTTACCTGGCTATCCCCACTTGGGATAGGTTTTCCACAGTAAGAGCATATTGCTTGTCGGAAGCCGTTTCTGCCCCAGGTGTCTCCGTGCTGGGTTCGTTGGGGTTGAACTCCTGCTAGAAAAACCGCCGGGATGAGGGAAGGGCTCAGACT